>NW_016814242.1:372693-477238 GCF_001698545.2 Rhinopithecus bieti
AAAAAAAGAGCCATACATTCTTTCCACACAGTTTTGGAAAGATATACACTAGAGATTTTTTAAAATATTCAAATAATTCCTGCTTTCATTTAATGGCAGGAGTGCTTATAAAATATTATTAGATTTACTATACACATTTTAGGATTAAGTTGTAGCCAGTGCTAATTATAACATGCCTGGAAAAATATCTAACCTACACTGATTAAAATTCTATTTATAAAGGAAAAATCTAAACCACAGAAACAGTGCTTAGTTTAGAACAAGAACATGTACATAACTGCCAAATGCAATCCCTATTTAGATGTCTGTCTTACTGAACACTGTAATCACAAAAAACCAAAATGAATTTCTAAGTGTTTCAAGATGAAATAGCTTTTGCATAACTTTCAAGGCTTGTAATTACTTCCTTGAAAAGGTAAACAATCCAAGTTTCAATTTATTTATAATACTAGTTCTCTAGAAGTTAACAAATTGAATACTCAGCTTTACTATACATGGAAGCCTCCTACAAAATTCAGAATCTCTCAAATTAACAATTAAATGCTAACCAAAGAAAAATTACTGGAAGTCAAAGGCCAATACTAAATTCCTACAGCCATTTATGGATAATGCAAACCCCTAGGCTTACTGAATGAGTTTTTAAGACTCCTCAAATACTTGGGGGTAGCAAAGTATAAATCTAAACTGATTGTCCAGAAAAATGAATCATTAACTACACACACAGTCTCTGCTTCCTCACTTCCCATTCCCTCTTCAATCAACTTCCCTCTTCAATCAGCTTTCGGCCTCTACCATTCCACTGAAACCACTTTGGCAAAACAGTCCACTTTCATGTAGCCACATCCAAGAGCTACTTCTCTGTCCTCATTTTACTCTACCCTCTTGGCAGCATTCCACACGCATGGCCACTTCCTCCTTGAAATGCTAGCCTCTCTTGGGGTTTGTGACACCACTCTCCAGGTTTTCTTCTGACGTCGGTGATCCTTCTCTCCTGGTTGGATTGGTTGGCTCCCCCTCCTCTACCGGACCTCTAAATGCTGAAGCTTCCTGTCACTCAGACATCAGTTGTCTTCTCTCTATCCTCTTCCTCCTTCCTCTTTCCTTTGTGCTATCTTTATGCTGATATTACCAAAATATCTCCAACACATTATCTTAGCTCCAGACCCACAGGTTCATCTACTTACCCAACACTTGCGTGTAATCTTACAATGTAAATCCAGTTACACAATTTCCCAGTTTAAAAGCCTTTAACAGCTTTCCACTGAGCCTAGAGTAAAAATCGAATTACCACTCCTCTTCCACCTCCGTGCTAACCTCTTCTGCCAGGTTCTCCAACAGGCCACTTTGTACCTCAGCGCTTAGTACAAATTGTCCAGGCTACCTTCTCAGACTTTGTTTCACTACCTCTGTTTCTTCCTTGAAGTTTTAGGTGTCAGCTTAATGTCAACTCCTTAAACAAGCTCTCACTAAGGCTGACCACTACTTAAAACAAGTTCCCCTCAATAGTGATTCTGTCTCAGTCCTGAGTGCTTCGTTTATGGCTCTTATTACAGCCAGCGGTTGTTTATTCATTTGTCTGTTTCCTTGTTTTCCACCTGTCATTCCCTCTAGAATCTTAGTTCTATAGTTCTGTAGTTGTAAGGACCATATTGATACTGTGCACTATTATATCCTCAGCATAAAACCCCAGCACACTTTGAAAGAGCTCGAACTTTCCCCGACCCTAGAAACAGGGTCTCACCCTATTGCCCAGGCTAAAATTGCAGTGACGGATCACAGCTCACTGCTGCCTTGAACTCCAGGCCTCAACTGATACCCTCGCCTAGGCCTCCCAAAGAGCTAGGATTGCAAGCATGAAGCATCATACCCTGCATGAAAGAGCTCAATTTCTACTTGATGGAGGGCTTAATACAAAAAAGAGAAAAAGTCAGATAAATTGATCCTGTCACTTTATATTTTTTCCAGGAATTCAAAAGCTAGTATAGACCAGGTGCAGTGGCTCACACCTGTAATCTAAGCACTTTGGGAAGCCAAGGTAGGTATATCACTTGAACTCAGAAATTGGAGACCAGCCTGGGTAACATGGCAAAACCCTACATCTACAAAGAAAAAATATAAAAATTAGCCAAGCATGTTGGTGTACACCTGTAGTCCCAGCTACTCAGGAGGCTGAGGTGGGAGGAGAGCTTAAGTCCAGGAGGGGCACGTTGCATCAGCCAAGACTGGGCCACCGCACTCCACCCTGGACGACAGAGCAAGACCCTATATGGAAAAAAGAAAAAAAGGTAAGTGTAACAAATGTGGTTCAGCTGACCAGTCTTTGGCCCTTTTGCTATTTTTATATGGGGTCCTTTTTATTAAACAGAATATTAATACAACAAGTATAAAAGTATGAACAGGAAAATAATGTCACTTTACATCCAGAATATTTTTAATAGCCTCCAATGTGCTTTCAAAGGTTTATCTGTATGATGTAATGAAACGCAGTATAAAAGGATGAAAGTGGCCAGGCGCGGTGGCTCAAGCCTGTAATCCCAGCACTTTGGGAGGCCGAGACGGGCGGATCACGAGGTCAGGAGATCGAGACCATCCTGGCTAACACGGTGAAACCCCATCTCTACTAAAATACAAAATTAGCCGGGCGAAGTGGCGGGCGCCTGTAGTCCCAGCTACTCGGGAGGCTGAGGCAGGAGAATGGCGTAAACCCGGGAGGCGGAGCTTGCAGTGAGCTGAGATCCGGCCACTGCACTCCCATCTGGGCGACAGAGCGAGACTCCGCCTCAAAAAAAAAAAAAGGATGAAAGTGTTTACCCTAATTGAAATACAGAAGGCAGGGATTATTTCCATTTTACAGATACAATCACTAAGGCAAAGAGGTCAATGAGTTACCTAAAATCACAGATGTTTAGTGGTGGAGCTGAAGTCTGATCTCAGTTTTCCTGGCTCCCAATCCAGTCAATCTTTTGTTTTTTACTTTCTTCTTTTTTGTGTTTCATTTTGATACACACTTTCGGCCTTCTTAAAACTGCAGTGTTCAGTAAAATATACAAATCCTAAGTATATGACTTAATATTTTTACAAGTCAATATATCCAGACTGAGACAAGAGTACTGCCTGCAACCCAGAAGCCTCCTTCATGCATGTCCCTTCCCAATAATTAACTACTCCACTGGTAACCACAAGTCTGAATTATATGACCATCATTAGTCTTACCTGTCTTTTAACTTTATCTAAATGGAATTAACAAACATAGACACAGCCAGGTGTGGTGGCTCACACCTATAATCTCAGCACTTTGGGAGGCTGAGGCAGAAGGATTGCTTGAGCCCAGGAGTTCTAGACCAGCCTGGGTAACATGGTGAGATCCCATCTCTACAAAAATGGGAGGATTGCTTGAGCGATCCTCCATAGATGGGCATGGCAACGTGCGCCTGTGGTCCCAACTACTTGAGAGGCTGAGGCAGGAGGATCATTTGAACCCCAGATTTGGAAGCTGCAGAGAGCTATGATCGCACTACTGTAGTCTAGCCTGGATGAGTGAATGAGCCCCTGTCTCAAAAAAAAAGGATATACTCTACTGCATCTGGCTGCTTTTATTCAACATGTCTGTGAGAGTCACCCATATAAGTAAGTGCCAAAATGGTTTCTTCTTTTTCATTGCTATATGGTATTGCACTGTATAAATATCCCAAAATGTATTTATTCTGTTTGACATCTGTGTATTTTTCAAGTTTGAGCTATATGAATAATGCCATTACAAACATTCTTATTTTGTAGATGAAGAAACAAAGGCCCTAAAAGGGAAAAAATACTTAAAGAAACACAGCAATTGGGCAACCAAGTATATCCCTGGAGGCTGATCACCCTTTTACAATGTAACACAAGTCAGCAAGTCCATCTGAATCTTAACCTAAAGATTTTTAAAATTATTGCACAATATAAAACCAAGTCTTAAGTTACAAATACTATGCCAAAGATTACTGTAGTTTCTGGTTATGAAAGTTACTTTATTTGTGTATGTGTGTCTATGTCTGGTTTTTTAAATCTATCTAGCTACCTACTTACCTATCTATCTATTTATTGACAGGCTGTCATTCTGTCATCCAGGCTGGAGTGCAGCGGCACAATCATGGCTCATGGCAGCCTCAAACTCCTGGGCTCAAGTGATCCTCCCGTCTCAGCCTCCCAAGTACTAGGACTATAGGCACACACCACCACACTCAGCTAAGAAGTAACTTACTTTTATACATGTAACTATTCTATAGAGATTTACCTCATCTACAGTCAAATAAAATTTTGTTTCCCGGATTAGAAATGAACCAAATTGGGAATTCTATCAAAATATGAACAGAGACAACAGTCCCAACTTATGAGCAGGTAGCATTCTAAAATTCTGCATTTAAATCAGCTGTTTGGAATTCAGATGCATTTTCCCAAACAATTACATTACACAAAGTGATTAGGTTTTCAGGTCAGCCTACAAAAGCCAACTTCACAAAAATGTACCTGAAAATAGCACTAATAACAGTCTTTAACCACTATGAATAAATGCTTAACTTCAAATAATGAGTTATAAAACTATCTCCTAACACCCCAATCTCTTGTTTTAACTCCTAAAGTATGGGAGCCCCAGTTCCAAACGCTTCTGTAACTGGCTTACGCCTTTTTTTTTTTTTTTAACCCCTCACTAACACTTTTAACTTTATGTTTCCAAATCCTGGGCCACAGAATTCAGACCACAGAATTCCTTAATTCCTATCCCTTAAATAACCCTTTGAGATTTTTCACTGCTAGAGAAACTTTCTGCGGGGAGAGAGAGAAATTAGAAAAATAGAAGGAAAATAGTAAAATTTCAAGAAGTCTTAAAAGTTGTTCTGTTTTACCAAAACGGGCATGGAGTCAGGCAGGATTTTCCTAACCTCCTATTTGCATTAAAATATTCTTCTCGAGAGCCCTGTTCAATCTTTCTAGACTTCTTAAAATCCTAGGCTGGGCACCTCTGAGTGTCTCTCCTTTCATTAGGAAAGTCTCCAATTTAATTTCTTCTCACATTCCTTCTCATTACTCAGTGATAGCCTAAATGGAAAGATAAAGTGATATGTTGATAACATCAAGTCTTTAGGTATGCACAGAAGTGAAATCAGGGAGAGATGAAGACTAAGGGGTGCTCAGGCCATTGCGGTCACAATCTGTGACTTAGTTGTGTACCCATTAAAGGCTATATACAGATACTTTGAAGCAAATAAACCATTTCATAAATGGACACCAAAAAAGTTTCCAGAAATGAGAACAATCTACCTTATATACCACAATATAATATTCCTTTCTTCTTTAAGGCTCACATTATCTTTCCAGTAATTAGACTGAAGATATATTCTATATTTTCTCCATACAACAAGCACTGACCTGAATACACCACAAACAGGTACAACGCAAAGCATCAAAAGGCTAGCTCTAATTTGATGAAATTAATTTACCTGCAAATGGAGAAATCGATTTCTATTTAGTCTAGGTGATAAAAACTAAAAGAACAACAGCTACCCTGGCCTTAAAATCCAATAAAGAGCACGGTAAATGTCTCTGAAAATCAAAAGAAACCTACAAGTCATAAATGCCCTCAAAGGATTCTTAGGCATAGGAATGAGGAGTTGATTCACTAAACCTCAAAGAACAGATGTTTTAAAGGAAAAAGAAGATAAGACTGTGTCATTTTATCAAGTCAAGTCTTTACAGTAAGTAAAATACCTTATGGGCCAAAAATTAAAATGAACTGCAAAACTTATGTACAAATTATTAACTATCACTTCTGTGACTGAAGTTAATAAGAGAATCATACACTTAAGTGTAACAATGTAAAGAGGTATCCAAAAGTAATTTGAGCTAGCTTAATATAGACCACTAAATACACCCTCAGAGAGCTGACAGCCTGTAAACCAGCAGTCCCCGGCCTTTTTGGCACCAGGGACTGGTTTCACGGAAGACAATTTTTCCATGGAGAGCAGGGGCAGGGCAGGGGTGGTTTCAGGATGATTCAAGCACAGCGCATTTATTGTGTACTTTATTTCTATTGTTATTACTACACTGTAATATATAATGAAATAATTATACAACTCACCATAATAGTAGAATCGACGGGCGTTCTGAGCTTGTTTTCCTGCAACTAGATGGTCCTATCTGGAGGAGTGGAGGATATGAGACAGTGACAGATCATCAGGCATTATATTTTCCTAAGGAGCATGCAACCTAGATCCCCTGCATGCACAGTTACAGGGTCTGCATTCGTATAAGAATCAAACACAGTGACGGATCTGAGCGGAGGTGGAATTCAGGCGATAATGCAAGTGATGTGGAGTGGCTGTAAAGACAGATGAAACTTTGATCGCTGGCCTGCCATTCACCTCCTATCCACTATTATTTTACATAAACGAGTCCTAGTTCCACCACTTACTGTGTGAGCTTGGGCAAATTATTTAACCTCTGTGGCCCCAATATCTACAAAAATAAATTGGACTAAAAGTGGTAGCTACTTAAAGACTGTTGTGAGGATTAAATGACAAAGTAACTGTCTTCAGCAGCTCCAGCAACAAAGTAAATGTTCAATAAAGGTTAGTTACTATTATTTTATCCTCTTGATGCATTAGTTATTTGAAATCACATCTATGACCTATACTACTTTTGGAACCCTCACAACCCTCCAGGACAGTGCTTAAGGCCCAGTGAATGTTCAATATTTATTGGCTGAGGACTACTGGTTTATATGGAAGCTAGAACCACAAAGCTGAAGAAGACTTTAGAAGTCATCTGGAAAAGTTTCACTCCATTCAACAATAAGACTCATAGGGGATTATCACATCTTTGCTTGAACACTTACAGCGACAGAAACTTGCATCTCCACAAAGCATAAAGGAATAGTTCTAATTATTAGAATGTTCCTTGAGATTTCATTACACTGACTACCGCTTCTCAAAATATTTCTCCAAGGCTGAATTCACTAGAGGGCATCACATATTAGGAGAAACTATATCAGAAATCATCACTAAAAGGAAGGAATCATTCAACATTTATTCTGCCTAAAAGAAAAATACTGGGCTGAGTTGTATAAAACAGGCATGCCAATTTAAACTTTATTCTATTTAAACATGCATTAAAATGTTCAGAATGAATTAAAATGAAGATTCTGACAAATTAGGTCGAAAATCATAGTAATTGCAAATGTTGTTGTATAGGTCAGTAATACAGATTAACACAGGGCTGGGACTCTTTCCAACACCATTATATAGCCTCCCAATAATTGTATACAATTTCAATGGTTACTTGTTTACAAAAAAAAAAAAAAAAAAGCATACAGTACTAGTTTACATTTAATACTGCCCCTTGCAGCCAGCCTCCAAGTTCCCACGAGCTATCCAAAAAAAGACCCAGTGCCAAAAAGAAAATTGTAAGTTTCTATAAGACTAGTAAGGGACCATGACTCAATTTTGTAATCCCAGAACTATGGAGTCTGAGACAGAAGTATCACTTGAGCCCAGGAGTTCTAGACCAGCCTGGGCAACACAAAAAACTTTACAAAAAACTTTTATTAGCCAGTGGTGGTGGCACATGCCTGTAATCCCAGCTGCTTGGAAGGCTGAGGCAGGAGAATCACTTGAGCCCAGGAGTTCAAGGCTACAATTGTGCCACTGCACTCCAGCCTGGGCAACAGTGAGAACCTGTGTCACACACACACACACAAAAAGACTAGCAAGGTAAATCTGAACCTGGATTTGTGTATAACTAACAAATCTAAGGCCAGGTGTGGTGGCTCATGCCTGTATTCCCAGCACTTTCAGAGGCCAAGGTGAGAGGACTGCTTGAGTCTAGGAGTCCCAGACCAGCCTGGGCAACAAAATAACACCTCATCTCTACAGAAAATTTTTATAAAATTAGCCATGTTTGGTGGCACACACCTGTGGTCCCAACTATACAGGAGGCTGTGCCAGGAGGATCACGTGAACCCAGGAGGTCAAGGCTACCGTGAGCCGAGATTATGCCACTGCATTCCAGCCTGGGTGACAGAGTGAGGTCCTATCAAAAAAAAAAAGTTAAATTATTTAAAACCAAATCATTAAAACTGTTCATTCATTAACCAGGTAATGGTACAATTTTAAAACCTCATCATGCTCAAAGAGGATCCAGAACTGTACTCAAATATCTGTGGCACACACTTGTATTCCCAGCTACTCAGAAGGCTGGGGCAGGAGGATCACTTGGGCCCAGGAGTTCAAGTCCAGCTTGGTCAACATAGCAAGTCCCTGTCTCTCAAATTTTAAAAAAAATCTTTTAATCCCCACTCACTGCAATTCACAGTAATATGTAGAGAAAAACATGATGGAAAACTAGGCATGATTTATAGCACAGTTCTATACTTTATCAGATTCTGTTTGATGGGAGCTATTTTACAACTCTGTAGGCTATAGATTAACTGAGGGACATGTAAACTCTATCCTGTCAGGCAGGAGGTTCAGTTGACCTCCAGGGTCTCTCCCCAGCTCCCCTTCCCCAACAAACCAGTTTTGTCTCCATTTGGGTTCATTTCAACATTTCTTTACTCCATATAAATTTGTGGGTTATTTTACTTTTCTATTGAACCAGGTATAACATTTGTCTTCTTCCCTGATTATGAGTTTTTCTTTTACACATGTATTTTCATAGCTGCAAAGTCATTATATTAACACACTACACAGCTTTCTTATTATTGGTAAGATGTTGTTTGATACTCCGATACCAACACAAAAACAATCCAAACAGCGAATTGGACTGGAAAGGTCCACTGCCCATGTAAATTAACAAACAAGCCTTTGGGTTTTGAAAATCAATCCCTTATAAATTTCACTGGTATAAATTAAGTCATGAGCACCGCATAAAACTAGGAAACCAGGTTTCAGAACCTTCAGAGCCAATATTCAGACTGCAGATAATGGTGAAGACATGAACTCTAGCAATCACAACCTGTTGCTCACTCATCTTCATTCCCTGTAAACAGTTAAAACAACTGAGGAAAATGGTCAATCCAACAGCACAATGTGCTTCAGATGATTAAAAAAATTAATTTTGGTAGACTCTGCTCCATAGAATGCATCCATGTTCATTTATCCATTTATAGAAGTAGGTTAATTTTTATGTCACTGAAGAAATCAACACAAAAAGTCTTTGTTTAGGTTCATAAATTATCAAGATTATAAGGAATTAGAGAAGAAATAAAGGGATGAAAAAACATGTTGATAACCAAATTAAAGAGGATGTTTCAGATGCGGGTGACCCAAATCAGGAGAATCAGGTGGCTTTTAAGCCTACCAGATTCTCTTCCATCTAACTGCTCTCTTTATCCCAAGGACACTAACTTAAAACAACGTAACAGATTCAGATTCCTTTTACTATAAGAAGCATATAACCTTGTTCTGAACTTTTTATATATGTATACACACACATATATGTCTTCATGTATAGCATATGTAACTGTCATATGGTAGTTATATATGTAATATAGTTAGACACATATAATTGTCTAACATATGTAACTATCATACACATATAACTGTCATATACACATAATGAATTAATCAGAAACATTCACTCCAGACAAACTATTTTCCAAGATGGAAATCTGCTCTCCCCTGACTGGTGAGGCCATGGATACATGGTACACAAATATCAACTATATTCACAGACAACAAATCATTTTTTTTTTCAACTCCAGAGAAGATAGAAAGGTGTAATTATAATTTCATGCAAAAATAGTTGCAACACACTATCCACAGCCAATCTTTTTTCTTTCTCATCACTGTGACTTAAAAGTTTCATCTAATGCATAGCACAAAATGTACCATTACAAGGTATGGTGGGGGGCAGGTAGGAGGCACTGGCAAGACTTGTGGACACAAAATATTCTAATAGAACCTGGGTTTCTTCCTATAAATATTTAGGAAAACTGAAAATTCCTGAAATTACTTGGAAAGGTAATCACCTCCTGACTCCCTGCAAAAAATATTTTTAAGATCCGGCCTACCATAAATATTTTGCATAAAACCTATCTGAATGGCATTAAAATGCCTACAAAAAAGACAATAGAACACTTTACCAAATGCAAGAATAATGTGCATTCTAAGGCACTAGGGGCACTTCCACTTTTATAAGAAAAGAAAAAGTTTCCATTTGTCTGAGCAACTTCTGATGCAACATTAGTAATTACGGTCCTTTCTTCCAGTGTAGGCCTCAGAAACAAAAACTGGTTGATGTTTACGAACATTTATCTCAAATCAAGAAAGAAATTAACACAAAATAAAACATCAAAAGGCTTAATCTGGACAAATTTTCCAGTTTTACAAGCCAGTGACAAAAAGTAAAGCCTTAGAGGGGGATTAATTGTCAACTCCAACAGTTTAGAGAGTAAAGCCAAATAAACAAGTGGAACCTTCTACTCAGTGAGTTCTGAAAGTCTTGTCTCCTTTTAACTCCTTTTCCATAAATGCTTTCTGTATATTCTTGCCCATGTAAGCCCTAAGGACAAAAATTATAACTATGTGGATGTTTCTTCTGTTCTGAATTTTGAAACTATGTCCCATAAACTAGCAAAAACTTTAAATTAGCTTCTTTAAAGTTTTCTAGTTAACTCCACTCAGAAGAATGTTAAATATTTAAAAGAAAGAAAAGGACACTATGAAAAACCCACAGCAATGGTTCATAACAATGATGTTCATACTTCATACTCAGGGAAAAAGTGACTATAAGCTTTCCTGCTAAAATCAGGAATAAGACAAGGATGATTGCTTTCACCATTGTTATTCAACATTGAACTAGAATTTCTAGTAAGAACAATTAGGCAAGAAAAAGAAATAAAATTCATCCAAATCAGGAGGAAGAATTTGCACATGACATGATCCTATGTATAGAAAATCCCCAGGAACCCATAAAAAGACTACTGAAGCTAATAAACAAATTCAGCGAAGTTGAAGGGTACAAGATCAACACACAAAAATCAACTATGTTTCTATACACCAGCAATAAACAAATCAAAAGGAAAATTAATAATTTCATTTACAATAACATCAAAGGAATAAACCTAGGAATAAATTTAACCAAGGAGGCTAAAGACACTTTGAAAAACACAAAACATTAACAAATTAAGGAAAATCTAATATATGGAAGGCTACACTGGGTTTAGGGATTAAAAGACAGTGCTGGCCAGGCACAGTGGCTCATGCCTGTAATCCCAGCACTTTGGGACACTGAGGCGGGTGGATCACTTGAGGTCAAGAGTTCAAGACCAGCCTAGGCAACATGGTGAAACCCTGTCTCTCTACTAAAAAAACAAAAACTAGTCGGGTGTGGTGGCACACACCTGTAGTTCCAGCTACTCAGGAGGCAGAGGCAGAAGAATCACTTGAACCTGGGAGGCAGAGGTTGCAGTGAGCTGAGATCACACCATTGCACTCTAGCCTGGGCAACACAGTGAGACTGTCTTAAAAAATAAATAAATAGGCCGGGCATGGTGGCTCACGCCTGTAATCCCAGCACTTTGGGAGGCCAAGGTGGGTGGATCACGAGGTCAGGAGTTCAAGATCAGCCTGGCCAAGATGGTGAAACCCCGTCTCTACTAAAAATACAAAAAAGTAGCCGGGCGTGGTGGTGGGCGCCTGTAATTCCAGCTACTCAGGAGGCTGAGGCAGAGAACTGCTTGAACCCGGGAGGTGGAGGGTGCAGTGAGCCAAGATCGCACCACCGCACTCCAGCCTGGGCGACAGAGCAAAACTCTGTCTCAAAATAAATAAATAAATAAATAAATAAATAAATAAAAGACAATACTGTTATGGCAATACTACTCAAAGCAATCTACAGTTGCAAATCAATCTCTATCAAAATTCCAATAACTTTTGCAGAAATGGAAAAGCCAATCATCAAATATGAATGGAATTGCAAGTGGTTCCAAATAGCCAAAACAATACTGAAAAAGAACAAAGCTGGAGGACTCATGCTTCCCAATTTCAAAACTTACTACAAGGCTACAGTAACCGAAACAGTGTGGTACTGAAACTACCTTTGCAAAATTGTAACAGTGAGAAAACCCTAACATAGCTGACTCCATCTTGCTTCTAACCTCATAAGCTAACTGTCTTTGCTCATTCCTGCACATAGGCCAAGCTAACTATGGGAGGAATTTAGTTTATAGTTTAACCTTAAAGCAAGTATAATAATAGCCCTTTCCCAAAACTAATCCCCTCCTTGTTTAGAGACCAAAACCATCTTTGTAAAAACTAACAAAAGGACACAAAGTCCGAATTATGGTAGGGGCCTGAATTCTGCTAAGACTTAGGCATAGTTAAATAATAACAAGACATTATTTTGGTTGTCTTTTTTGTAATTACTTACTAGACAAGAGTCACTAGCCAGTGGTCATAAGACTTATAACTTCCCCGATTACCCCAATAGATTACCTCATTATTGTAAAACCCAAGGCTCATTCTTGAGGTATTTTTCAGCCCTAGTATTCTGGTGGACCAACTGACGCCACCTGGGTTACTCATAACATGAAATTGGCTCAACTGGCCCTGTAACCCCCACCCAGAAACTGACTCGGCACACAAGACCATTTTGACACTCGTGTGATTTCATTCCTGACCCAACCAATCAGATGCAGATTCTTGCTGGGCATGGTGGCTCATGCCTGTAATCCCAGCACTTTGGGAGGCTGAGGTGGGTGGATCACTTGAGGTCAGAAGTTTGAGACTAGCTTAGCCAACATAGCGAAACCCCATCTCTATTAAAAAATACAAAAATTAGGGCCGGGTGTGGTGGCTCACGCATGTAATCCCAGCACTTTGGGAGGCCAAGGCAGGTGGATCACGAGGTCAGGAGATTGAGACCGTCCTGGTTCTCTACTAAAAATACAAAAAATTAGCTGGGCACGGTGGCACATGCCTGTAGTCCCAGGCGGTTGTGGTGGTGGGCCTGTAGTCCCAGCTACTTGGGAGACTGAGGTCAAGACCTGTAGACCAATTAATTGAGAGTCCAGAATTATGACTATACATCTATGGCCAACTGATTTTCAAGACAGGTGCAAAGACCATTCAATAGAGAGAGAACAGTATCTGTAACAAATGATACTACTGGCTAGCCACATGTAAAAGAATGAAGGTGCCCTCAAACTCACTCAAAATCTATCAGCAACCTAAACACAAAAGATAAAACTACGAAATTCTTATAAGAAAACAAGGGTAAATCTTCACAACCTTGGATTTGGCAAGGGATTCTTACATGTGACACCAGAAACATGAGCAACAAAAGAAAAAAAAAATCAATTGGACTGCATCCAGATTAAAAACTTTTGCACATTGAGACTACCATCAAGAAAATTAAAAGACAACCCACAGAATGGAAGAAAAATCCACAAGTCAAGGGTCTGGTACCCAGTATATATAAAGAACTCTTACAACTCAACAACAAAAAGACAAATAACTTTTTTAAATGAGCAACGGACTTGAATAGACATTTCTCCAAAGAAAACATACAAACGGTTGACAAGCAATGAAAAGCTACTCAACGTCATACATCATCAGGGAAATGCAAATCAAAACCACAATGAGATATCACTACATACCCACTAGCATGGGCACAATTTTAAAAATGGAAAATAACAGGCATTGGTAAGGATATGGAAAATCCGCAATCCTCATATATTGCTGGTGGGAATATAAAATAGCAGTTTCTCAAAGAGTTAAATAAACCTTGAAAACATTATGCTAAGTGAAGAAGACACAAAAGGTCACATATTGCATAATTTTATTTATATGAAATATTCAGAATAGGCAAACCCACAGAAACTGAAAGCAGACTGGTGGTTGCCAGAGGCCGGGGAGAAGGGAGCAACTGCTTAATGGTACATAGTTTCCTTTGGGGTGATAAAAATGTTTTGAAACTAGATAGCAGTGGTGGTGGCACAACACATGAATGTACTAAATGCCACTGATTTGTCCACTTTAAAATGCTTAATTTCTTGTAAATTTCACCTCAATTAAAAAAAAAACCAGATATATATCAAATGGCTATTTTTTCTTCCAACTATCCACAGTAGAGGTCATTTACAAATGACCACAATGGAAATTTCAATTAATTTTGCAAGACAAGCTTCTGATTACGACACAATAAAACTAATAATTAATAATTCAAAACCAACAACCCTAATGATTAGAAATTCTTAAGCCTTCCTATATAACTGCTGAATTAATGAAAAAAATTAAAAATATACAAGACTTGTAGTTCCCAAATGCTGATGTGCATTCAGATTACCAAGGGGTGAGGAACTTGTTAAAAATGCAGAAGCTCAGGCCCTACACCCAGAGTGTTAAGCAGAGTTGGAATATCTGCATTTTTCATAAGCCTGCCAGCTGAGACTGATATTCACCAAAGTTTAGAACCAGTGCAAGAGAATATTTAGAAAAAATATAAAGACATCACATATCAAAAGTTACAGGATTCATACAAAGCTGTACTGAAATACTTTCTAAAATAATATTTAAATAAACAGAACATAAACTAAGCAATCCAAATTTTAAAATCAAGCAGTCGAAATTTTAAAATAAAAGGTATGATTAAAAAACAAAAATAGAAATATGGATGACAGTAAAAATGATTGATTAGATAACAATACACAGAAAGGGTCAGGCACCTTGACTTACACTTATAATCCCAGCACTTTGGGAAGCCAAGGTAGGAGGATCACTTGAGTCCAGGAGCTCAAGACCAGCCTAGGTGGCAGTGAGACCCTGTCTCAAACAAAAAAAAAAAAAGGAAAAAAAAAAAAAAAAAAAAGCGGAACTTTAAAATGAGCTTGGTTCTTTACGAAAAAATTTACAAAGTCCCAAAAATTCTAATAAAATAAAGAATTATCAAATAGGTAAAAGCAGAATTAGTAAATTAATCATTTGTAATCAAGCAAGAAAATAAGTTTGTCAGCAAAACAGGTAAAAGCAGAATTAGGAAATTAATCATTTTTAATCAAGCAAGAAATATAAGTGTCAGCAAACTGAAAAAAATACAACTTACCTAGACAACTCTTGAGTTACTTTATCAAAAATATAAGAAGTTATATGTCATTAAAAAACAGAAAAAAATTAATTGCAACATTAGTTATATAATCTACCACTTGGTTGAAAAAAATAAAATTTGTACAGCAGGGGGAAAGTTTTAACAAAATGTAATGGACTTGAAATTCTTTCTGTTAAAGAAGACTTTTGTTCTTTCTTCACTAATAAGAGAAATAAATAGACTTTATTGTCCTCGATTCAAAAGCAAATCTCAAAACAATATAAATGATTCTAAATTACTCATTTTCCAGGCTTAAAAAAAGTCAAAATATTTCCCTATGAACTTTACTATTGAGGTTAACTTTTCATTTTAACATCATTGTGGTCGAGTGTTTAGCCTGTTATTCAACACTGAAAATCAGTAAATAACGGTGATTAGCAAAGAGGAGATAAGAATTAAGAGTCATTCACAATAATTAACATAGTACATATAATGAATCTTTGTTTAATAAAAGGGAGACAGCCCTTTTGTCTTTAGGGTGTTCAGTTGTTTCCTATGGCTGCTGTAACAAATTACTTGGTGGCTTAAAACAGAACGTTATTCTCTTCCACTCCTAGAGGCCAAAAAAGTCTGAAAGCAGTATCATTAGAACAAAAGCAAGGTCACACTCCCTCCAAAGGCTCCACGGGAGAGTCTGTTCCTTGCTTATTCCAGCTGTTGATGGCTGTGGGAATGAATGCCTTGACTTGTGGCCCTAACACTCAAATCTCTGCCTCCTGGTCACAGTGCCTCCACCTCCTCTGTGTATGTATAATCTCTCTCTGCCTCCCTTTGATAAAGATACACAGGATTGCTTTTAGGGACCACTCAGATAATCCAGGATAAGTGCCCTAGACATCAACATCCTCAATTTAATTACAAAAACCATTTTCTAACATACAAGGTAACATTTCACAGGTTCCAGGATTAGGACTTGAATATTTTAGAGAACCATTTTCAGCCTACCACAGATGGTCTCTTTAAAAACCTAACAGGCCTGGCCAGGTGTGGTGGCTCACGCCTGTAATCCCAGCTCTTTGGGAGACCAAAGAGGGCTGACTGCTTGAGCTCAGGAGTTCGAAACCAGCCTGGGAAACACAGCAAAACCCCATCTCTATGTAAAAAATAAAACAAAAGTAAATAAAATTTAAAAGAACAAAACAAGAAAACCCTAATAGGCCAAGCTTTTTTGTCAGGAATTAAATACTATCTTAGTTTCCAGATTTACAATGCCAAAGTCATAAGCCTTCTGACCCTAGACATTGCAAACAAACACCACTGAAATTAACTCGGGAATTTCATCAGGTGCACAGGAAACTATCACATTTGTCCCAAGAATATAAGGGAAGTTTTGTCTGTTTGACTGTATGAGTTAAATTCTGCTCAAATTTTGTAGTCTCAAACTACCTAT
Organism: Rhinopithecus bieti; assembly: GCF_001698545.2. Classification (NCBI taxonomy): domain Eukaryota; kingdom Metazoa; phylum Chordata; class Mammalia; order Primates; family Cercopithecidae; genus Rhinopithecus; species Rhinopithecus bieti. The sequence continues at coordinate 389,204 of NW_016814242.1, forward strand.
CTGCATGTATCTGACATGCAAATAAAAACAAAGCGTTCTTTCTCTTCTATATTGGTAAGAAGAGGTCTTTTGTTGGTAAGATTTTCTTATTGCTCCAACATACTTTATAGAGTTGGGTAATAATAAACTAAGTTTTAAATAAATTTGAGACAAACTACTTTCCAAAGGCAGCAAAATTTATTTTATCCTCTAAATTTTCCAGACACACAATTTCAAGACCCACTAGCCCTTGAATCTCCTCCAGAATCAAGCAGTTTCATTCCATAAAATCAAAATAAATTCCAGATGAATTAAGAGTTACATGTAAAATATGAAAACATTATAGAATTACAATAGGAAAATGAGCCAAGAATCAAGAGTCATATACAAAAGGAACACTAAAATAGGCAAAGAAATCAGACTAAAGTAACATGATACCATGTTTCCAATTACTTTTTCATATTTGACAATGATAGTATCCAGCAAAGTGAGGGTATAGGAAAATAAGGCCTCAAACATAAATTGCTAAGAGAATCAACTGATAGAGCCCTTTTAAAAGGCAAATTCAGCATGGCTGGCAAATTATAAAATGCATATACATTTTTACCTAGTATTTTTTTTTTTTTTTTTTTTTTTTTTTTTTGAGATGTCGTCTCGCTCTGTCGCCCAGGCTGGAGTGCAGTGGCCGGATCTCAGCTCACTGCAAGCTCCGCCTCCCGGGTTTACGCCATTCTCCTGCCTCAGCCTCCCGAGTAGCTGGGACTACAGGCGCCCGCCACCTCGCCCGGCTAGGTTTTGTATTTTTTTAGTAGAGACGGGGTTTCACCGTGTTCGCCAGGATGGTCTCGATCTCCTGACCTCGTGATCCGCCCATCTCGGCCTCCCACAGTGCTGGGATTACAGGCTTGAGCCACCGCGCCCGGCCTACCTAGTATTTTCATTCTAAACTTGTATCCTACAAAAGTACTCATAAAAGTAAGAAAAGATAAGATAAAAATGCTCATGGAGGCACTATTTGTATGTGAAAATTAGAAATAGTATAAATGTCCATCAACAGAGAAATGGTTAAATTATGGCATAGCCATATAACTGGAATATTATGCAAGCAGTTTTTAAAAAGTGAAGCACAATCGTCTCAACATCCATGGGGGATCTGTTCCAGGGCCTCTTGAGGACATCAAAATCAACAAATGCACAAGTTCCTCATATAAAATGATATCATATTTGCATACAGCCTGCTCACATCCTCCAACATACTTTTCCCTAAATTACTCATAATATCTAATACAATGTAACTGCCATATAGTTATATTGTTTAGAGAACAATGACAAGAAAAAAGTCTGTACATGTTCAGTACAGAGACAATTCTTTTCAAATATTTTGATCCATGGTTGGTTGAATCTACGAATGTAAAACCTGTGGATACAGAGGGCTGACTAGATATTAACATAAGCAGTCATTCAGAAAGGCAGACATGACATGTGAAATGAAGAAAGCAACTTACAAAATAAATGACTGTTTTTAAAGGAGAAAACAAAAAGAAATATCTATGTACAATAATATGTTTATATATTAATAGAAACCATGTTTTCGAAAATCTTATGACATAGAAAATCCTAAATTAATATAAAGTGAAAAAAGTAGGCTACAAAATTGTATAGGTAATAACATAAATAAAAGTGGCACTATAAAATAAACACAGTTATCAACTATCTCTGAGTAATGTAATTCTGATCTGTTCTTTATATATTTTTTATTTTCCAAAATGTATAAATATTACTTATATAGCATTCAAGTTAACTTTCTTTATTAAGAGAGAGGATCTTGCTATGTTGCCCAAACTGGTGTTGAACTATTAAGCAACTAAAGCAATCCTCCTGCCTCAGCCTCCCAAGTAGCTAGCACTATGGTCAGGAGAGATTCTAACCCTAAAAAATACCAAGAGATTGGGTATAATGATGTGAGTTCATGTACAAAGAAGACTTTTTAAAACTATCTATTTACCAAATCTTATCTATGCTGAAGAATGATCCCTCATTCAGACTGGTTACCTTGAATATGTTTATTCTCATGTTCCACTACCAAAATATTTTGAACTTTTATAGTTTAAAATTTCCTTTGATCAGCTCAGGTAACACCAAAAAAGGGTAATTCTTAAAATTAGTATTAACTAACATAATCATCCAACCTCATCACATAGGTTAGCCCTGAAATAGATTTTGGTTCATTCTAAACAACTCTAGCTTCAAAGGACAAAGATTAGCACAAGCTCTGTCAGTTAAAACACTATGCTGCAACTTTCAACTTGTCTGGGGACAAGGAATAGACCCTGGTTTCAGAAGTTTCCCCCAGGTAAACTTAAGTATTCACTGTCATCAGCACTGTCTTTCCAGTTCACTCATGGTCTTCCTGAGCAGAAGGGGCCTACCCTCAGTCACAATTCTCAAAATCCTACCATCTCTTCAATGCTAAGCTCAAGATACACCTGCTTAGTGAAGCTGTGCCTCTTTTGAACTCCAGAAGCATCTTCTCGCCTGTACTACTGACTTGGTCAGCATGTGTTATTTTTACACAGACCTTCTTTTCATATACTCTAACTTTCCAGTTATACTTTACAAGTAACTAGAAGACACAGTTTCATCTCCAGTGCAACTTGCTGGAGATAAAAACTGAGTGGCCTATCCAAGAAACACAATAGGTGTTTGTTTTCTTTTGTTGTATATAAAGACTGGGACAGCATTAATTTGAGCCTATCGTACTCCAGTGGGCCTTGAATGGCTGCCTGCAAATCATGGGTTTTATCCTACAGTAATGGAGAGTAAAGTTCTGAGTTCAAAAACGATGTGATAAAAGTTCAATTTAGAAAAAGTGGTCCACCGCAGCCAGATGAGAGGAGGGTAATAATGTCTACAGCAAGGAAGATAGTTGGCCTAACATAAAGGGTTAAGTAAAGGGCTTTAAAGTCAGAAAGCACTGACTTCGCCAACACTTCCTTGCTCTCTGACACTGGGAAAGTTATGGCTTTCCTTTCCTTACCAGTAAAACAAAGATGATAAAACCAGACCTGGGCCACACCTGGTGGCACACACCTGTAGTCTCAGCCACTCAGGAGGCTGAGGCAGAAGGACTGCTTGAGCCTAGGAGTTCAAGACAAGTGGGGGCAACATAGTGAGACCCCGTTTCAAACAACAAACAAAACAACAACAACAAAAACACCAAAAACTAGAAACAAATTTTTAAAACCCTAGGTCTTACCCAACCATAGTGGACATTACATGAAATAATGCACACAGCACACATGCCACAATGCCTGTCAAAGGGTAAGCACACTGCACTCTGAGACCAATTCTCTGACACCAACTAGGTGTTCTACAATTCAACTCAATTCTGATACTACTTGGAGTTAATATCAGATCCCACAAGTTAAAGAGCAAGGTTTCCAACAAGACTGCCCTCACTTCAGACATCCCCAGGCTATCCACACTAATGTCCAACTTGGCTACAAATTCAGAGATTCCCAAAACCTCCCTTCAGTTTCAACAATTCTCACAGAAATCACTGAAAGCCCTATACTTAAATAATCACAGTTTCATTACAAAGGCTGCAACTCAGGAACAGCCCAATGGAAGAGGTACACAGAACAAGGGCAAGGTCTAGGAAAGAGGGCAGCGGGACGCAAAGCTTCCCTGCTCTCTCCTGAAGAAATCCAGGTGTCATCCTCCTAGCAAACCAGTACATTCACTGCTATTCCAGGGTTTTTATGTGGGGCTTGATGACCCAGGCATGAGTGATTAAATCACTAGCCAGATGACTGGGCTTTGCTATCCAGTCACTGTCCCCTCCACAGAGACCAGGCGATGGGGCTAAAAGTTCCAAGGTCTCTCTGATGTGGACAGCTCCTTTCCTGAACTATCTAAGGGCCCACCCAGAGTCACCTATCAGGATAAACTCAGGTGTAGTCAAGAGAGACTCTTGTTATGAATAACAAAAGATACATCTATAAGGAAATTCCAAGATTTTTTGAAGCTCATTGTCAGGAACCAAAGACAAAGGCCAGATATAATAGATTCTTCATCATATCACATACACAAGAAATGGAGACTATAATTTCAGAAACTGACTAGTAGATTACTGAAGTAATGCAAAGCATAAAGATCAGGAGAAAAAACATCAAAAGCATTACAAAAGCAGCAGCAATAGAAAAAGGCTGAGGGGGAGGGTGTCGAAATTATCTACAAAGGTTCAAGCCTGGACAATTAAATAGACAGAGACAGACATATCCTGGCAGGAAACCGAATATGGGATTGAGAATGAATTTAGTTTTAATCAAATTGAGACTGAGGTGACAACCAGAGATTGCAGATGAACACTGGGCAGATGGAGATCATGAGCCTAGAGATGAGAGAGGATATGGCCAGAATCAGTTGTCAGAGTTATCCACATAGATGGAACGCCCCCCACCACAAGACTCCCCAAACCCTCACAAAGGAGGATACCAGCTAATGGTGCCACTTAAGCTGCTATGTCAAACAAAAGCAAGTTACTGCATGCAGCAGAGAGTGTAAGGGATAACGTCTAAAAGATTTAGTATTTTTGACTCTAAACAAAATGGTACCTAATCTTTAAAATAAAGATCCAAAAAGAATAACACAACCAAATGCCAAACAGAAATGCTGAGTTTGTTCTTTCACAGAAATGTGTTACTTTATTTTCTAAAAAAGGACATTTATCTCCCTCCAACAGAAATAAATACTTATTTTTCAATGAAAAGGTTACAGAACAAGCATAGAACATGTCAACAATACAACATAAACAGGAACAACTATGATCAATTCAAAAAGCGTTGTGTTCAGATACATGAAGCAAGACAAAAAACTCAAGCATCTAAATCATTACAAAGACTTACCCAGAGCTTTTAGAGTCCTGCTTTTTAAAGTACGTTCAGTAGCTAGAAACTGTCTCGTTAACTGACCATGGGTTCAGAAGCATCACAATTTACTTTCCCCTGGAATGCATATATCACATCATCCATTTGTTGCCAGCTTCCCAGAAGAGAGTACCCACTCTGTATTTCAGCCTGTGAACATGATAAATGGGAGAAAAAAGAGAAAGCAGAGTTTGGGAACAGTGCACTGGGCTAATCAGATGGTTCATGGAGTTATGGGCCCAGGGACCTGAAACATCTGACTACTGAATGGATTAACGCACAGGGCAACTCAGGAAGCTGGGTCATAGTGCTTGGGAGGGAATGCCAAAAGACTGAGGTGAGAGCCCAATATGCGTGCCACCTCTGTAAAGATCCAGAGAGAGAGGGCAGCTGAAATGTTAACACTGGCCAGGTCCTTGGAACTTCCACTTCTCCCTGAGCCAGAATTGAACAGCAAGGGCAAAATCACAGCCTAGATCCCGCCCCAAGTGTCAGGCCTCTGAGCCCAAGCTAAGCCATCATATCCCCTGTGACCTGCACGTATACATCCAGATGGCCTGAAGCAACTTAAGATCCACAGAAGTGAAAATAGCCTTAACTGATGACATTCCATCATTGTGATTTGTTTCTGCCCCATCCTAACTGATCAATGTACTTTGTAATCTCCCCCACCCTTAAGAAGGTTCTTTATAATTCTCCCCAAAACATTGCTCTCAACTCTACCGCCTATCCCAAAACCTATAAGAACTAACGATAATCCACCACCCTTTGCTGACTCCTTTGTCAGACTCAGCCCGCCTGCACCCAGGTGAAATAAACAGCCATGTTGTTTACACAAAGCCTGTTTGGTGGTCTCCTCACACGGACGCTTGAGACATTTGGTGCCAAAGACCCGGGTCAGCGGGACTCCTTCAGGAGACCAGTCCGCTGTCCTCATCCTCACTCCATGAAGAGATCTACCTACGACCTTGGGTCCTCAGACCAACCAGCCCAAGGAACATCTCATCAATTTTAAATCAGGTAAGTGGCCTCTTTTTACTATCTTCTCCAATCTCTCTCAATATCCCTCAACCTCTTTTTCCTTTCAATCTTGGTGCCACCCTTCAATCTCTCCCTTCTCTTAATTTCAATTCCTTTCATAAATTCCTTTCATTTTCTGGTAGAGACAAAGGAAACACATTTTATCCATAGACCCAAAACTCTAGCACCGGTCATGGATTCGGGAAGGCAGCCTTCCCTTGGTGTTTAATCATTGCCGGGACGCGTCTCTGATTATTCACCCACGTTCCATTGGTGTCTGATCTCCGCAAGGACGCCTGCCTTGGTCATTCACCCACGTTGCCTTGGTGGCAAGTCAATTGCGGGGACGCCTGCTTTGGCTGCTCACCCATGCTGCAGCCCAGGGCTGCTCCCCACCCCCTTCTTCGTGTCTCTACCCTTCTCTTTAAACTTGCCTCCTTCACTATGGGCAACCTTTCACCCTCCATTCCCGCTTCTTCTCCCTTAGCCTGTGTTCTCAAGAACTTAAAACCTCTTCAACTCTCACCTAACCTAAAATCTAAGTGTCTTATTTTCTTCTGCAAATACCGCTTGGCCCAATACAAACTCGACAGTAGTTCTAAGTGGCCAGAGAATGGCACTTTCGATTTGTCTATCCTACAAGATCTAGATAATTTTTGTCGAAAAATGGGCAAATGGTCTGAGGTGCCTGACGTCCAGGCATTCTTTTACACATTGGTCCCTCCCTAGTCTCTGCTCCCAATGAGACTCATCCAAATCTTTCTTCTTTCTCTCCTGTCTGTTCCTTCAGTCTCCACCCCAAGCTCTGAGTCCTTTGAATCCTTTTCTATGGACTCATCTGATCTCTTCCCTCCTCCCCAGGGTGCCCCTCGCCAGGTCAAGCCAGGTCCCAGTTCTTCCTCAGCCTCTGCTCCCCAACCCTATAATCCTTCTATCACCTTCTCTCCTCACACCCGGTCTGGCTTACAGTTTCGTTCCACGACTAGCCCTCCCCAACCTGTCCAACAATTTCCTCTTAAAGAGGTGACTGGAGCTAAAGGCATAGTCAAGGTTAATGCTCCTTTTTCTTTATCCGACCTTTCCCAAATCAGCCAATGTTTAGGCTCTTTCTCATCCGACCCCACTAAATATATACAGGAATTCCAATATCTAACTCTGTCCTACGATTTAACCTGGAGTGACCTAAATGTCATCCTAACTTCTACCCTCTCCCCAGATAAACAGGAAATAGTTTATTCTCTAGCCCAATCTCACGCTGATAACCACCAGCTTCATGAGCCAGACCTCCAGGAAGGCATTAGAGCAGTTCCCTGAGAAGATCCCCAACGGAACTATCAGGCAGATTCCCTAGGTATAGCTAGGCGAGATTACATGGTTTCCTGACTAGTTGAAGGGCTTAACAAGGCAGCTTACAAAGCTGTTAATTTTAACAAATTTAAAGAAACTACCCAAGGTAAAGACGAAAACCCAGCCCAGTCCACCCTGGACCCAGAGGGGCCAGAAGGCCACCCTATTCTTACTATGCATTTTATCACCCAGTGAGCTCCTGACATTGGAAAAACCTCCAAATATTGGAATCTGGCCCTCAAACCCCAAAACCAGGAATTAATCAACCTCGCCTTCAAGGTGTACAATAGTAGAGAGGAGGTAGCCAGACAGCAACGCATTTCTGAGTTACAGCTACTTGCCTCCGCAGTAAGACAACCCACAACCACGTCTCCAGCATACAAGAACTTCAGAACCTCCAAGCCAAGGCTCCCAGAGGCTCCTTCAAAACATTCTCGTGGACCTTGCTTCAAATGCCAAAAGCCTGGCCTCTGGGCCTTAGAATGCCAGCAGCCCAGGATTCCTTCTAAGCCGTGCCCTGTCTGTGCAGGCCCCCACTGGAGGTCGGACTGTCTGACTCATATCACTGCTGCTCCTAAAGCCCCTGGAGCCCAAACCCAATGTTCTTTGGCTGATTCTTTCCCAGATCTCCTTGGTTTAGCAGCTGGAGACTGACGCTACCCGATCACCTCAGAAAACTCCCTGGACCATCAGGTAACTCTTACGGTGGAGGATAAGTCAGTCCTCTTCTTAATCAATACGGAGGCTACCCACTCCACATTACCTTCTTTTCAAGGGCGTGTTTCCCTTGCCTCCATAACTGTTATGAGTATTGAAGGCCAGGCTTCTAAACCTCTTAAAACTTCCCAACTCTGGTGCCAACTTACACAATACTCTTCTAAGCACTCCTTTTTAGTTATCCCCACCTGCCCAGCTTCCTTATTAGGTCGAGACATTTTAACTAAATTATCTGCTTCGCTGACTATTCCTGGGCTACAGCCACACCTTATTGCCGCCTTTTCCCCCAGTTCAAAGCCTCCTTCGCATCCTCTCCTTGTATCTCCCCACCTTAATCCACAAGTATAGGATACCTCTACTCCCTCCTTGGCAACAAATGATGCACCCCTTACCATCCCATTAAAACCTAATCACCCTTACCCCACTCAACGCCAGTATCCCGTCCCGCAGCACGCTTTAAAACGATTAAAGCCTGTTATCACTCACCTGTTACAGCATGGCCTTTTAAAGCCTGTAAACTCTCTTTACGATTCCCCATTTTACCTGTCCAAAACCGGACAAGTCTTACAGGTTAGTTCAGGATCTGTGCCTGATACAACAAAATTGTTTTGCCTATCCACNTCCCCTTACCATCCCATTAAAACCTAATCACCCTTACCCCACTCAACGCCAGTATCCCGTCCCGCAGCACGCTTTAAAACGATTAAAGCCTGTTATCACTCACCTGTTACAGCATGGCCTTTTAAAGCCTGTAAACTCTCTTTACGATTCCCCCATTTTACCTGTCCAAAAACCGGACAAGTCTTACAGGTTAGTTCAGGATCTGTGCCTGATACAACAAAATTGTTTTGCCTATCCACCCCGTGGTGCCAAACCCATATACTCTCCTATCCTCAATACCTCCTTCCACAACCCATTATTCTGTTCTGGATTTCAAACATGCTTTCTTTACTATTCCTTTGCATCCTTCATCCCAGCCTCTTTTTGCTTTCACTTGGACTGACCTTGACACCCATCAGGCTCAGCAAATTACCTGGCCTGTACTGTCGCAAGGCTTCACAGAAAGCCCCCATTACTTCAGTCAAGCCCAAATTTCTTCCTCATCTGTTACCTATCTCGGCATAATTCTCATGAAAACACATGGGCTCTCCCTGCTGATCGTGTCTGGCTAATCTCCCAAACCCCAATCCCTTCTACAAACAACAACTCCTTTCCTTCCTAGGCATGGTTACGTACTTCTGCCTTTGGATACCTAGTTTTACCATCCTGACTAAACCATTATATAAACTCACAAAAGCAAACCTAGCTGACCCCACAGACCATAAATCCTTTCACCACTCCTTTCCATTCCTTAAAAACAGCCCTAGAAGCTGCCCCAACGCTAGCTCTCCCTAACTTATCCCAACCCTTTTTCATTACACACAGCCAAAGTGCAGGGCTGTGTGGTCGGAATTCTTACACAAGAGCTGGGACTGCGCCCTGTAGCCTTTTTATCCAAACAACTTGACCTTACTGTTTTAGCCTAGCCATCATGCCTCCGTGCAGCCGCCCTAATACTTTTAGAGACCCTCAAAATCACAAATTATGCTCAACCCACCCTCTACAGTTCTCGTAACTTCCAAAATCTGTTTTCTTCCTCACACCTGACACATATACTTTCTGCCCTCCCCAGCTCTTTCAGGTCTACTCACTCTTTGTTGAGTCTCCCACAATTACTATTGTTCCTGGCCCAGACTTCAATCCGGCCTCCCACATTATTCCTGATACCACACCTGACCCCCATGACTGTATCTCCCTGATACACCTGACATTCACCCCATTTCCCCATATTTCTTTCTTTCCTGTTCCTCACCCTGATCACACTTGGTTAATTGATGGCAATTGCACCAGGCCTAATCGCCACACACCAGCAAAGGCAGGCTATGCTATAGTATCTTCCCCATCAATCTTTGAGGCTACTGCTCTGACCCCATCCACTACCTCTCAGCAAGCCAAACTCATTGCCTTAATTTGGGCCCTTACTCTTGTAAAGGGACTATGCATCAATATTTATACTGATCTCATATCCTACACCACCATGCTGTTTTATGAGCTGAAAGGTTTCCTCACTACACAAGGGTCCTCCATCATTAATGCCTCTTTAATAAAAACTCTTCTCAAGGCCGCTTTACTTCCAAAGGAAGCTGGAGTCATTCACTACAAGGGCCTTCAAAAGGCATCAGATCCCATCGCTCAGGACAATGCTTATGCTGATAAGGTAGCTAAATTGCAGCTAGTGTTCCAACTTCTGTCCCTCACAGCAGTTTTTCTCCTTCTCATCTGGTCACTCCCACCTACTCCCCCACTGAAACTTCCACCTATCAATCTCTTCCCACACAAGGCAAATGGTTCTTGGACCAAGGAAAATATCTTCTTCCAGCCTCACAGGCCCATTCTATTCTGCCGTCATTTCATAGCCTCTTCCATGTAGGTTACAAGCTGCTAGCCCGCCTCTTAGAACCTCTCATTTCCTTTCCATCGTGGAAATCTATCCTCAAGGAAATCACTTCTCAGTTGTTCCATCTGCTATTCTACTACTCCTCAGGGATTGTTCAGGCCCCCTCCCTTCCCTATATATCAAGCTTGGGGATTTGCCCCTGCCCAGGACTGGCAAACTGACTTTACTCACATGCCTCGAGTCACGAAACTAAAATACCTCTTGGTCTAGGTAGACACTTTCACTAGATGGGTAGAGGCCTTTCCCACAGGGTCTGAGAAGGCCACCGCGGTCATTTCTTCCCTTCTGTCAGACATAATTCCTTGGTTTGGCCTTCCCACCCCTATACAGTCTAATAACGGACTGGCCTTTACTAGTCAAATCACCCAAGCAGTTTCTCAGGTTCTTGGTATTCAGTGGCACCTGGTTTTACCTCAAACCGCCACTCTTAAGTCTCACTTTAAGTAGACAGAAGATCTTCAGTGACAAAGTACACTCCAATACTTTCACCCTGATGAAGTCCTATACTTTACTTTTATACTTAACTCTTATTCTCGTTTCCATTCTTACGCCACCCTCTACCTATCCCCAGCTATCTCCATCACACTATCAATCTCAGTCACTCTCTCCTAGCCGTTTCTAATCCTTATTTAACAAACGCTGGCTTTGCATTTGTCTTTCCTCCAAAATCGCAGAGGCCTTGACTTACTCACTACTAAAAAAAAAAAAAAAGTTGGGGGGGGAGGACTTTATATTGTTAAATGAAGAGTGTTGTTTTTATCTAAATCAATCTGGCCTGGTATATGACAACATAAAACTAGCTCCTACAGTGTCTTACTGGCCAATTCATGCATCTCAATTTCTACCCTATGTTTTCCTCCACAAAAAAGTAATCCCTGTCCAACTTTCGCTTCCAGCAAGATCAAATAGATGTAGTTTTTCCTACTGCTCTAGCTAAGTACAACTAAAAATCCTAGCCATTATATGTAAAACAAATATGGGAAGACTCTGGACTCTGAAGATACAGATAAGGCAAACCAGATAGGCACCTTGGGACCCATGGAAAACATGGTGGTGAGTTCCCTGGGTTTTCTTTTCGCCTCAACATATACCACAGACAACAAGCTTAAAACCAAAAACAAACAAAAAACAAAACACAAACCCCTGCTCTCCTAAGCCAAAGAACTGAACAACAACATGCCCTCCAGCCAATACCACAGAAAAAAACTGGCCCACCCCCACCCACAAAAGCAAAAGCCATGTGGGGAGTCTAAGGCAGTAATGTTGTTCAGGTGTGTCTGCCCCTTATCCCTACAGGGGAGATATTAGAGAATTCTAGACTTCCTTCCCTGCCAGGTGGTAATAAAACCACCTTCCCCTGCCAGGAAGTATCTGTGGAGACACCTGGAGAGCCTGGGTTTCTCCTCCCACCTGGCAGTAATGAGACATCCCTTCTGATCCCCACTGGCGTGGTATCTATCAGAGGAGGCCTAGAGTCAGTTTCACCACAGCCCAAGGGTAAGAAGGCCATCCCCTCCCAGTGGTATTAGTAGAGTCCTAAAGAGGGGCTCACACTCCTACAACTGCCCAGCAGTAATGAGGACGTCCACTTTGTGTGTCAATGGATCAGTTCCTCAAAAGCACAAACTACCACAACTCACCCAAAATTAAATGGATTATCTGAATAGCCCTAATAACTGTTAAAGAAACTGAATGAAGCCTTCGAAAAAGAAATCTGGCCCAGATCATTTCTTTAAAGAATTCTACCAATGTTTAAAGAATTAAGATCAATTCTACACAATCTCTTCCAGAAAACAGAAGCATAGGGAGCACTTCCAATTTTTTTTTTTTTTTTTTTTTTTAGACAGGGTCTCACTCTGTCACCCAGGCTGGAGTTCAGTGGCATGATCACGGCTCACTGCAGGCTCAAGTGATCCTCCTGCTGCAGCCTCCCAAGTAGCTAGGACTATAGGTGCATGCCACCATATCTGGCTAACTTTTTAATTTTTTTTTATAGAGTCAGGGCCTCCCTATGTTGCCCAGGCTGGTTTTCAACTTCTGGGCTCAAGCAATCCTCCCAGAGGATGGTTTCGGGCTACCAGATTATAGACGTGAGCCACCACACTCAACCTAAAAGGGAGATCTAACTGCAGACAGAAGTGGAGAAGGCCATAATGTGACCATAGAAGGAGAGATTAATAATACAACCATAAACCAAGGAATGCCATCAGCCACCAGAAGCTAGAAAAGGCAAGGAGCAGATTCTCCCCCAGATCTTCCAGAGGTGGCATGGCCCTCTGACACTGTGATCTTGGCTGACTGATACTGATTTCAGAATTGTGGCCTCCAGAACGTTGAGAAATAAATGCCTGACGTTTTAAGCCACCATGTTTGCAGTAATTTGTTATGGCAGCCACAGGAAACTGGTATAAATACCTCCCCATCTCCAAATAAATATGTATTTATTTATTTGCATACATATATGACTAGTCTTAAGTACAAATGCAAAAGAGAAAATCAGATACAATTTCAGAGTTCCCCATTCAAAATGATAATATAACACCCCTAATTTTTTTATAAAGTATAGATAAAAAGAGAAATAAATACAGCTTTGGAAATTATATCCACTGGATCCAATTATATCCAATGTATACTCAGTTCCCTGAAGATTAGCCTACTCAATAGACAAGAACTGTTTATCAAGTAGCCTAGCAAAATTGAAGACTCAATCTTTATTAACTCTGACTTCTAGTATATTTCTTCTCTGAAGGAAAGAGAAGCTAAATTGTATAGGTTTCATTACTACCATAAAGAAATTCAACAAAATAAGGTCACTCTGGCACTCCTTGGAGTCCTCTAGATTATTTCCATCCTGCTTCTCCACCGCCTTCCCATTCTTAGTGAACAAAGCAAACATAATCCTTGCTTTAATTTAATCAACTGGTCTTAATGAACCACCACGTTAAAAATGTAAACAACCTAGGGCCAGGTGCAGTGGCTCACGCCTGTAATCCCAGTCCTTTGGAAGGCCGAAGAGGAAGAATCACTTCAGCTCAGGAGTTCGGGACCAGCCCAAGCAACACAGAGAGACTTCATCCCTACAAAAAAAAAAATAGAAAAATTGGCCAGGTGCGGTGGCACATGCCTGTAGTCCCAGCTACTCTGGGAAGCTGAGCTGGGAGGATCACTTGAGTCCATGCATTCAAGGTTACAGTGAGCTGTGATCAGGCTACTGCAATCCAGTCTGGGCAACAGAGTGAGACTCTGTCTCTATAAAAATAAAAAATTAAAAAAAACCTAAGTTTAAATCTGTAGTCACTCTCATTAAGAAGTATGTTAACCCAGTAAACTCTTCAGGTTGAGCACTACATCATAAAATTTCATTATGTGTATAACACAAACAATAAACCTGGTAATATATTTTACTGAATTTCGAAATGATATAATGGAACATGCAAGACTATCAAAACAATCATTATAACACATGAAAGGGGAAAAGGCAAAAAGGATGTCTCATTTAAATCTCCCACATTATAGACAGACTCACCCTAAGTAGCTACAGTAAGTTACATTCAGCATGGATATTCAGAAACTTTGGACATAACTTGTAATACAAGGCACACTCACTGAAATAATCCCTTACACTTAAAGCCACACAAGTACAGTATATTTTAAATTTACAGTACATTAAAACAGGCATTATAGCATAGCAATTAAGAGCACAGACTCTGAAACTAGACTGCATAGGTTCAAATCCATGCCCTGTACCTTCTTTGGGCTTCTGTTTCCTCATAAGCAAAATGAAGATAATAACAGTACTTGTATTTACTTCACAGTGGAAGCTGAGAGGGTTAAAAGGAGTTAAAACTTAAAGCATTTAGAACAGAACTCAGTATACACCTGGCACTCACACATTATTAAAAGAGAGGGTCGCTATTACTACCTACGGTCTTCATAACAGTTTCATGGCTACCGTGTTTACTTTTCATCATAGAAAACCTAGAGGTGATGAAATCTCAGTGACCTCTGTACTGAAGGCATTGATTTGTGTTTATCTCCTTCTCTACACAGTAAAGCTCAAAGACATAAATAGTGTCTTATTTAAAACTCTGTCCCCATCACCAAGTCCATGGTGTGTGTCCAAAAATGATCAAGTTTAGTCAAGAAATATTTTGGTGTTTAAGCTACCCCAACTTTCAATCATTTTCCTCCCTAACTCTACACAGGTAAATTTTTATTTAAAGGCTACACAAAAAGAAAATAATAATTCTAATACAGCATTTATATTACGAAAGCAGAAATGGTCAGAGCCACAGCCAAGGCTGCCTTTCCCAAGACACCTAAACATTCCAGTGGGGGAAGAGTCCCTGTCAAGAGTTAAAAACAATCCCCTCAGTCCATGCTCCCAGTCACATGGAGCTGGAAGAGCTGGAAAAACCGCCACCACCACTCATTCCTCTTTCTTCATCATTTATTCTTATCTTCATCTAGCATTTCCCTTCTTTGTGACACCACCACTAGATAGCAGCTCACCACATGCTATCCCTCTCCTCCATGAGTTCTCCCAAGGGAATTAACTATATACACTTACATAAAACAGATGTGATCTCCTATTTGAGATGAAAAACTAAGGGTACCATAACTCTTCCCTTTATCTTTGTCCCTAGAACAGTAATCCACTTTCTCTGAGGAAGTGAACAACTGAAGTCTTCAGGAATCTCAACTGTGAAAGGCTGCAGATGGTTCTGTAACCGCCTATGAAAGGCGGTTAATCCTCTACTATCAGCTTTCACTGATGGCAACCCCTCATATGTCTCTTCCATTTGCCTCCCGAGTTTTTACAGTAGGATCCCTATGGCCCTACTGCCACAAGGAGAGGACAAGGTAAAGGTGTGAATAAACCTCATAAGACTTTCTTGGGGCATTACCTCACAGCCATAGGGAACACACCGAAGGTTTTTCTTAGCTCACTGCATTAAAAACCTTGCAGCCAAAGGAATTACAGCAGTCCTCATTATCCAACAGCAATTAGTGTCTCATGGGGAGAGGACCACACAGCCATTTCTCTTTAACAAGGACCATATTTTGTAACGAAGAAAAAGAGATCTGCTTAGAATTTTCCCAAAAAATAAAACAAAAAAATCCAGTATGTTCATAAAATATCATGTATTATATTGACCAAAATTTAGATTACACTTTGCAACTATGCATTAATTCTTAGGACAAAAAACTAATGAATAGATGGAGTGCTTGGGGCACAATTTTGTGACCAAATTGTAAAACAGCATGATGTGACAGCCTTAATTTCACATTTGCCTTTTGCAAAACAATTATAGAACAGTCATTTTAGCCAAAAAAAAATTATACTTTTCTTCATTTGTCTCCTGGAGCCTCTCACACCCCTTTTAAATTCTTTTAAAGTACCTCTTTCATAATTATCCCTGCTGTTTTTTCTCATTTAAAGTGTTCTTGCATTGCCATACTCTCACTAGAGCCTCTTTTTTATTACTGAAGTATATACATAAAGAGCACAAATCTTCATATTTTTACACATTCTGAATTTTTACATATACATATACTCATGTAACCACCACACATCTCAATGTGTAAAATGTTGCAAGAAGGTTCCCTCATGCCCTTTCCCAGTCATTACCACCACCACCACCAACCCAGAGTAATCACTATTCTGACTTCTGTCACCAGAGAAGTACTGTACTTATTTTTGAACTTCATTTAAATGGAATCATGCAGTGTACAATCTTATGTCTGACTTTGTAAGATACATCCATGTTGATACATATATCCGTAATTCATTGTCTTTTATTGGTTTTGCAGTGTTTCATCTTATAAATATATGACAATTTACTCATCCATTCTACTGCTGATGTACAACTGAGTTATATCCAATTTTTGATTATGAATAAAGGCATTATAAACATTCTTTAACATTTTTTTTAGTAGACACAAGCATTAGTTTCTCTTGAGTATACCTAGGAACGAATGCAAGCATTTGATCATGGGAAGGAGTAGACAAAGCCACAGTCTTCCAAAGTGACTGTATCATTTGACAACAATATGTAAGAGATCCAGCTGGTCTACACTCTTGCCAACACTGGAACTGTCCATCTTTTTAATTTTAGTTATTCTGGAAGGTGTATAGCAGTATCTCATTATTGTTTTAATTTATATTTCCCAATGACAAATAATGTTAAGTACCTTTTTATATGCATACTGGCCATTCTGAGACCCTCTAATAGAAAGTGCCTGTTCAAGACGCCTACACATTTTTAAAATGATTTTTCTCATTAATTATTTTATGCTACACATACACAAATACACACACAGAGACAGCATGAGTCCTTGGTCAGATATATAAATTGCAAATTTCTTCTTCCAGTCCATATTTTGCTCTTCATTTTCTTAGTGGTGTCTTTAGATGAAGAGAAGTTCCCAAGTTTAATGAACTCTGAAGACAAATTTATCAATCATTTTCATGATCAGTGCTTTCTGAGTCCTTTTTAAGAATCTCTGCCTATTCTAGGCACTAGTTCTTTATCTGCGCTTATGGTTTCAGCAGTTCTCCCCCTAGCTTTGACTTCATGAAATCCTGCCTCTTTTGCAAGATTTGCACCCCCTACCTTGTAGTCGATTTGCACTGCATTCATGTTATGTTGTTAGGTGCTGGACAACTTTAGTGTTACACATGTTTAAGTGGAGATCAGCTTTAAAACTAGAGAAATCATCAGTGATTACTTTCATATTACAATGATACCTGTACAAATATATTCAAAACCTAATGTAAAAAGAAAAAAAATTCTAATACCCATTATCCTAGCATTTTTCCCCCAAACATACCTTAGATGATTCTTTCTACACCTTTTAAACAAAGAACTTCCTGCTCTATCCTTTTTCCTAAATTAGTTAAGAAGACCTCCAGTTTCCAACCATATAGTTCCAAAGAAATAAACCTTACTCTTACGGCAAGCACGTACTCCCCTCCACAACCCTGTTATCTTCACATCCAATCACTCTCACAACATGCTTTCAAAATGTGTGTGGAATGTGAACTTTGCTCTGCCACAGCCAATGCCTGGTTCCTTCCCTCACCATCCCTTGTCTGGAGTATGCAAACTGTCCTTAACTGGTCTCCTCTTTACAGTCTGTCTTTCACCCTGTCACCAAAGTCACCTTTCAAAAACATAAAGTTGAGGTTATGCATCTAATCGAGCTCCTTCTACAGTTCCCACTGTCCGCAGGATAAAGTCACTCTCTTAGCTAAGAGTTCACAACCTGGCTCTAACCTTTCCTGGCTTCCCTCCCAGCAACACCTACAATACTCTGGTCTGACCCCTGGACACCATGAGCTCTCACTTGTCCTGGCTTTGCTCTGCTTCTCCCTATGCCTTTATCCTCCAGTTAGCTCCCTTCCTCTCCTGGCCAGGCCCACCCCAGAAGTAGTAACTGTTCCCTTTTATGTGCTCTCACAGCTCTCTGCACCCACAACTATATTTGAGTTCTTATCACACTTTAATCATTTATTTATTTGTCTCAACTGTCTACAAACTTCTGGACCTGGGACTTCTCCCTGAATTCCTCAAGGGTAGGGTCAGGAGTTAATGTTTACATCCTAAAGACTTGGCGGGGCTATTCCATAAAGGTTCAATGAAAGAATAAATGTCCTAGCCACTTTTACTCATCCTATTTTTTCAATAAATAAAGACTGGAAAATTAGCACAAGTATATCAAAACAGCAAGCTTAACTAAAATTAGTTTTCTTTTAAAAGTCCCCAGCAAATTATTCTTTTAAAAAATGTAATAAAACAAAATCTCAATTACTGATTTGTGCTTCCTGATAGAAATTATTCATAACTGGCCAGGCACAGTGGCTCATACCTGTAATCCCAACACTTTGGGAGGCCGAGGCAGGCAGATCACCTGAGGTCGGGAGTTCAAGACCAGCCTGACCAACATGGAAAAACCCCGTCTCTACTAACAATACAAAATTAGCCAGGCGTAGTGGCACATGTCTGTAATCCCAGCTACTCGGGAGGTTGAGGCAGGAGAATCACTTGAACCCGGGAGGCAGAGGTTATGGTGAGCTGAGATGGTTCCATTGCACTCCAGCCTGGGCAACAAGAGCAAACCTCCCTCTACAAAAAAAAAAAAAAAGAAATCAATCATAACTCTGTTTCAAAATAAATTTTTAACTAATGGGCAACAAAAGTAAGATGAATATACCACTTAACCAAGGTAAATGTAACTGTTACCACACAACTGGATGCCAAGGGAATAAAACGTGATTATTTACACAACTAAAAGATCACAAACAAAACTACTGGCTTGAATATGTGTTCATTCTAGGACATCGCTGGAGCCTTTGAAAAGAAAATATATATATTAAAATGAAAATTTGCGCATATATGTTTCCCCTTAACACATAACACATCTGTATGTCACAGGAAGATAGTATGCATAGTGGTAGTAAGACAGTAAGAACACAGGCTGGAAACACAATGTTAATTGTGTGACATGGACAAATTACTTAAACTTCAACGTGCTTCAGTTTCCTCATCTGCAAAATAAAGATAATAAATGTATCCACCTCACAGTGATGCTAGATGACTGAGTTGGCACATGTAAGTCCCCTGATTCAGAGCCTGGCAGAGGACATGAATGCAGAGGAATAAATTTCAAATATTTTCACTGTTTTTTTAACTTTTTTAAGCCCTTTTACACATACTGTCTTTTCTTTTCCTCCCAACAGTGCAATGAGATTGTTTGAATACGAAATACTCACTTTAGAGATAAGACACCAATAGTGAAGTTGTATGATTACCCTATTTTTTTTTAAACTTTTATTTATTTATTTATTTTGAGACTGAGTCTCGATCTGTCGCCCAGGCTGGAGTACAGTGGCGCGGTCTCGGCTCACTGCAAGCTCTGCCTCCCAGGTTCACGCCATTCTCCTGCCTCAGCCTCCCGAGTAGCTGGGACTACAGGCACCCACCACCACGCCCAGTTAATTTTTTTTTTTCTGTATTTTTAGTAGAGACGGGTTTCACCGTGTTAGCCAGGATCCTGACCTCGTGATCCACCTGCTTCCGCCTCCCAAAGTTCTGGGATTACAGGCGTTAGCTACCGCGCCTGGCCACCCTGAGACACTTTTAAGTGGCAGAGTTTGGACTAGAATCCACACATAATCTCAACCCCAGGCCAAACTGACCAAATCTCCACGGATCCAGTTTGGAAGAAAGAATCTTTTGGGTTTTCCCCATTGCTTCCTCCTGGTTGTCAGTAACAGCCAGCCTAAAGACCTCACAGGGGCAAATGCAGAGGACCACATGTTCAAATTAAAAAGTAGGAGAAGCCTGGCTTTCACAGAAACTGACACATAGTTGGCCCTCCAGAGATGGCAGCTATTGACTGAAACTTACAAGCACTATTACATTTTTCTCAGTTACAGAACAAGGTACTACTCCACAAAATCAAGTCTACTACCAAAAACAAAAGTCACTTAATACTATGCTTATCTGTCATATCAAGCATATCTAAGTCCAATGTGCAACAGAAACCTAAACAAAAAAGTGGTAAGATTTATTTTTACTAATCTCAAAAAACATGTTTCATAAAAGGGCTTTCATCGTCAGTTTTTTGAAAACTAACCCAAGTAGTTATATTTCATGACATGATGTTTCTTTTAACAAATAAGTTAATGATACGATTAAATATTTCACCTTGGTAATGCCTTCAACACATTTGTTCAATACTTTTCTTGGGCTTAAAGTGACTCTCAATCCCTAATCTCATCTACTGCCAGATACACAAGAAACACAGTTAATTAATTTTAAAGGCAGATGCAATGTTTCCAGGGAAGTCATCTGAACCAAGGAAGTACAAGCAACCAAATCATCTCCACCACCATGTCTAAGTGCCTTATCTTTCAACTTCTTTTCTTCAAATGGGCAATTAGAAGCTAAAATGCACCTTAAAAATCAGGTTTGGTATCCGCCCTGGCTAGGGCCTACCTTTCTTTACGCGGCACTGCCACTCTGGCACCTACAGGCAGGCCTTTGGCGCCTGCAGGACTCACAGGGAAGGCAGCCCCAGCCCCTGCTCTCCACAGCTCTCGTCGAAGCCCTGCACGTGGTGGCCACCTAAGACGTTTTAGTGGATGGGATTCAACAGTGGCTGAGCTCAGGTTGCGTTCCGGGAGGGCGCAGCTCCCAGACCCGCTGTGGTTGCAGGAGGAAGGTTTTGACACTCCTAGCGTAAACAGCGACGGGACACTCTTCGCCCCGCTGCTACCTAGCCCTCGCTGCTCCCGCGGCTCCTCCGCACCCGACGCCTCCTCTAGCCTCCAGGATTCGTTTCCCGCGCCTCCTCCCACCTGAGCCAGCGACGCCACCGCCACCTGCACCGGGACCCCAACTCCCCCCAGGGGCCGCTACCCGAGGTCGCGGCCCGCGGGAGGCCCAAGTCTCAGAAGGAAAAGCCTGGGCTACAGCTCCCGCTCCTTCACCTCTGAGATCCCCCCGCCGCCGCCATTTTCCTCGCGCCGTAACCCCACCTGACAGTTCCAGCCTCCCACCTGTGACAAGCAGGGCACGCCGCGCAGCGCCGAGTGGGGTGCGTGGGCAAGCTGGGACTCCGTAGGGGTCACAACCTCCGTGCGGAACCCGCCGTTAATTCATCCAGAAGCGCGGAGGCGTCCGGCCGTCGCCCTAGTAATGCGTCCCGGAAGGCTACGTTCTGATTGGCTGCAAGAGCCGTGTCGCAACGGCGTCCCCAGCTGCGTGGGAAGCCCGGGTCCACGGCGCCCCGCGCCTGCTCCACAGCCCGGGATACCCCGGGTGCCTTTCTTTGATAGCTCCTTTAAAGAGGCCGCGCTTATTTCCTCGTCTGCCCTCCTGGAAAAGAGGGACCCACGAAACGGTGGGGTGTAAGGGTAACAAAACAATGAAATAGGAAATTAGCGGAGGTCATTTGTCCGAGGGAACCTAATATTTCATTCAACCCCTAGAGCTGCAAAATGGAAAACAGAAATCTGGGAGTTTAATTTACAAGCCTAAATTGGGTGCGCGAAGTCACAGGACAAATCAGTAGTAGAAACAGTTCTAGAACCTAGGTTCCCTGATCAGGAGCACAAAGTTTTTCCAGCACGCTCAGTGTTTCCCCAGTCCTAGAAAATGTTTCCTCCCAGTTCCCATAGCAATTTCATCACACTGCTCCAAAGGTCTCCGTCACCTTCCATGGTGTGTCTGTCGCCTAACCTATTAGATTGCAAGCCCCTGAATGGTGGGGACTGTGGTTAAACCCCTTTTCATTTCCCTTAAGCAATACCCTCCTCAACTTGGCCTTCAACAAATAGAATAAGAATCTTATAAATAATAAACATAGCTACACATCACACACAGCCACTCATCAGTAGTTCATGTGTGTCTATACGTTTCATCCGTTTATTCAACAAGGCACAGAGGAGTGAATATTTTTAAAATTACAAAGTTCCTGACCTCACAAAATTTATGGTATAATAATAATGACCATCTACGTTTTGGCTGCATAGCTTCAACATAGCTGAATTATATCCCCAAATTCCCTGTAAATCAAAGATTCCTGTGCTATTTTCCTAAATCAGCTTCATAATTTCTCTAAGTGTGTTCCGAAACATTTTAGTATTTAAGATGTGCTAAAATTGCATCAGAAAGTGAAGAATGACCACAGAGAGAAACACCAAAGCAAGAGTCAATTCTGCCTATTGCGCCTAGGACCTTAGGCCTCCTTTTTACCTTTAAAATAAGATTACCGGAATAAAAGATCTCTAAATTCGTTTCTGTTGTTGTTAAGAGTTGGCCTGGCTATGCTCCAGAACCTTCAAGGGCTATGCTGCGGTTCTTTGGGGGCTTGCCAGAGGCTCTTCATAGCCTTTGCAACTCCATTGCAGAGAGTTCTAGCATCATGAGGTGTGTCAGGTGACACAGCCCAAAGGGCAAGGTTGCACTAACCACAGAGGACAGTTCTGGGCCCTTTCTTTTTCCTTTTTCTTTCTTTCTTTCTTTTTTTTTTTTTTTTTTTTTTTTTTTTTTTTTTTTTTTTTTTTTTTTTTTTGAGACAGGGTCTCACTCTGTCACCTAGGCTGGAGTGCAGTGGCATGATTGTGGCCCACTGCAACCCCCGCTTCCTGGGCTCAAGCAATTCTCCCACCTCAGCCTCCAGACTAGCTGGAACTACAGGCACCTGCTACCATGCCCAGCTAATTTTTGTGGTTTTTGTTGAGACAGGATTTCACCATGTTGCCAGGTCTGCTCTCAAACTCCCGAGCTCAAGCTACCCACCCACCTTGGTCTCTCAAAGTGCTGGGATTAGAGCCTTGAGCCACCGCACCTGGCCCTGAGCCTTTTCTTGATCTGAGCTACTCATCACTAGCCACCTTCCACATCAACTGCTAAATGGATAGGAACAGAATTCCCAAGGGAAAATATGCTGATTTCTAAACTCGAAGAGATCTACTAAGTGTCATGTCATGCTTCATTCCTTTTGGTAGAGGTGCAAGGTGTAGTAACATGTTTTTCATCCTGGGGAAAATGTCCTGACATGCCCGAGATCATTGGACCACTTCAGCATCGAAAACGATGTGTAATTTACATAATACTATTATACCAGGATCATTCTTTGTTTTGATACATGTCTTATGCTCACACAAGATGTTGACATAAGGGCAAGCTGGGTAAAGAATATATGGAAAATCCCTGTACTCTTTTACATCTCTCCTAAGTCTAAAACTATTCCCCCAGTTTTTTAAATAATTATTTTAAAATATCACCAATGTAGCAAGCTCCTGAATTCTTGTGGGGTTTATCCACCTTTGAAATGTATCTATTTCTTCAAGGTGTCTGGAGAAGTAGTCCCTGACCATTTTGGCACCGGGGACTGCTTTCATGAAAGACAGTTTTTCCATGAACAGGGTGAAGGGTGAAGGGGGTGATTTTGGGATGATTCAACCACATTACATTTATTGTGCACTTTATTTGTATTAGTATTACATTGTAGTATATAACGCTTAAAAAGTGGTGTTAATCTGTGCTCTGCTGTCCCAAAGGGACAAGTTTCTGAATCTTTCCTGACCCCAACAACAGAGCATCACAGCTGATGAATTATTGAACCTCATGAGCCATTGACTTAATAGTCACATTTAATAGGGCACTCTCTGTAATGCTCAGGGACACGCTATGACACACAGGAAATCTCAAGTCCTAGTTCTTATTGTACTTTTGTTATTATGCCCATGTAATTGCTCCCTCTTCTTCAAAATGTGAGAGTAATAAGGGAAAATCTGTGCTCAATAACAGACCTCAGAAAAGAGTCAAGTACATCGCCGCCAATAAAATCGGAGCAAGTCTCTCCCAAGGTAGTGAATACAAGGAACATGCAGCCCAGTGCCATCAGAGGCCACAGATACTTAACTGGAGGCCCAGAGTGGCCCATTTATTATAGCCTACAGTCTCCCTGTTTGCAAAAACTTCTATGAATGAGACTTAGCATTACCTAATATCATCAATCATCCAGTGAGATTCTGAAATTCAAAAGGCATTTGAAATGAAATGTTTTGATTTCTTGAGTCATGGAGTAAGACATGTCTTTGGTAGCTGAGGAGTTTGGTGCTAGAATGTACAGCTTGGAAGTAGTGACAAATTTACATTAACACAAAACAGCTGTGGAGTCTAATTATTAATAGTTCTGATTATTCTCTTTTTGCTCCATCTCTCCCCTTCCCCATTCCCCACCCCCATCTTTTTGTTGTTGTTGTTGTTGTTGTTGTTGTTGTTGTTGTTGTTGAGATGGAGTTTCGCTGCTGTTGCCCAGGCTGGAGTGCAATGGCACCATCCTGGCTCACAATCTCCGCCTCCCGGGTTCAAGCAATTCTCCTGCCTCAGCCTCCCGAGCAACTGGGATTACAGGCATGTGCCACCACACCTGGCTAATTTTGTAGTTTTAGTAGAGATGGGGTATCTCCATGTTGATCAGGCTGGTCTCAAACTCCTGACCTCAGGTGATCCACCCCGCCCCCCCTGCTTCCCAAAGTGGTGGGATTACAGGCATGAGCCACCGCGCCCGGCCCCACCCCCATCTTTATGCTGACTTGTCCTGCTTTCCTCTCCTGACTCCCTGGTCTTTTGCCTCTGGCAGGGTTTAGCCAATGGGAGGCCCTGGCTGGACTCTGCAGGGTGGGCTGAGAAAGAGCTCAAGGCTGCATTCCCCTGGCTCCCTCCCTGTGGGGCTGCAGGGTGGCAGTGGCTTCACGCTTCACCTACCACAGCTCCTTGTCTAGAGCCCAGCTCTCACTGGGTTCTGGGACCCACTCCCCGCCTTGTCCCTTCAGGCAGGGCCCACAGTGTGTGATGGCCTAACTTACTGTATCTAGCCTCAGGATGCTTCATTCCCCTCTGTTAATTTCTCTTAACCCTGATTGTACCTTTGTGGTCTCAGAATTAACTCTAACTTAAAGATGACATCCGGGACTCAGGTTCTTTCATTTCTTTTTTTTCTTTCTGTTTTTTGTTGTTGTTTGTTTGTTTGTTTTTGACACCAGGCTAGAGTACAGTGGCATGATTTCATCATAGCTCACTGTAGCCTGGGCCCCAGGGATCCTCCTGGCTAAGCTTTTTTAATTTCTCAGAGACAGGGTATTGCTATGTTGCCCAGACTGGTCTTGAACTCACAGCCCCAGGCAGTCCTCTCACCTCAGCTTCCTGAGTATTTGGGATTAAAGGCGTGAATCACAGCACCCAACCAACTCAGGTTCTTTCTCTCCTTCTGCCCTGCCTTCCTTAGCATATTGGCCTTACATTTTTATGTTTATTGCCTCATGGCCGCAAGATGGTTGTCACAACTCCAGACGTCACAGTCATATCCAAAGGCAAGAAACAATGGGTCAGGCGTGGTGGCTCACACCTATAATCCCAACACTTTAGGAGGCTGAGAGGGGCATATCACCTGAGACCAGGAGTTCGATACCAGTCTGGCCAATATGGTGAAACCGTGTCTCTACTAAAAATACCAAACTTAGCTGGATGTGGTGGTGCGTGCCTGTAATCCCAGCTACTCAGGAGGCTGAGGCAGGAGACTCTCTTGAATCTGGGAGGCGGAGGTTGCAGTGATCTGAGATCGTACCACTGCACTGCAGCCTAGGCAACAGAGCAAGACTCCATCTCAAAAAAAAAATAAAAAGAAATATTTGTTACCTTTTCTCTATTGTTTCTCTAAATAGTAACAACCCTTAAGGCCCCCTTCCAATCTCTTCAACATCTATTTTCGACCCCCACTGAATCATCTCTGATGACCACATAATCACTGTGAGATGGCCATCCCGAAACCTATATTGACTGTATTTTCTTATTTTCTGTGTTCTCGATGCTTTGTCATTTAAGGCCTCACTAAAGAACTACCTGTCCCAGGGTTAGCTAAGTTCTTGAGATCGCAAATAACTCTCCCAGGACTGTGCCTTTCTTAAGCAAACCAACTAATCCAGACACACAAACCCCCACCTTCTCTAACTAGTTCTTACACTCCAGGCCAATATTCCTCTGCCCTAATCACCCCAGGACCAATGCAGCAGACAACTTGGGATAGCTTCTATACCCCAGAGCCTGCTGAGATCAAACTAGCCTATCCTAAGCCTGCATACCCTGCCTTGCCCATTCCTTACCATGGAAACCACAATAAAGGTCTTTCCCATGATTTCCTCCTGCTTTGTGTGTATTTTTTTTTTTAATTTTTATTTTTAGATATGAGATCTCGCTATGTTGCCAAGCCTTGTCTCAAACTCCTAGACTGAAGTGATCCTCCTCACCTTGGCCTCCAGAAGCAGTGGGATTACAGGCGTGAGCCACTGCAGTTGGCCTGCTTGTGCATTCTGACCAACCTTTGTGCTCCCCACTGTGGGCCCACGTGGAGTGACATGTGTTGTCATCTTGACTGTAACAAATTATCTTTTCAATGGAAGTTATATCCCCATCTTTTGGCTGCGCCATACCTGAATAACAAGAAAATTTTTTAAAAACAAACCCCTTCTTTTTCTTGGTGGTTTTCTAACCATTTGCCCTGTCTATCCAGGGACCAGCTCTGTGGAGATCTTGGTCCTAGCCTACAATTCGTTGTATAGTACGATCCTTCCCTAGAGTGGGCTCATATATCCCAAAGTCTTCCCACCAGAGCTTCTACAGCACAAACAAATCTTGCCCTGCTAATATTCACCACCTCTCGAAGTATAACTTAAGTTATGCCAAAGACCACATTCTTTCAGGGTTGAGGAGAAAGAAGTGGGACTGTAGGAAAATAACTCCATATGCTATAAACTAAGTGATTTAATTTTACTATGACCCCAGAAATAATATATTATCCTCATTCTACAGATGTAAAGCCAAGGCTCAGTGTATTATTTTCCTGTTGCTACTGTAACAAATTACCATAAATTTAGGGGCTCAAAACAACAGAAATTCATCATCTTCCAGGTCTAGAGGTCAGAAGTCCAAAATCAGTTTTACTGAGTAACGTCAAGGCGTTGGCAGCATTGGTCCCTTCTGGAGATTCAAAGGGAGAATCCATTTCCTTTCCTTTTTCAGCTTCTGGTATCTGTACTACTTGTTCTGTGGCCTTTGCCACCATCTGTAAGGCACATCACTCCAGTCTCCGTTTCCAACATCACTTCACCTTCTCCTCTTCCATAGTAAAATCTCTCTCTGCCTCTCTCTTAGAAGGACATTTGTGATTACATTTACAACCCACCAGATAATCCAGGATTATCTTCCCATCTCAAAATCCTTAATTTAATCGCAATTACACAGTTCTTTTTGCCATATATGGTAACGTTCTTAGGCTCCAGGAATTAGGACCTGGATATTTTCGAGAGCTATTCTTCTGTCTCCCACACTGGGATTCACAGAGCTAAAATCAAGGTGTCTGCAGGGCTCCATTGCTTCTGAAGATTCTAGGGGTGATTCCATTTCCTTGCCTTTCTCAGCTTCTGGAGGCCACCTGAGTTCCTTGCCTTGTGGTCCCTTCCTCTACCTTCAAAGTCAGCTGTGTCGCATCTTCAGATCTCACACTGAAAACTCTGCTTCCATCATCACTGAGCCTTCACTAATTCTGACTCTCCTGCCTCTCTCTTTCCTTTATAAGGTTGGGCCTAGAATAATCCAGGAAAATCTCATCCGCAAAGTCCCTTTTGCCATGCAAGGTAACATATTCACAGATTTAGAGGATTAGGACGTGGACATCTTTGGGGGGCCATTATTACTGCCTACCACATACCGACCAAAAGCAGTCCCTGTGGTTGCCGGGGAACAGGGTGGGAAGGAGGAGAATGGAGAGGCTACAAAGGAGCAGTAGAACACTTTTGGGGAGAAGGTTAGGATTATCTTGACTGGATGATGGTTTCATGGGTGTACACACACATATGTCAAAACTTAAATTGTACCTTGATATGGTTTGGCTGTGTCCCACCCAAATCTCATCTTGAATTGTATTAATAGTTCCCATTATCCCCATGTGTCATGGGAGGGACCCTGTGGGAGGTAATTTAATCATGGGGGCAGTTACCCTCATGCTATGCTTGTGGTAGTGAGTGAGCTCTCACAAGATCTGATGGTTTTATAAGGGGCTTCCCCCCCGCCGCCACCCACTTCGCTCTCATTCTTCTCCTTCCTGGCACCGTGTGAAGAACGATGCGTTTGCTTCCCCTTCCACCACGATTGTAAATTTCCTGAGGTCTCCCCAGCCATGGAGAACTGTGAGCCAATTAAACCTCTTTCCTTTATAAATTACCCAGTCTCAGCTGGACGCAGTGGCTCACACCTGTAATCCCAGTTCTTTGGGAGGCCGAGGTGGGTGGATCACAAGGTCAGGAGATTGAGACCATCCTGGCTAATACGGTGAAACCCTGTCTCTACTAAAAATACAAAAAATGAGCCGGGCAAGGTGGCGGGCGCCTGTAGTCCCAGCTACTCGGGAGGCTGAGGCAGGAGAATGGCGTGAACCCAGGAGGCAGAGCTTGCAGTGAACCGAGATCATGTCATTGCACTCCACTCCAGCCTGGGCAACAGAGCGAGACTCCTTCTCAAAAATAATAATAATAATAATAAGTTACCCAGTTTCAGGTATGCCTTTATTAGCAGCGTGAGAACAAACTAACACAGACCTTTAAATATGTGCAGTGTGCTGCATTCAATTATACCTCAATAAAGCTGTTAAGAGAAAACTAAATGAGAAAATAAACACAAAAAAAGCTGAGGCTCAGAAATCTTGACTAAGTCTGCAGAACTAGATGGTGGTGTAGCCAAAATGCACACTCAGGTGAGTCCATGTCATACCAAAGGTCATGCCTCTGATGGTGCCTCACTTCTTTATTCTCTATATAATTGAGATGGTAATACTTGCTCCTTAGGAATGGGGGTACATACTAGATGTCCAGTATATGGTCATTTCCTTCCCTTTACCCTTTTAGGCCTACCGACTAGCCAGTTTCTAAGTATCCTGGAACATATTCTGTTTTACAGAATCTGAAAATTATTACTTTCTTCATAAAAGAGAGAAAGGCATCCAAGAAAAATACCGTATGAAGCCAACAGAGTAGTAAATAGGCCTTACCTTCAGGTATTCTCAGCTATAAATGTCCCAGGCTATAAAATGCAAAGCAACACCCAGGATCAGATATACATGCTTTATTCGCAGAAATCTAGGCTGGTTCATTTTGTTGCCTCGTGATGAGAGACAGTTTCCAGGAACAAATAAGGGGAGGCAAGCATGTGGAAGCTGCCCCATAGTTAGAAACAATGATATGAAAAATGATTGCTGTATCCAAGGTCACAAAGCTCTTTTGACTGATATGCCATGCTTGGGTCATAGTGGTGAAATGAAACAGAACAGTACTCCTGGCTGGTTAAGAAACCCGTCTGTTTCCAGGATTTCTTCAAAAGAAGACAACGTCATTTATGTGTTTTTATCCTTTGTCATCAATGTGTTCATGTGTTTAGAAAACAGTATCTTCTATTCCTGGATAAATTGAAAATAGCTTGAAAAAAGAGTCCTCATTTCTAGTTTACCCTGGAATTCTTCCCAGGATAGTATATACCATGGCTTCCCTATCTTGGATGGGGCTGCCCTAGGCTCTGATTCAAGTTCACCTTGGATTCACTTCCTGTTTCTTGACCTCTGTGTTCGTCTCTTCCACCAAAGTCATGCATGTTTCATGATCACATCAGCTTATGTTGGTTACATCAATCGACTTACGGAAATAGGAATAAATAACTCAAGCAAAAAAAAAAAAACAAACAAACCAACAACAGGAGGTGAGAGAATAGTAGATGTCTCGATCCTCGGTTTGTCACTAGAAAACACCATCCAGTTCATCGACCTGTAGGCAAACTACCAGTAAGAAGTGAATTTAAGATTTATAGTCATGGTTTCATAAATGCTAAGCATAGCAAAGACAGCGAGATGCAATCCAGTTCCACTGCCACATACCAACTCTATATTTGAGGCAAACTAGTTTGACTTCCCTGAGCCTCAGTTTTCTCATTTGCAAAATGAGAATAATAAATAGTCCCTGCCTTGTGGAGCTGTGATGAGGTGCTAGTACATGTAGTATATGCTTAACAAATGAAAGTTGCCTTCTTTTTACTTCTTCCTTCTGTCCATCTCTATCTAATTTGGCTTATGAATTTGCTCCAGTTAAATGCCTCAGGGGAGATGAAAATGTGAATGTCAATCAACCTAGAAAGAAAGTGCGTATGCACTATGACCCATGGAGAACCATTAGTCCTCAAAAGCACTGAGCAAGTAGGCAGTTGTGGCCTGCAGCCACAATTTGGCACTGAATCATGTCCTGTTTAGCATTGTTCACTAATTGTTTCAAGTTATTTCCCCTCTCTGAGATTCAATTTCCTAGCTAGTTGTAACATGAGCTTGGATGAGATCCTCTTTAAGCCTGTCTAATTCTTCTCAGTTCTCTTTTCTGCTCCTATACCCCCATTTACATACAAAAACTCAGAAAATAGAAACAACTATGGAAAGCTAAGCAAATCCCTTATACAGAGCTCAGATTCTCTCCAGTATGATATCCAGGCACAGTTTGGGGCCTCTGGTTGCTGCCCAGAACTCTCACCATTCTGCACCATCCTATTTTAATACAAAGTCAATGTCTGTGACACTCAGTCTCCACCCCTCAGCGAGTATCTGATGACAAGACGAACTTCTGAGCTCAGGGGTTCAAGACCAGCATTCAGAACAGTTCCACTAGAATAAGTTGGTTCAGAGAGTCACTGAAATGGTCACACTTTGTGCTTACTCTCAAGAACCATGCTTCTACACTTTAGCTATGCGTTAGCATCACCTGGGGAGCTTTCAAAATAGCAGAGATCATCATTGTATTTGGTTTAGAATGGGCCTAGGCAGTGGTATTTTTAAAAAACTCTCCAGGCAATTGTAAGTGCATTCAAGATGGAGAATTATTGATTTAGGTCGGATACTGGAGTGTAATTGTTGGGGCCCACCTCTGAGTTTCTGGACACACCTGCAATAACCCTGACAGGCTCTAAGTAGGACTGATGTTGGATGAATCAATGGATGAATGAACAAATAACTGTGAGATAGTGTAGTGGCAAGAGTGTTGGACTAAAGGCCAGAAAACCATATTCCCAGCCCTGGCCCAATCACTGTGTAAATACTGTACCAGCAATTATTTTCCCTGAGCCTCCATTTACTCTCTTGTGAAAAGGGGATAATAATACCTGCTTTATGTGAAGATAGTGCATGTCAAAGTGCTTTGCATATGTGTACATCATATTGAGAAATTGTTAAAAATAAATCATAACAGCCATCCTAGCCAACTGTTTTTTTTTTTAAATAAAACTTGGAAATGTGAATTAATGCAGAAATTGACTGTAGGGTCAGAGTGGGAAGCAGACTCCACACTGCAGCCATGTGGTTCATGTTCCCCTAGTTTAAACCCCGTGTGATTACTGTTTGGGGGGATTGCTATAGGATGTTTGTGCCCCCACGCCCAAATTCACATGTGGTAGCCTAATCCCCAATGTGATGGTATTTGGAGGTGGAGATTGTGGGGGGTATTCATGCCCTTATAAAGAAGAGCTCCCTCTCCCCTTCCATCATAGGAGGACACAGCAGAAAGCATCATCTATGAACCAGGAAGCAGGTCGTCATCAGACACGGAATCTGCCAGCACCTTGATCTTGGACTTCTCAGACACTAGAACTATGAGCAACATATTTTTGCTGTTTGTAAGCCACCCAGTTTATGATTCTTTTTTCTTTTTCTTTCTTTTTTATTAAGTTATTTTTTTGTTTTGTTTTGTTTTGTTTTGTTTTGAAATGGAGTCTTGCTCTGTTGCCCAGGCTGGAGTGCAATGGCACGATCTCGGCTCACTGCAACTCTGCCTCCCAAGTTCAAGCCATTCTCCTGCCTCAGCCTCCTGAGTAGCTAGGATTACAGGCACATACCACCACACCTGGCTAATTTTTTGTATTTTCACTAGAGACAGGGTTTCGCCATGCTGGCCAGGCTGGTCTCGAACTCCTGGCCTCAAGAGATCTGCCTGCCTTGGCCTCCCAAAGTGCTGGGAGTACAGGCGTGAGCCACCATGCCTGGCCTTTAAAAAATTTTTTTTGTGATGGGATCTTGCTTTTTTACCCAGGCTGCAGTACAGTGTTACAATCTCAGTTCACTGCAACCTCCCTGTCCTGTGCTCAAACAATCCTCCAGCCTCAGCCTCCCAAGTAGCTGGGACCACAGGAGCTGCCACCACGCCTGGCTATTTTTTATGTTTTTTTTAAAGATGGGGATTTCACTATGTTTCCCAGGCTGGTCTCCAACTCCTGGGCTCAAGTGATCCCCCCACCTTGGCCTCCCAAAATGCTGAGATTGCGGGCATGAGCCACCGCACCCGGCCTAGTTTATGGTATTCTATTGTAGCAGCCCTAATGAACCAAGACAGGGATCATGAAGCCGTGGTGACTGACCAACATCCCAACCCCTGCCAACAAGCCTTGCACCTCAGATCCCACTAAGGACCCTCCCCGGCTGCCTTGTTGCCATCTCCCTGCTTCTCAGCACAGTTCTGGCTCGGAGTAGGTGATCAGTGGATGCATGAATGAGTGTCCCTGGATTTCTGAGTGCAGCTTTAATACATGCCTCTGCCTTTTCTGTTGTGGCAACTTTCTGGACCACCCATCTGACAACTTTGGAGTGGTTTCTTGTTAGGGGCATGAGTCTGCTGACTCCTCAGTGTGGATGTCCCCTACTGCCACCTGTGAGAAGTTCCCATTCTCCTGCCCCCAGCAATTTGGGCCCCCCACTAGTCAGACCAGTCTTGGCTCTTCATGAAGGGGAATGTGGAATTCAGACAAAACACATGGTGTTTGCCCAGGATCTTGCTGTTTTCATTTATGTTTTAAATAACTTGTTTTCTTATTATTACAAAGTAACACATGTTTGAAAAAATTTGGAAAAACCAGGCAAGCAAATATTAAGAAAGTACAAATCTTTCACAAATCCTTCAATCTAACAGAATCACTGCTTAATGTTCTTATTTTTGTGTATCCACCAGATACACACACATGTATATATACATGTTTAGAAAAATTGGGTCATCCTGTACTTAGCCATTTATAACCTGCTTTTTCACTTAATAATGTTCCACTGCCTTGAAGAGTCATCTTGCCCTATTATTTACTCGAGCCCCATGTGTCCACTTCTACTGCCATGAGTTGCTTACAGTTATTTACAAACTGAGCAACATAAATTAGAACAGGACAAATCAATCCAGTGTGCAGGGCTTTTCTAGCTAACTGGTGCCTGGTAATGGGTGCTTTCACCAGTGGTGTCTGCTCAGCGACAAACCCTACATATTATAAAATATTTGTTTCATCGAGAGCTCCAGGGCTCAGGCTGTAACAGAAACAACAAGTTTACGGAGCAGCCATACCCTTAAAACTGCTATGGTTTCTATGAAACTGGAAAATTCCATTGCCACAGCCAATGTCAACAGGCAAGAAAGGAATGCAGGCATTCGAAGGAAGGGAAGAATTTGACGAACAGACTATGGGTAACTGGCAACAATTCTGTGAAAATGACCAGAAGGCACCGGCTTCTGTCATCGGGGTTCAGAAATGAGAGTCCAGGCATTGGCCCTCCCTGAAGCAGGTAAGGTAGTAAACGTGTAATATATGTTTGTGTAAAGAAGAAACCTAGGCTAGGGTTCTGGCAGTGATGGAACTAGCTAACAGCATCCCAGAAGCCCCCAGCCCTCCCCTGGGGCCTTGTCCCCCAATCTTACAATGCTCCTTGGCCAAGTGCCCACGTGCCCACATCACAGACCACCTCGAGATTCTTGCAGATGCTGTGCCTCAGAATGGGACGCTTGATGGCTGCTGAGGGGAGGAGGTGGGGGCTTGCAGGGAGATAGTTGGGATTCAGACTGAGAGAGAGTGAGTGGGTGTCACACACATCACATGTCACGCAAGGAGAGCTTACGTTCAGATCCCTTCTAGGTTCATACTTCCCACCAAAATTATTGCAGAAGTCTCTCAACTGGGACCCCTTGTTTCTTGATGCCTTTCTTCACCATCCATTAACCAAAAGGCCACCTAGAGTGATTTTCAATTACCTTCTAATTAGATAATTCTTATTTAAAAATGTTCTTTTCTTCTATTTATGGAAAGCAAGTAGTACCTGCACATTGTTTAAAACTCAAACACAACCAAAAGATCCATAATGAAAAACGTTAGTCTCTTGTCTCTGCTCCCCACCCATTCCCTACTGACTTGTCCTAGTTCTGGCTACCAAAGGAGACTACTCCGAAACTTTTTTTTTTTTTTTTTTTTTTTTGTGGCAGTTCTGGTGCTTAGCTTCATATTCCTAAATATCATGCTTATATTGTTATTTCCTGACCCCTCAATTTTAAACTTTAAACTGCCTCCTTTTTATGTAGATGAGGATTTTTAAAAATGTATAAACAGCTTTATTGAGGTATAAGGGACATAGAATAAACTGCATGTATTTAAAGTGTACAGTTTGTCCAGGAGTGGTGTCTTGCACCTGTAATCCCAGCACTTTTGGAGGCTGAGGTGGGAGGATCACTTGAGCCCAGGAGTTCGAGACCAGCCTGGGCAACATAACATGACCCCATCTCTACAAAAAAATAAAAAATTAGCTGGGTATTTTGAGACCCTGTCAGAAAGAAAAAAGAAAGAAAGATAGAAATAAAGAAAGAAAAAAGGAAGAAAGAAAGGAAGAAGATTAAGAAAGAGAAAGATTTTGTGCTAGAAAAAAAAAGAATAATGAATAAGCACATGAAAAGATACTAGCACTAGAGAAATGCAAACTGAAACCACATTAGATTAACTAAAATTTAGAAACCTGACCACACCAAATGTTGCCAAAGATATAGAGGAACTAGAACTCTCACACTGCTAGTGGAAATACAAATTGATAGAACTACTTTGGAAAACAGCTTGGCAGTTTCTTAAAAAGGTAAACGTGCACTTACCATATGGTAGTGTATGATTCAGCTACTCCACTCCCAGGTATTTACTCACTAGAAAAGACAGCAGATGTCGATACAAAGACTTGTACAGGAATATTCATAACAGCTTTATCTGTAATAGCCCCAAACTGGAAACAGCCTAAATGTCCATTAAAGCTGAATGGATATACAAACTGTAGTACTAGGTTAGTGCAAAAGTCATCGCGGTTTTTGCCATTGAAAGTAATGGCAAAAACCGCGATGACTTTTGCACCAACCTAATATATTCATACAGTGGGCTACTACTCAACAATATAAAGGAATGAACTATTGACATATGCAACAACATGGATGAATCTCAAAGTCATTATGTTGAGTGAAATAAGCCAGGCCAAAAAAGTACATACCATGTGATTCCATTACATAAAACTCTTGAAAATGCAAGCTAACCAATAGTGACAAAGAACAGATCAGGAGTTGCCTGGGAATGGTGGCAGGAAAGAAGTCAGAGAAGGGGGTGGCTAAGGGATGAGAAAACTTCTAGAGGTGATAGATATGTTCATATTTTTGATTGTGGTGATGGTTTTGTGGGTGTACCTAAGACCAAATGTATCAAATCATACACTTTATTTATATTCATTTTACTGTTTTAGAGACAGGGTCTTGCTCTGTAGCCCGGGCTGGAGTGCAGTGGTGTGATCACGGCTCACTGCAATCTCAGACTCATGGGTTCAAGTGATCCTCCTACCTCAGCCTCCCAAGTAGTTGGGACTCCAGGAATGTACCAACATACCTAGCTAATTTTTTTTACTTTTTAATTTTTTGTAGAGATGGGGTTTCGCCATGTTGCCCAGGCTGATCTCAAACTCCTGGGCTCAAGCAGTTTGCCCACCTCGGCCTCCCAAGTGTTGGGATTACAGGTGTGAGCCATAGTGCCCAGCTCATTCTGCCTTTGTATTATATTGTTACATGTTTATATTTATATTATATTGTTACATTTTATGACTAGATATATTATTATTCAACCAAGGGGTCAAAATTAACATAACCAAAAATATTAATTATTGCTTAATGATATCAGTGTTAATGATATCAAATGCTGCCTGATGTGATGCATTCAAAAAGATAATACATTACAGTTGAAGTAGCCTTGCCTAAAATGCATAATTTAAATCACATCATAAGACAAAATCAGACAAACCCACAAGGGAAATTCTAAAACACAACAAGCTTGTGCTCTCCAAGAAAAGCCAATATCCAGAAAGACAAAGGAAAGCTGAAGAACTGTGACACTGGATTATACCCAAGACAAGATGTTTCCCTGTTGAAAGGCCAGATCTAGCTCTAGACTTACCTGGACTGGGTAAGCCTTAGCATTCAAGAGGTTCAGGGAACAACATGGTGGCAGAAGTTTTTAGGCAGCAGTGGGTGGGAAATTCAATAAATTCTGGAATCACAGATCAGGAGACAAATGAGGTGGTGCCTAGGGTGAGGTATAGGGGAAGGGGCATGAAGCTTTCATACCCTCTTTTGGCAGGCCATCCTCTGGGAGCCTCCACATGTTCAGCTAGCCAGAAGTTCCTTATTCTTCTATCTTCTTTGGTGAAGTGTCTATTCAAATATTTTGCCCATTTAAAAAACTGTTTTTTTCTTACTATTGCATTTGGAGAGTTTGTCATACATTCTGTATACAAGCCCTTTATCAGATATGTAGTTTGCCAAGATCTTCTGTGGGGCTTGTCTTTTCATTCTCTTAACAGTGTTTTAGAAGAGCAGAAGCTTAAAATTTAGAAAGTACAATTTATCAATTTGTGCTTTTTGTGTTGCCTAAGAAAATGTTTGCCTAATCCAACTTCATGAAGCTTTTCTTCTATGTTTTTTTTTCTTGAAGTTTTATAATTTTAGCTTTTACATTTAGGTCTGAAATACATTTTGAATTAATTTTTATACATGGTGTGAGATATGGATCAGTTATTAAATGTTTTTGCATGTGGATATCAAGTTGTTCCAGCTCTATTTGTTGAACAAACTGTCTTTCCTATACCTATACTAAATTACCTTTGTATCTTTCTTAAAAATCTATGGTCCCTATATGTGTGGGACTATTTTTGGACTCTGTAATTCTGTACTCTGTTTCATTGATCTATTATTACACCAATGCTAAACATATTTCATTACTGTAGCTTTTTAGTAAGTCCGCAAATCAGGTAATATTAGTTCTCTAACTTTATCTTTTTTGTTTTTCAAAGTTGTTTTGGCTCTTCTAAGTCCTTTCCATTTTCATTAAAATCAACATCAATTTCTACAAAGACTCCTGCTATGATTTTAATTGGGATTACACTGAATCTTTATATTAATTTGGGAAGAATTGACACATTAAAAAATATTAAGTCTTCTGATCCTGGAAAATCAAACCGGAAATATGCCCGAGCATGGTGGATCACGCCTGTAATCCCAGCACTTTGGAAGGCTGAGGTGGGAGGATCACTATAGCCCAAGAGTTCAAGACTAGCCTGGGCAACATAGAGAGACCTTGTCTCTATTTAAAAAAAGAAAAAAGAAAAGAAAAAAAGAAGCTGAAATGCGGAAATCCTCAGTTACAGAATTGATTTTCTGTTATTTTCTAATATTTTTATAATATAGTTATATCAATAAATAGTATTTTCTAAGAATTTGCCATGTGCCAAGAACTGTGGAATGTTTAGTTTAAATCTTACAAAATTCTACCAAGTTAATACTATTATTAGTTCTATGTCACAGATGAGGAAACTGAGAATCAGGGAGGTTAGCAGACTGCTTCAGAACACATAGCTAGTAAATGGCGCAGCTAGACTTACTTTATATTACTTTTATAGTTTTAAGACCAGACTCTATAAATTGCCTTTATCTAAACCCTCAAAGCTAAGCTTTATTTGAGCAAAATCCCACCAACTATACCTGTCCCTCCAGCTAGCTCCAGCTTTTATTAAATGAGATAACCAGTGGGAGAGAAGTTCATGGAATTGAGAGAAAAAAAATAAAACCAGCTTCAAGTGAACTGTAGCTCAGTCCTTGGACTGGCATTGCCTGCAGGGGTGGTCCCTGGCCTGGACATGGGACCTGAAATGTGGGAAGCTGGTTTC
Source organism: Rhinopithecus bieti (assembly GCF_001698545.2). Lineage (NCBI taxonomy): Eukaryota > Metazoa > Chordata > Mammalia > Primates > Cercopithecidae > Rhinopithecus > Rhinopithecus bieti. The sequence continues at coordinate 427,328 of NW_016814242.1, forward strand.
TTTTCTTTTCCTTTTTTTTCTCCTTTTTTTTTTTGTACTTCAGAGACACTAGAGTTAACATTATTTTGATTCTGGGAAAAGAAAAGAAGTTGTAGAACAATGCTCTTTCCTCGCTAATGACATCTGTGTGAACTTCTATGGTTCACACTATCCTTGAGGTTTATCACATCTGAACCTGAAAATCACTTCCCAGTTTGACTTTAACTCCATGAATCACCCCTTGTGCTCCAGGATCACCCCTCTAAAGAAGACAGGGAGGTTGAAACTAAGAGGAAAATGACTTCTAGGGGGTCTCAGAAACAAACTTTTCGTATTGAGCATGGTTCCTCTAAAAAGTAAATTTGAATTAGAGAGCACAATATTGTTCCTTAAGATTACTGGTAAACAGGAAGTGCAGCCTGAGGCCCAGCACGCAGAGATTCAGGAAAAAGAGAGGGTGTTTGGGGGCTGTCAACATTTTATATTACTTCAATTTTGATTTAGGGAGGTGGAAATTTCCAATCTGCGTCAGAACACCCCTAAGGGGATAACAGGAAGATAGAATGGGAACTTTGGGTTCTGACATAATACAATTACTCCACAAATACTGTCTGGTACTTAGCTCTTGAGATCCAAGAGGTGTCTTCAGATTGAAAGGACTACACACCAAAAGGCAAGTTGGAACTGTTGCATATTTCAGGGGTAAAGAACAAAAGCATCACGCATTGCTTCTGAAAATCAACTTAGAGAGAGGGTGAGAGTAGCTATGGAATTTCTTCATCATTTCTTGTCTTCTCTGTTGAGAAGTAAATAACCAGGTCTTTCCTGATTCATCAGACTTTGAGGCACACACATACACAAACCCTAACAATCCTATCAGAGAGAATCTGAACATGAAATAGGACACAGCACATAAATAAAAGCAATTCTACAAGTGATGAAGAGATGGAAGACTCAGCATGCACAGGAGTGTTGACTATGTAAGACAGACAGCTTTGGAGCTAGATAAAGAAGACAGAATAGTTATTTCCTGGGCTCAGTCATCGAGATGAGGGCTGGTGGATACCCTGGGAAATTGCAAGCAAAATATTACAGCTCATGGAGGGTCTCTGCCCAAGAGCAGCTAGGAACTCAGTAAAGCAATAACCTTGAGACTGTCACGTATCAGAGCTTGAGATGAAAGTGGCCTCTAAGGTCGGGTCTGAGTGGCAGGAGGAAAACTGGCACCAGCAGAACGTGGATTGGCCTATGGGCAAAGTACAAGGGGGAGCAATAAAACAAAACGTTTCAAGGTAGGAAGAGATTGTTGATGATGGATTGCTGGAAAGAGATTTGGGAAAACGTTTTATTACTTTTGGATACTGACAGCCAATGTATCATATCCAAGTTTCCTGATGGTGTAGTAATAACAAAGGCAAAGCAATAATAAAGGACAAGGCAATGAAATAAAAAAAAAGATTTATTTTATTTAGTTACTAGGGTTGGCAAAGGCACATGTGGTGCAATGCAAATAAATGGCAAAGTCCAGTGTGACAGGAAGAGAGAGGAAAGTGTGAGAACCAAAGAGGAATGAGGAAAAACTAGGGGATAGAATGGATCGTTTGGGCAAAGAATGAGAAAATTTTGTGAGACATTGGAAAATTGGAAGCATTCAGGAATCTTGGTCCTTTTCTAGAGAAGAATCCTATTGTCCTATATAATTATGTCAGTGAACACATGTGGGGGTCTCTAAAGTCAAGGGGTCATCCCCACAATGAGAGAACCCAATAATAGTTCTGCCAAATACCACAGAGACCCCCAGCTTCTGAGATCCCCAAGCTTTGTGGTTCCTGGGTGAGGAGACACAGAAACTGCAGTGTAGGATTTGGTATTGGCCTTTTTAATCCCTGTACATGGAACATGTGAGATTTTGCACAGACTTGAGGCCTGCATAGATCTGACTTGGTGTTTTTCAGACTCTGCCCCTCACCTTCTCTGTATCTAGGTCTTTGCTGGAGCCCTGTGTATGATGAACCACGGCTTTCCTACCTAGGCTCCAAACCCAGTGCTTCTAATCTTGCCTTCCAGATTTTACTCTTAGTTGACCCATTGGCATCCTATCCCAGGATCATCAATTCAGACTCTCCATCACATTTGGGTACAGTGGATCATGTTTATAATCCCAGCACATTGGGAGGCCATGGCAAGATCACTTGAGTACAGGAGTTTGAGACCAGCCTGGGCAATGTAGTGGCTGTCTCTACAAAAAATAAGAAAAAAAAATTAGCCTGGCATGGTGGCACGTGCCTGTAGGGCCAGCTACTCAGGAGGCTGAGGTAGGAGGATCTCTTGAGCCTAGGAAGTTGATACTGCAGTGAGCCAAGATCCCGCCACTGCACTCCAGCCTGGGTGACAAAGCAAGATCCTGTCTCAAAATAAATAAAGAATCTCCATCACCAATGAGTATTTATTGGGTGACCACAAGGTACAATAACTCCCTATGTACACTCTAAGGTGGAAGAAAAAAGACCAGTTTGGAGAAAGGATACATTTACAAACACATAACTTGTCTCATACTCCACAGAAAATCAATAACTTTCTCCTTTTATCTTCATCACCACCACCACCATTATTATCATCATCATCACCATCATCATAATACGAATAGATATTCCACTTGTGGCTCAACTAGGCTGACAGCTTTATGTGTAATATGTTATATAATCTTTCTCCCAATATTATAAAGAAAGCACTATTTATCATCCCCTTTGTACAGATGAGGAAACTGTGGGTTAGTTTGCTCAAGGCTAAGCATATGGGGAGTGACGCACCCAGCAGTCAAGTCCAGAGCCTGCCACCTTACTTATTAGCCTACGCTCTTGCTTAAACCTTCTACTTCTCCTTATCGTCTTATTTTTCCTAGCTCAAACATGAGTTCCCCTACAGGTTCAGGTGAGGTACATAGTAGGTGTTCAATAAATAATATTTGTTCAGTTTATTTGAAATGAGCTCACTGATGCTCACAGCTGCATCATGCATCCACTGGCCTTATGGAGCCTGCTTTGGAGGGTTTTATCTTCATCACTTCATCCTTTCTTTCTTTTTGAGATAGAGTCTCACTCTGTCGCCCAGGCTAGACTGCAGTGGTGTGTGGATCCCTTCTTTTTTTTTTCTTTTTCTTTTTTTTTGAGACCGAGTCTCGCTCTGTTGCCAGGCTGTAGTGCAGTGGCACGATCTCGGCTCACTGCAACCTCCACCTCCCAGGTTCAAGCGATTCTCCTGCCTCAGCCTCCCGAGTAGCTGGAACTACAGGCGCACACAACTACACCCAGGTAATTTTTGTATTTTTAGTAGAAATAGGGTTTCACCATGTTGGCCAGGATGGTCTCGATCTCTTGACCTCGTGATCTGCCCGCCTTGCCCACCCATGATGCTGGGATTATAGGCGCGAGCCACTGAGCTGGGCCTGTGGATCTCTTCTTTCATCAGTTGAGGTCCTCCAATCAGCTGGCCAGCTTTGAGCCACGTGAAGTAACACATTTTCAAGCCTCAAGCCCTGGGCCACTGTGACCCAGTGTGGGGAAAAGAACAGAGCAAATTCTCATTATTGGCAGCTCAGTATTTTATCCACAGTGGATGGGGACATACAAGACTCCGAGGCACAGGCGGCTGCCAGCCTGACTCAATGTCTTGGCACTCTTTATGATTGTCACGGAAAAGCTGAATCCAGAATGAACATCTGCCCAGGCTAGTCAGAGAGGAAACAGCTCTTGGTTAGCTAATTAATTGCTTTTTCATCTGCATCAGATGATTCTGTTTTAGTGCAGTGGCTTTAACACAAGGGTCTGGGAGCCTGGATTTACTCTTTTCACATTTCCCAGGCGGCAGTAGTAGGTCCTTGTACCTCCCAACCCAGGTCCTATCCTGTCTGGCTGGCGCCTTGAAGAAGAAAAAGACTTCACATTTGTCTAAGCAGACGTATTCTTTCTTGAAAGAGTGAGCATCTGAGCCGGAGGCCTTTATAGCCTATAGTTTTTGAGAGTGGGGTCCACATGTGCCTCTCACTATAGTTCAGATGACTTCACCCATGATGTACCCAGCACCCACTGCATGTAATGATAGAATACGGGTTCTTCCAACCTAGTCTGGTGTGTCTGTGTGATGTGAGAGGGGAGGGCAACAGATAAGATTTATACACAGATGCAATAATGGAACAATTCAAAATAATGTGTGTTCAAGGGCTAAATTGCTTAGCAGTTGTACAGCTACAGGGAGAGACCAGTTAAACCCACAAAGTCCTTGGAGGATAAAAGAAATTTAGAGAAATGAAGAGGACCTTCTTGGAAGAACAACACGTACCGAGTGGTGGAGGTGGCACTGAGAATCCCGAGTGTGAGGAGGGCTAGGCTTTCTACAGTATAGTCTGGGAAGTAAGACTTGCTATAATGGAGCCCAGGGTTCATGATGGGGAACCCCATGTTTCCTTCTCCTAGCATTTTTCCAGAGCCTTCGCGGCATCACTGGCCTGTGTTCCAACTGTCCCCTGCATACAGTTCTCTCAAGCTGTTTTTAACACTTGATTACCTTTAGCCCTTTGTAACTGTGTTCCCCATTTTTAGTCAGTAATCTGCTTGAAGCTGAGAACCGTGGCTTATTTGTCTTTGCCTGGCACAGAAAACATGATCCATAAATGTGTGTTGAATAAATGAATGAATAAACACTTCACTGGAGGGGAATTGAATGAATAGGCTGGTTCTAGAATGAAATATGCTGTTTGTGCCAGGCATTCTGACTCATTCTGCCTTCAGATGAACAGGGGTGGCATTTTGGGCTTACATTAATTTATTCAATCATTTATGACTCAAAAATTGTGTGTTGAAGGCCTACTATGTTCTCGACACTAATATAGAAGCCGTTTTATCAACAGTGGTAAAACAGATAAACTCTTATTCAGGTGGAGCTGACATTCTTATAAGAAGGATAGATAGGCCAGGCACAGTGGCTCACGCCTATAATCCCAGCACTTTGGGAGGCCGAGGCAGGCAGATCACGAGGTCAGGAGATCGAGACCATCCTGGCTAACAAGGTGAAACCCTGTCTCTACTAAAACTACAAAAAAATTAGCCAGGCGTGGTGGCAGGAGCCTGTAGTTCCATCTACTCAGGAGGCTGAGGCAGGAGAATGATGTGAACCTGGGAGGCTCAGCTTGCAGTGAGCCAAGATCGATAGCGCCACTGCACTCCAGCCTGGGCAACAGAGTGAGACTCTGTCTCAAAAAAAAAGAGAAAGAATAGATACTCAGGCCTGCTGGAGAATTAGTGAGGCTCCATGCAAAATGGAAATTTAAGGTCTTTTGTTCAAATAGCAGGAGAAGAGTGTTGTTAACGGTATTAAAATATAAAGTTTTTTTCCTTTGTTTTCTGCAGTTTCCCTCTCAACTTGTCATGGCATTTTAAAATTTGCTATATAAGATCCTTCTAAGAAAATGATCATTTAAAATTATCACCATAAATGTTATCATTTATGTTTATCTTGTATAATGCCAGTTTTAAATATAAGCATAAGAGTATTTAATGAAATTACAAAATTCATATTTTATAGCTCATCCATGTGTATGGACTTAGTTTTTTAGCAGAACAGTGAAAACTGCATAAAACTAATTCAATTATTTTTATGTCATTTCCTAATCTACGACCTCCTACCAACACTGCCTGCCTTCGGCATGCTGGTGAGTGAAGAAGGTCTAAAAAGACCATGCGTTGCCCAATCTTTCCCTTTCCTTCTATGCCATTATTTTCTGTGTATGTGTGTAATTGAGGCACTGACAGTCCCCTGAGGCAAAATGAGAACTTGCTTCAAATGTAGAAAGAAAGCAATGGAGTTCTAAGAAACACAAATGACCACGGAACCTTATCATATCTTCTTTTTTTTTTTTTTTTTGAGACGGAGTCTTGCTCTGTGCCCCGGGCTGGAGTGCAGTGGTGCGATCTTGGCTCACTGCAACCTCCACCTCCAAGATTCAAGCAATGCTTGTGCCTCGGCCTCTGGAGTAGCTGGGACTACAGGGATGCACCACCACACCCGGTTACCTTTTTGTATTTTTAGTAGGGACAGAGTTTTGCCAGGTTGCCCAGGATGGTCTCAAACTCCTGAGTGCTGACAATCCACCTGCCTCAGCCTCCCAAAGTGCTATAAGATTACAGGCATGAGCTACCGCTCCCAGCCCCTATCCTATCTTTTCTTACTCATGTTACTTCCCTGTACTATATTAGGATTGGCTTAGAATGTGCCTTTCTAGAACCATTGTATATTTAAAAAGAACCACAAAACCTTTGGCCTTCTTTCCACTGTCTTTTCCAGTATGTGTCTTCCTAAAAGGGAGCTCTGAAAAGCCCACGACAGTCTTGTAGATGTTCATTAGAAAAGCTTAGACCCAGAATATATGCTCCCCGACGTGGCTCAGTGATATAGGAATTAAAGGATTCTTGAGTAAAAAGAATGAGCGTATTTGTCTTTGTGGCAAGGGTGTTGGGGCGATACTGGAGGATATGCGACAATGTGTGTGAGTGGTGAGTGCGTGTCATGCCTGGGCGAGGCTTAGAAGGGGTGTGGTATGTGTTCCTGTGTGTATCTCTGTGTGTGTGTGTAGGGGGGTGGTATTTGTGGCACATGTTTTGTGTGTCTGTGTCATTGGTAGATAAGGTTTGTGGTGTGTTTATATATGTGTGCAATATGAAATGAATATTAGTTTTAGTTTTCTCAGCATACTTTTCTTTCAGCTGTGTAGCCCACATCTTTTGTTTCCCCTGAAATGCCAGTCTGTTCTCATGTTCTTCTAAGTAAAATAACATGCAGCTTTTAGACATTCACAAACAAAACCCAGTGGTTTTTATCTGAGTCAAGTGTTCCCTGGGGCTTTGCTTTTTTTTTTTTTTTTTCCTCCTCTCCTTCCTGTAAATCCATTTTATGCGTTGGAGCTAGAAGATGACATCTTGTTACATCATGTTAGACAGCACCATAATTTTTTCCAGCAAACCATTTCTAATCTGGCTAAGCAGACAGAACTGAACAATGACAACCCAGCAGAAATAAAGGATCGGCTCACAGCCCTGCAGGGTGGACTCGGAGGAGCCTTGTCCCCAGATCTGAGGTTGACTTGCTGTATTTTAAGTCTTAACTCCTTAGATTGGGGAGGAAGAAATCTGTTCAGGTTCGCAGCTCTTCCAATGATAATGCACAGTCTTTCTCTGCTGGAGCTGAGGATGCCTGTTGCGGGGAGGGGCCTCTGCAAGGGGAGGGAGCAATAGGGTGAGACTGATGGCTTGCCTGAGGTCCTTTCTATACTATGCACAGGTCAGGCCTGTCTTTTGCTTTCCAGCTGCAGCTGCTATTTATAGTTCTGTCTCTGTTTGCTATTCTGCCTGTGACCCCTGTAGTCAGCTCAAGGCCTGTGTTTAAAAAGAGCTCTTCTATGCTCATGTTCAAGCCCACCACGGAGGCTTTCCTTTAGCAATCTGTGTGCCAAAAGTCAGTGAAAGGGCTCTGCAGGTCCCCTCCCCACCTCCTGGTATGCCATGCATCAGATCGGGCGTCAGGGTTCCCTCAATGCTGCCCTGCATCTCCACCTGCAGTCTGTGTTGTGGTGAGAATTAGTTCTAGGTGGGAGTTGTGCTGTATCTCTTACTTATTGTGGGTGACCTGCCAGAGTGTCCTTATGTCAGCCTATGTTGGCCTAAAAATATTCACTAACTTACTAGCTGTACTGCCTAGATAACTAAGACAAAAAACTTTAGGATCTATAAAGTCAGGGATGTGTGTGAATACCAAACTCAGAGCCAGGTGATCCAGATTTGAACCATAATTCCAAACTATGTGACTCTGAGCAAGTCGGTGACACTCTCTGAGCTTCCCCATCCTGCTTGCAAAGAGATTGCCTGCTTCGCAGGTGTGGCGATGCTGCAAGGACTAGGATGAGAAAGTAACCTGGAAGCCTCCCTACTTGCACTTTCTGGGCTATCTGAACTTCTCAGACTTCCCAAAATAATGTGGCAACAAATGAAGGTGGGGAGGAATTGAGATGCTCTGGAGATCACAGAGAAAAAGATTGCTAGGTTTGACTCAATCAGCCAGTAATGGATTTTTTTTAATTGAAAAATACTCAAGATTGAAACTTAGAAGGTATGTGTATATATTGTAAATTTAACAAAGGTCAATAAAAATCAGTTGAACACATATTGCATTCCAGTCAATGTAGTCAACACCAGAGATCTCAAGAAAAATACACAGAAATAATTCAAACAAAATGTTTTGTGACACTTATCAAAAAGGGGAATTATATCAAAACAACCACAAAGAGGATCCAGAACTCAATCTCACTATATAAATTTAAAATGTGATAAATATGAAAGTAAGAAAAGATTATTTAATAAGAACTATGTGTATCACTGGTCATAAATTTGGAAAATATTTTGTTTAGATCAATTCTTTATATCATATCATATAGAAAATGGCAATGGGCTAAGAATCATATATAAATAGACAAATTATACGACGAAACTACAAAAATTCAGCATAGAAACAGCCAGATCAATAGAGAAATAGGTTCTCAATTTTGGAGCAATAGAACAAATCATGAAGATTGACAGGCCCAAATAAATATTTTAAGAGCTTTCAAGTAGTGAAAGCTGGTAACTCTAATATAAAATACCAACAGAGACTGAAGAAATATTTTTATCAATCATGGTAAAGGGTATGTACTGATACTTTAAAAATTACTCATTAAAAAATATAAAATAAAACATCAAGATTTCAATAGGTGAATTAAAAAAAAGAACAAGTAATTTACAAATTTACAAACAAGAAACTATAGATTGCCCATAAACCCCAGAAAAAGTTTGTCGTTATAATTAAATAAATGTAGACTACAGCAACATTGAAACATCAATTTACATTGTTAAATTTAAGGAAGTTAAAATGTGATGGTCAATGATGGTCTGGTTGTGAGTGACAATGGGGAGCCATACACTACCAATGTCAATATAAATTCTTATAACCTGTCTGAGAAATAAAATGACAATGCATATCAAAACCCATAAAAATATTCACACCCTTTGAGCTTAATGTCGGTCTCCAAAGAGTTTATACTAAGGAAGAAATAAAAAACAGAAAAGCTTCATGATTGACATTGTTAAAATTTTGTTTAATAGTCAAAATTGATGATAAATTAAATGCTGAACAAAAGGGGCACAGCAAAGAAAAGTATGATGACTATGAGCCTTAAGAACACTATGTAGGTATTAAAATAATGATAATAAAAAGGTTAAAATACAGAAATGTTTATGATAAGATAATTAAAATGAGGCTGGATATGGTGGTCCATGGATCACACCTGTAATCCCAGCACTTTTGGAGACCAGGGCAGGAGCACTGCCTGAGGTCAGCAGTTTGAGACCAGCCTGAGCAACATAGTAGGACCTCGTCTCTACAAAATTATTTTTTAAAAATTAGCTGGGCATGGTGGTGTGAGCCTGTGGTCCCAGCTACTTGGGAGGCTGAGGCCAGAGGATCACTTGAACCAAAGACTTTGAAGCTGCAGTGGGCTATGACTGTGCCACTGCATTCCAGCCTGAACAACAGAGGGAGACTCTGTTTCTAAAAAAAAGATAAAAGATAAAGTATAAAATTTAATATTATATAAATACAGTATAATAATTATAATTATGTAGAATGAGTTATACATTTTAACAGAACCAAAAGAAAGTATGCAAAAGTATAAAAATAGTTGCATTACATTATGCAATTATGATTGTTTTTTAATTAAAAAGAAAGATTCCTTAATTGTGCTATGCTGACTTGATTTGGCAAAAAAAATTAATTTTTTTAATTAACAAGTAAAAATTGTACATATTTATGATGTACAACATGATACTTTAATATATGTATACATTGCAGAATGGCTAAATCAAGCTGTTTAACGTGCATTACTTCACATGCTTTTTTTTTTGTGGTGAAAACACTTAAAATCTACACTCTTGGCGACTTTGAAGGATACGATATATTGTCATTAACTGTAGTCACCATGATATACAATAGCTCTCTTGAATTTATTCCTCCTAACTGAAATTTTGTGTCCTTTGGTCAACATCCCCCCATTTTCCCCACCCCACCCCCAGTATCTGATAATCACCATTTTACTCTATATTTCTGTAAGTTTGACTTTTTTAATACTCCATGTAAAAGTGGGATGATGTGATATTTGTTGCCCTGTGCCTGGCTTATTTCACTTGACATAATGTCCTCCGGGTTCATCCATGTTGCCACAAGTGACAGGATTTTCTTCTTTTTCAAAGTGGTTTAGTATTTCATTGTAAATGTATAATGCATTTTCTTTATTCCTCTGCTGATGGATACTTAGATTGATTCCATATCTTGGCTACTATGAATAGTGCTGCAGTGAATATGGGAGTGCAGAGAGCTCTTTGACATACTAATTTCTTCCTTTCTTTTTTTTTTTTTGAAATGGAGTCTTGCTCTGTCACCCAGGTTGGAGCACAGTGGCATGATCTTGGCTCACTGCAACCTCTGCCTCCTGAGTTCAAGAGATTCTCCTGTCTCAGCCTCCCAAGTAGCTGGGATTACAGGCACCCGCCACCATGCTGGGCTAATTTTTGTATTTTTTTTTTAGTAGAGACGGGGTTTCGCCATGTTGGCCACGCTGGTCTCAAACTCCTGACCTCAGGTGATCCGCCCACCTCAGCCTCCTAAAGTACTGAGATTACAGGCATGAGCCACCATGCCTGGCCTGACATACTAATTTCTTGCCTTTGAATAAATATCCAGTAGTGGGATTGCTGGACGGTATGGCAAGTCTATTTTTAATTTTTTAAGGAACCTCCATATGGTTTCTCATAATGGCTGTACTAATTTACATTCCCACTAACAGAGTACAGGGCTCCCTTTCCCCATATCGTTGCCAACACTTATCTATCACTTTTTGGGTGACAGCCATGCTAACAGTTGTAGGTGACATTTTGTTGCGGTTCTAATGTGCATTTCCCTGATGATTAGTGAGTGATGCTGAGCAACCTGTTTGCCATTTGTATGTCTTCCTCTTTTTCTATTAAAATTTTTTTCTCTTAAATTTTATTTAATTACTTTTTAAAATTTTTCTTGTAAAGATAGGGTCTCACTATGTTGCCCAGTCTGGCCTCAAACCCCTGGCCTGAAGCAATCTTCCTGCCCTGCCTCAACTTCCCAATGTGTTAGGATTACAAGCATGAGTCACAGCACCTGGCCCTTGGCTCATTTTTTAATCAAGTTTTTTGTTTGTTGTTTTAATATTGAGTTATTTGAGTTTCTTATACATTTTGGATAGGAAAAAAATATTAAGAAGAGAAAAAAAATCCATTTCATATTGGCCTGAACTTAAATTCTGGGTATATTTTTATTTTAGTTCTTGCTACTTCTATTTTGACCTGTTGTTTGTAGACAGATCCTCCCATCCTCATCCCCAGCTCCACCACAGGGCAAATTCCAATGATCTGGCTGCCACTGGCTTCCTGATAGAGTTCTTTGTGTTACCATGACCGTGGAAGCAAACAAGAAAGGAAATGCTTTATTCTGATCACTTCAGGGTTCCCAGCTTCCCTTTCTCCATCCTATAGCAGCATCCCTCTTGGTCCCACAGGGCCTGCTTGAGAAGGGCGCATGCAGCCAGGCTTGGTCATGTGCTCAGCTGTGTCACAATAGTGAGAGGAAAGATCAGGCTAGCTGTTTACAAGTACATAATCTCAGCATAGGCAAGTAGTATGGAGAAGGTTGAAAAAGAATTCCTGAAGGAATTAAGAGTTATCTCTTATTCCTCTTCCTTTCTATTTTCTAGTTTCTTTCTTAGGGCCAATTCTTGAGTCACTATTCTTTTCTGTAAGTTGACCCTATGTGCACCTGCACGTCTGTTCAGCAGCCTTGTGGTGCCCCACTCCATTCCACGCCCACGGCTTGCAAAGATGTACAAGATACAGTCCCTGATTTCAAGGAGCTTGCTCTGCAGCAGGAAAATAGACATTAAACCAAAATTCTTCCCTATAGAAATGTGCTAAGTAAGTCCCAAGACTGAAATCTGGCATCACACTCTGGGAAACATCAAGGAGGTTCTGGCCCAACCTGGACATTTGGAGATGGCATGAGGTGGGGAGCAAAGTGGGGTTGGAGAGAATGGGGTGCGATGAGATGGGATAAAGGATGCTTGAGACAGAGGAAACAATATTAGCCAAGACCAGCCTGAAAGGAAACAAGCAGACTGAGTTTAAGGAAAACTATCTTTCAGCTCCCTGATGCTTTTGAAAATGAAAGCTATTTTAGTGGCTGAGACCAGGATCGACTCCTTTCAGTTGATTTATTTATTTATTTATAGAGACAGTGGCTTGCTCTGTCACCCAGATGGAGTGCAGTGGTGCCATCATAGTTCACTGTAGCCTGGAACTTCTGAGCTTGAGGGATCCTTCCACTTCACTCTTCTGAGTAGCTAGGATGATGGGTGCACACCACCATAGCTATCCTTTCAGTCCTTTTAATTATCCAGCTCTGCTGGAGAAGCCTCTCTCTCTGACAGCACAGTTAGAGTAGAATGCAGCGGAGCGATCATAGCTCACTGTAACCTTGAACTCCTGGGCTCAAGCAATCCTCTTGCCTCAGCCTCCTGAGTAGCTGAAACTACAGGCAAATGCTTGTATTTTTATTTATTTATTATTTATTTATTTGTAGAGACTGAGTCTTGCTTTTTTGCCCAGGTTGGTCTCAAACTCCTGGCCTCAAGCCAAACTCCCACTTCTTCTCCTAAAGCACAGGGATTACAGGTCTGAGCCACCACGTCCAGCTCCAGGCAATTTCTATTTGTGAAAATGCTTGGATGTTGTTAACTTTTCCTGGATGAATTCTGAGGTGTGTATGAAGAACTCAGGTTAATGTAATTGCTATATTTAAAAAAAAAAAAAACCTGGTATTATCAAGTTTTCTGTATCTGAGGAATGAACCAATGAGTTTATTTCAAGTGCTATATACAAGAAGGTAACAGTTAAAAAATAATAAATAATTGATTTTTAACAAGAGTGCCATGATCATTCAATAGAAAAAGATGGGTGTCTTCACCAAATGGTGCTGAGATCACTGGATATCCACATACAGTAGAATAAATTTAAACCCTAAGTCTCACTTCATATATGATAGTTAATTCAAAATAAATTGAAGACTCAAATAGCAGAGCTAAAACTATAAAACTGTTACAAGGAAACAGTTACACATCTTCATGACCTTGTATTAGGCAATGGTTTCTTAGATATGGCACTAGAGCACATGCAAAAAACTTAAAAAATAAAAAAAGGAACAGAGAAAGTAGAGAAATTGGACTTTATCAAAATTAAAGACTTTTGTGAATCAAAGGCCACTACCAAAAAGGTGAAAAGGCAACCCACAGAATGGGAGAAAATACTTAAAATCTGCTAAGAGTCTAGAATATATAAATAACTTCTACAACTCAACAACAGTAAGACACACAACACAATTTAGATATGGGCAAATGACTTGAATAGGCATTTCTCCAAGAAGATATACAAATGGCCAATAAACTCATGAAAATATTCTTAACATCATTAGTCATTAGTGAAAAATGCAATAAAAAAATCAAAATAAGATACTACTTTACACCCATTACGATAGCTATAATAAAAATAAAAAATAAACAGAAAGTCACAAGAATTGGTGACGATGTGAAGAAATTAAAACCCTCATATACTGCTAGTGGAATGTAAAATGGCACAGCTGCTATGGAAAATAGTTTGGCAGTTCCTCAAAAAGCTAAACATAGAATTACCAATAACCCAACACTTCCACTCCTAAGTATATACAAAGGAGAATTGAAAACATATGTCTGCACATAAACCTGTACACGAGTGTTCACAGCAGCATGATTCATAACAGCCAACAAGTGGAAACAATCTAAAAGGTCATCAACTGATGAAGGGATATGCAAAATGCAGTCTAGCCATACAGTGGGATATTATTTGATCCTAAAAAGAGTTGAAGTACCGATACATGCTGCAACATAAATGATACTTAAAAACATTACACTAAGTGAAGAAGCAAGATGCAAAAGGCCACATATTGTGTAATTACATTTATATGAAATATCCAGAATAGGCAAATCTGTAGAGACAGAAAGTAAGTTAGTGATTCCTTAGGTGTGGGGGCCGGGGAGAAAGGGATGAGGAGCTAATGAAGGGAAGAGGGATGAAGAACTTTCATTTTGATGTGATGAAAATCTTCTGGAAATAGATAGTAATGATGGCTGCACAACTTTGTGAATATACTAAAAACCACGGAACTGTACACTTTAAAATAGTCAGATGCTATGTGAATATTATTTCAAAAAAATTTTGAAAAAGGAATGCAGAGAGACTTTAAACTTTACTACACTGAACCTAAGCTGGCATTTGGGACTCTACTGTGACCATAAGTGAGATGTTACAATTTGAGAAGCATTTTATGCTAAGGTTTCAGCTGGGAATGGTAGGAAAACACCAGTAAGACATTGGCTCTATCCTCAAGGTGCTCATTGCCTGTTGGAAGACACAGGCCCATTGCACTAACTAGAACGCAAGTCAGAAGACAGTAAATGCCACCGTGGAGAGAGGTGGTTCTGCTGGAATGCAAGGGCAGGAGTGGTGTATTCTCACTGAAGGAAGACGGGAAGCCCTTACAGAAGAGGAGACATTGGAATTGGGCTTCTAAGGATGAGTAGGAGTTTAACAGGTGGAGAAGGTGCCATCTAGGCAGTGGGGCCAACTTGAGCAGAGGTCTGGAGGTATATAAGGCATTCAAAGATATTCACATTAACTGGATGGTATGATTAAAGCTATGGTTTCTCTCTTCTTCTAGCTAGCACTCAGTCATTGCTTTTTATTAAACATCATAACCATTATCCACATTGATCCTTGGCTCTCGTCTCACAGAATATGAGCCTTCGATGTAAAAGTAGAGAAACAGAAATGTTGTTGAGCCTTGGTAAGGCTTGGCAACATCTCTTAAGTTCTCTTGCTGTGTCCACATCCTTTTTTTGTGAGACAGTGTCTCGCTCTGTTGCCCAGGCTGGAGTGCAATGGTGCGATCTCGGTTCACTGCAACCTCCGCCTCCTGGGTTCAAGCGACTCTCCCTGCCTCAGCCTCCCGTGTAGCTGGGATTACAAGCACCCACCACCATGCCTGGCTAATTTTTGTATTTTTAGTAGAGATGGGGTTTTGCCATGTTGGCCAGCTGGTCTTGAACTCCTGACCTCAGGTAATCTGCCCCCTTTGGCCTCCAAAGTGCTGGGATTACAGGCATGAACCACTGTGCCAGGCCTCCATATCCTTCTTAGGGTTGTCTGCACACTGGGACATTTTCAGCCCATGGCTCTGCTCCTGTATGTCTCTCCATTCTGAGAAGCCCTCTTTGCTGCAGTGACTGGCTCCATCCACCTGCCAGACAGACAAGCTTTTGTTCCCTCTTGAAAAGGCTTTTGCTTGATGGAGGAGGAAACCAGGGAGGAGGGAAAGAGACACATCTTATTCTCCTGAGAAAAGTCATCCTGTCTGTCTCCATTGGCAGCTGGCTTTATTTGGCTTCTATTTGGATGGTGAACCCATTGCCTTGAGGAGCTTGGGGAGACAAGTGCTTCTGTAAGAGGAGTATGGTACCTAATGAATTGTTCAGTGAGGAATGCTAAGCAGAAAGCATTCTGGAAGGAAAGACATATTTTCAGTATTGAGCCCTGAGGCCCCTAATGCCTCCCAGATGAAAAACTAACAGAGTGATCCTCCCAAGTGTGCATGACTGACATTTGCTCCCCAATGCACTAAGCATAAGCCTGTTTTATTGTGTTTACAATTTTGTATCTTCAGACCGTAACTGATTTATTGCAAACATGAATGTCCTAGACAGTGGAGATGTCCAGTCTTTTCTCTAAAGCCAGAGCTAATCCTGCACCAGAGATCCAGTTTGATGAACTCTTCAGTGTTCCCAGACCTCATGTGCTTATGAGAGATCAGGACAGGGAGACATCTGGTCTCAAGCAGCTCTACCCAGGGTAGAATATTGTCCTACCCAGGAAAGGATCTTGGCAAATGAAGCCTGTGTGCCTGCCTGGGATTGAGCCTCCTGCCCTGTGACCCCTGAGTATACAGCAGAGGACTAGGCAGTGTTGTAAATATGCTCCTCCCAAATCCAAATAGGAGATGTGGATTTAACACTATCTTCTCCTTGAACCACTTGATAAATTTTTTTCAATCCCAAGAAAACTTAATTCCTGTTCCACGGTCTCTAGTTCTCTGAGGGATAAATGCTCTGAAATGTAGACAAGGACCAGATGTGCAGCGGATGGGTCAGTCGGTACTGGGAGGGGGGAGGAGGGAGAAGGGAGGAGGGAGAAGCAGGCCTGAATGTCATTACTTGCAAGGGTCAGGGGGGTCAGTGACAGTGGCAAGAAACAGATTTTTCCAGCTGCTTTCAGGCTGAGATTTGTACTGCATAATCTGAATGCTTTTATCTGTTTCTGAAAATAGACAGGAATTTTTTCCACAGGCTGCTCCAATCTGGCTATGGAGACGTGAGGGAGGATTGCAGGGAGACAGTTGTATGTAGTCCAGTAAGTACGTTTTGTGACCCCCCCCCCCATCCCGCCCAAACAAAACGAGCCTTTCTCCATTTTGGCTCTGTGGAGCCACATTATCTTAAAGCCTCTCAAAGTCAGGAGTCAAAAGTGCTGGACATACTTTCCATTCTGAATTTTGTGTAGCTTCTGATATCTTGAGCTATTGTTTATTTTTGCTTAAATAGTCAGGATAAAAGGCCTTTGCGAGTTCCTAAGTACCTGTCCAGATACTGGTTTCTTGAGTCTGCACAGAAGGGCATATATGGGAAACACGAACAATACAAAAGAAAATGGTTTGATCAGAAATTACAGTTTATAGTGATTACCAATTCCACAAATCATATTCTCCTCCTTTATCCTGAATGTAGACTACAAAGAAGCATCACAAATTATTGACAAAGATATTCTGGAAGGTTAACTCTGGATTAAATCAGACTTCATCTCTCTCAGCAGCTGGTCCCTCTCATCTAAGATCAAAAGGATCTTGAACCTTCCGAGTGAACTGCTGTCAAGCAAACAGCAGGAGAACCTCTCATATTATTTACATAGCATTTTCTTTTTCCAATTATATATTGGTTTCTTCTTGGTGCAAGCCTAGCTTATAAATGTGGAAACCAAGACACAGGGAAAGAAAAACAATGTTAAAGGTCAGGTAGAGAGTCAGAGACGGAACTGAGAATAAGACAAGCTCCTTTTAACCCACAGATAAATGTGTCTAGATATCACCTCTACTTACTGCAATAATCCTTTTCAGTCGCTATTCACCCATCTACCAAGAATATGAAGTCATTTGTGCTGAGGGTACAGTAAAGCATGCCAACTTCATTTTCCAACCTGGAGTTTCTTGGGCCTATAGGAAACCGATTAGAGTCTTTGAGACTGGTACATTTGGAGACCTTGTTTGCAACGTTCCTCTGAAGTAGAACTTGTAAGGAATGGAAGCAAGAGAAGAGTGCCAGATTATTCTGGAATGCTGTCAATATCCTGTGTCTCTAAGATTCTGTTGTTGTCCTTATGCCCAAAGAGCCTCATGATTAACTCAGGTACCAGTGAGGAGGAAAAAGTAGAAACACGAACTCTCATAGTCACGTACTGCAGGCCAAGGTCTCTGTCTAGGAACTGTTATTTGTGAGTCAATTTCTTGATGATGTGTTTTTTTCTGCTCCATACCATGCTGGGTGTCAAGTGGAATGTCTTGTTTATCAGTCCTCCAGGACCCCCACACCTGGTACTGTGGCATCACGACGATTGTCATAGTCTATGGGAAGGTGACTACAATCTGCTGTGTGTATAATGCTGTGTGACTCCCAGTTGTCAGCCACTTAGTCATTAAGCAGAAGAAAGAATGAGAAGGCATAGAGATCAGAGGGAGAAGGACAAAGAGACACAAGGAGAGTGACAGGAAGGAAGAAAAAATGACTGAGAAACTCATAATGCAAAGTGGGTAATGGATTTTGAAAATAACAGGGTGAGCCAAAGAGAAAGGGACAAATGATTTAGCAGAGACTGGAACATATACTGGTACCTCCACCTACTGTACCCCAAGCCTTGTGTTGAACCTGGAAAAACAGTCTGGCCCTGCCAGGGACTCCCAAGCACAACCAAACACAGAGCTTCAAAGGAAAGAAGAGCAGGAAGTTGGTGGGTTTCAGGTGCTTGGAAAAGAAGTAGGCTGACATCTGACTTATCCTATTCAACTGAAAGCACCCAGCACACACAGAAGCTTTCAGATGAGATCATGTGGTCATGACTTGCAAAAGACTCTGATTTGGTGGCATATGGGGCTAGGTACTTTATCAACATTTTTCCTTACTCTTCCCAGCACAGAAAAAGGTGGGTAGAATTGCAGCTCTTTTATAATAATAAGTAATGTTATGGAAAGGAAAAATGAAGTATAGAGAAGGGACAGACCTTAAAAAGGATACTCAGTAATAAGAAAAACACACACACACACACACACACACACACACACAGACATTGTTCTCCTTGATCCCTTGAGAGGTAATACGGTAGGACAGACAACACATGTGCTTGAACATCAGAAAGACGTAGGCCTAAGCCTGCTTTTGCCACTTACTGACCTTGAGCAGTTGGTTTAACCTCTTTGATCCTCGGTTTTTTCATCTGTACAGTGGGAAAATAATTCCTAACATTCAGGGATCTTGTGAGGACTGACGATGAGATGCGTACAGTGCCTGGCATTGGTTAGGAGATCAGTGACTGTCAGCCAGGATTATTCTACTCTCTGTTAGCTTCTAGTAGCAGTGTGAGGACTAACTTCTCCAGGCAACACCTCCACCTCCCCAGTTATTGTTGTTTTATTATGATACTTTGGAAAGGAGCTTCAAGTTCATTTGGTTCAACAGAGTGATCCTCCCAAGTGTGCATGACTGACATTTTTTTTTTTTTTTTTTTTTGGTCCAGAAAGATGGGTGGCTGACTCAACATCACAGCTGGGATGTAGATCAGTGGCAAAGCTGGGTTGGCACACCTGGTTCCCAGACAATACTGCTTCCTCCTTACCTGTCTGCTTCTGCTAAAATGATGACTGAACCATCTTTGTAGTAAGTCTTCAGAAGAAAAAATATTGGTAAAAATAAATGAACCAGAGGCCTCCCTTTTCATTACTTTGCAATCCCTTTACGCACCTGGGTTGTTGTGCAAAGCAGATAAGCTCTCCATCTTGTGGGTGCTAACACGGGCATCAGGGAGATTTCTTTTTTTTTTTTTTTTTTTTTTTTGAGACGGAGTCTCGCTCTGTCGCATGGGCTGGAGTGCAGTGGCCGGATCTCAGCTCACTGCAAGCTCCGCCTCCCGGGTTCATGCTATTCTCCTGCCTCAGCCTCCGGAGTAGCTGGGACTACAGGCGCCCGCCACCTCGCCCGGCTAGTTTTTTGTATTTTTTAGTAGAGACGGGGTTTCACCGTGTGAACCAGGATGGTCTCGAACTCCTGACCTAGTGATCCACCCGTCTCGGCCTCCCAAAGTGCTGGGATTACAGGCTTGAGCCACCGCGCCCGGCCGAGATTTCTTATCAATGTGCTGACAGCCCTATCAAACCTTCACATGAGCTTTTTTTTTTTTTGCTTTCCTGGTGAAAGCAATAGCAGTGACTTGCTGCTATGGGATGCTCTGTCCACTAGCCTTGGCTTATGGGAATCCATCCAATGACTGTGCAGGAAGTCATCTATCTAAACCCTCTTTGCCAGTAAGAATGTTTAAAACTGGCCAGAACCTCAGGGACAGTTCAGCTATTAATGGAAAGTAAATCAAATCTGAGGCCCTTAAAGACCCATGTAGTATAAACTGCATTTCCATAGACCTGAAAGCACATCTAGAAAGCCTTGTGGAAAGAAAGAGGGCCTTAGCTTCATCCTAGGCTGTGACTGCTTGTGTTAGTAAGGATCAGGCAAGATAGTTAATTCATCTTTTATAGAGCCAAGAACTTTCCAGAGGTAGAAAACAGGGGAGCAGGGTATTTAAGATGAAAGGAGAAAGAATAATCCAGCTTAGGAAGAAAGGCAGCCTGGAATGATATCCTGACCCCAATCTTGTCTCAGGGCTGGGTTCAACCTCCAGGTCTTCCTTTTCCTTCAGTTGGTTGAGAGAGGAGAGAAGACCAGAAATGGGTGGAAAAGAAGGGAAGCCTTCCATCTGTCCCTTGCAAAAGAAGGACTCTCTTACCATGTCCAGTTAAGACTCTCCTTCTAGAAAATGAGCATGGAGGTGCTGATTAGGGCAGAATCCATTTCTCAGATGCCAGCTCACCATCAGCATCTGGGTGGAGGGAGGCGTTCATGCTGGCCAGATGTTTGTAAGGCTGTGATAGTGAAACCAAGAACCCCTGCAGACAACCAATGTCCTACCGAGTCTAGGATGAGTCTGCTTTGCCCTCAGCCTGGGAAATGCCCATGCACAAGGGAAAAGGCAGGTCAGATCAGAGTGGGGATGCGAGGGGACCCTTTCCAAGCCAAAGGCCCACTTCAGTTCCAGACAAAGAGGGTCTCCCTTTCTTCTCCCCCAGCAATTCCTCAGATGATTACTTCCACACCCAATTTCCTTCATGCTCACATAAAGAGCCAGGCTCAGGGTCTGCAGTTTGGGAGGAAAGCTGCCTGCTCACCCCTCCTCTTTATCCTACACACAAACACACACACACACATGCCTGCAAGAGTTTCACTCTTCACTGACTCTATCAGCCCAGCCTCATTTCCTTCCACGGCAGGGCCCTTGGAGCCCAGCGCTGAGCTGGTGCTGCTCTATAAATAACTGTGTCCAATGTGATGAATGGGAAGGCATTTGCTCTCCTTTTCCTGCCTCAGCGCCGGGGCCTGAATCATGTTGGGAAATGACATTCTGTTAACACAAGCACTTTTGTTTCCTCCTGTGCTCTCTTGCCATCCGGTGGGGGCCCTGGCCTGGACTGGCTTTCAATTTTTAAAGCCTCCCTGGGGTCCATCCATACCCCATCCCCTGCCATTAAGGAAAGCTTTAGACAAAGAGAAATGGAGAGAAGCATCCTGTGCCTCCCTGGGGGCATGCTAAGGACGTGAGGAGGCACAGGTGGCACAGATATGACCCCACCCTTACTTCACCAGGAAAAGCTGAGCTGACCGGACATCCAGACCAGGAATGTCTCTCGAGGTCAGGAACCAGCCTCAGCTCGGCACTAGGCTCTGGGCAGCTACTCGAGGAATGACTGCAGAGTGGGAAATGGGAGGGTCCCAGCCGGATAATGACTCCCTGCTCCCATCTGAGAGTGGCTCTGATACTACATGGAATCAGGCTTGTGGGGGAGTGGGCCTCAGCATTTTGGGCAACATATTTTGAGGCTTCTTCCAGAGAAGCAGCTGGCCTTCTCTGGACTTTGTTCTAAGTTCTGCGAAACCAGGCATCAAACCTAGTTACCTTTCCATACCCCTAGGTCCCAGTCATCGTGCCTGGCTCGGAAGAAGATCTTAATAGGTGCTTTTTCGTTCGAACAGAAATAAATAGCATCTAGAGAGTCTTGGAGGGAGAACTAGAGTCACTCAGCTTTTTAAAGAACAAAGGATGGAGTCTCTGGAATCTAGAGATTTAGGCAAAGCCCTCATGCTGGGCCTGAAGAAAGATTATTTATTTATTTATTTATTTATTTATTTATTTATTTATTTTATTTCCTTTTTGTTTTTTAGAGACAGGGTCTCACCATGTTGCCCAGGCTAGTTTCAAACTCCTGGGCTCAAGCGATCCTCCTGCCACAAACCCTCAAAGTGCTGGAATTACAGGTGTGAACCACCACATCCAGCTGTCAGATCATTTCTTAAAGCCCTTCCTCTGCCCTTGACTCTATCCCAACTCACAGGCCACTTGGGAACCCATGACTCTCCTCTCTGGAGCAAGGATTTGGCAGCTTATCACCCTCAGACAGAAACCAGCTCCTCCCATGAAGCCTCGCTTCTCGTCCCCAAGACTCATTTCTGGTTTTTGTCTTGGATTTGTATGGGATTTTGGTTTAACGGAACTTGTTTTAAACATCCTCTTGGGCCCCCTATCGATCCTCTTAGACTTTAACCCATTCTCAAAGTGACAGAAACTTTTGGCTTCAGTAGTAAACCCATAACAAATCCGAAATCTAGGGAATCCATGTTTCACAGTTTCAAGAGAGTTTCATTGTTGGACTAGGGCCCATGCATGGTCATCACTCCCACCTGTGTGTCTTCAAATGCGTAGGGACCCCGGGGCAGGTCTTAGTGGCTGCTTGCATGCTATGTTATCCAGCTCTCCAACATGTCTCCGCACTCCTTTGGCACCCAATCACACACACGCCTACCCTGACAGGAGATGGGGAGCATGTGGGCCTGAGAGCAAAAGTCTGCCCTCTCAAGGTGGCCAGGACAGGCTTCCAAGCTGTCAGTGAGTGATGGCAGCAGACAGGCCCACTATGACTGGCAAAGGCTGATGCATACTCATGAACCTATGGGACACAGATATGCTATGACTGGAGAAGACACAGGTTCATGTAAATAAGAGGCTGAGATTGGGGAATCTCTAAGGGCAGAAACTCAGGAAGATACCACAGGAGACTCAGATTCCAAAAATGGGGGCACAGAGATGCATCAGCCCAGTGACTCACACCCTGTAGGTGCCAGTCATTGATGAAGAAGAGGAAGGAATTTAGGAAGGAGGCATTGGCTCCACCAGATCATGTTGTGACCTTAGGTATCTTCATTGGTAAAATCAGGAGACAGGGTTGATCTCTGAATCTGTGATGCTGTCATATTTTGTACTTAAAATTGGAGGAATCAGGCAATAGGAGGAAGAGAACAGCCTCTGTGGTGAGATGGCCAAATGGTTCCTAAAGAGAAGGCTTCCCTCTGCCTTTTCAATTTCTTGAATCTTTCTCCATAATCCCTTGTAACAAATCAAAATGCTCTTTCTTAGAAGGCCTGGACTCCATCTTGGTGGTTAGCACCTCCTTTAATTTCTGCTGCACAGCTTGTTAGCTCTCTCTCCTCCCTCTCATCCCCTCCTAGTTGCCCTTAGGTGTGGCTTTTTCCCTCCTGATGTCTCTGACTGCTGAGCAAGTGGAACCCTTCTCTCTGGGTTCCCCAGGCTTCAACAGAGGTCAGATTGGACTTGACTTCAGCAGGTCCTTTGACCACCTGAGCAGTGTCCTTTCCCATTCTCCCACTCACAGATATTTCTTCAGAGGTGTGTCCCTAGTTTTGGGTATTCCTTCTCCCAAGGCAGCTCTCCTGAAGATCTCTGTGTTCTTGCCTGCTCCACAAATTTCTTTTGTGGCCACTCCTTGAAGGCCTGTCCTGAATCAGCTCATGCTCATTTTGTCCTTCCCAATATTTGTTGTTTGGATACACAACTCTGCATCTCTGCTTTCTTGGTCTTGCCCCTTCTCCAAGACTTTCATTTTCTGTTTTTACTCTAGCTCTCAGAGTGATCACCAGGGCTAAGCCTAGAAAGATGCCACTGAAGGGAAAGAGATCTTGCAGACTGGAACTTCCCTACCTCTACCCCCACCCCCAGTTATCTCTATTGAGAAATGGCTACCAGGCAATCTCCAAGAGTCTGGGGAACTTTATGGCTGGTAGATTTCAGGGGACTATTCTGGATGTTTCCAGAGTGGAGCCAAAGCTCATCTTCAGGATATTTATATGGCGACCAGAAATCTCCAGTGCTGGCTGATGCCAGGCCTTTGCATGAAGTGCTTACTTCTGCTAAATTCTGTTTGTGGGAGCCTCCTCCTTGCAGAGGATGACACTCCCTTGCTGAGGGTTAACTGCTCAGGAAGCTTTTGATCTGCATGTGAAAAAGCAACCAAAGTCAATCCAGCAGGCAGCCCAGTTTGCTAGCTCTCTCCTTTTCTTCTCTGTCTCTAGATGACATCCAAATAGCCCTGTTCTGATGAGTGCCAGAGAGTAATTATTCTAAAATTAAAGGGCAAGAATGTCCTTTCAAAAAAACATTTTTTAAAAAAACTTGGGCTCTGCAACTTAGCCTTTCCCTCAGTGAGGTAGGCTTCCAGGGTGGCTGGTTTCACTGCTGTAAAGATAAATGGGAGGCTAAGTGGGGGTGCGCGCACCTCCTGGGGCCATGGCTGGGGACTTGACAAGTCATTTATTCCAGGGCATAGCCTGGCTTCTCGCTAGCCTCCAGTGTAATCTCAGCCAAAGAGAAACCTGAAGTGGACGACCCCCAGCGTGGATCCACTGCTTCCCACTCAGCACCTCCCAGCATCTGGTGGATGTGCACAATTTGTAATACTTTTGAGGATAATGACTTGGTCTCATGGAAAAAGGAGAATTGGTCCAAGATAATGTCTGGTGAGCCTTGACATTCCACCCTGAAGCGATCCTACACTCATGTAGAATCACCGAACAGCTGCACGATCATATTACAGAATCTTCCTCAACAGCCAGCTTGTCATTGAATTCATCCCCAAATTCCAGCTTTTCTCAAACAAAAGGAGCCCTGATGTAGGAGGAGCTGGAGTCAGCCAGATGGAAGAGACGTGCAGATTGCCAAGGCTGGGAGCACCCTTCGAATGTTTTGGTCCAATCCCTCTCATTTTGTGTGTGAAAAAACTGAGATCCAAAGAAAAGGTGAGAATTTCCCAAGGTAACCCAGTGGAAGAGCTGGGTCAAGAGGGTGGGACTCTTGAATCACAGGACCCCAGGCCAAGGTGCCCACTTGCCTCTTGGGGTTGCGTGGCCCTCCCTGACCCCATTCTCAGAGAAGCCCGGGGAATGAGGTTCTTGGCCAGAGGAAAAGTGATGGAATCGCTTTAGTGAAAAGAAACAAAGCTGTATTGTCAGGAGGCTCCTGAGTCTCCCAAGTCTGCCAGGAGAAGAAATCTTGCTGTTTTAGAGGGAAAATGAGGAGGAGGTAGTGGCAAAGTCCAGCTTTTATGAAGCCATAAATACAAAGTTAAACAACATGAAGCAAGTTGCCTGGGTCTGTAACACAAGTAAACTTGTATCACTGGAATCTTTTTGGAGGACCAAACAGAAAAGAGCAAATAATAGTAGCCATTCAATAGCAAGCCTTAAGCACCTACTTAGGGTAAGATATTGTACTATTGTGCTAGGTGCTATTGGGATAGAGGAGAAAGTGTGGGCAGAGAATATTGTTCCAAGAGCCAGTCTGGTGCCTGTCAATAGCAATGTTTTTAGAGGCACGCACACACACACATACACATACACATGCATGTGTGTCAAGAAACAAAGTATTTCATAAAGCCCAATTCATTTTCTTTATTCCTAGATCATTTTCTATCTTTTTGGGCTGTTATTAATATAACTTTCTCAATTTTTAACAGTATCCTCTGAATAAAATGTTGGCAACTCTCCTGAGTGTTTTTGAAACTGTATTGGTTGATGAAATCCAAAAGTCTGGCAACTACAGATGTGGTTGAAAGGACCTAGGCTCTAGGGATAGAGAGAGATGGGTTCAGATCTAGGGTCAGTCATTTATTAATTATCTGCCTTGGGAACATTTCTTAACCCTCAGAGTTCAAGTTTCCTACCTGTGATACAAAAGTCCCCAGAGCGGTGAAGCCTTCCTGTGGAAGTACTCACAACTGTTATTCCTCATCTCTTAGAAATTGTGTATGTGTGTGTTTGTGTGTGCACACGTGTGCACCTGCACTGTGCTAGGAGCTGTGTGGGAAACAGGCAGGCTTTAATAGCCTTTACTCTCACGGAGCTGAAAGTGTTGCCGGCGAGACAGTCCACCTCACCAGAAATCATGAGACAGAGGCAGAAAGTCTAACATATCTTTCTTCTCCCCCAGAACAATTTCTTTGGTTTGGTAATGGTGACAGAAATTTTCAGAGATTGCTTTCCACAGTTCACATTATATTGTTTTTCCATGGCTGGTTTCAGTTTATACTAAGGCTCCCTCAAAGCTCATAAAGTTCCCTTTAAAACCTCATAAAATTTCACCTGTGAATATTTATTGCCCACAGGATGTGAGCTGTGTCCATTTGGTTTTGATAGATTTACCATTATTAAACATGGACTCCTACTTCCCACCAGCCTTATGAAGATGGCTGCCTCCTCATTTAGTGCAGTGGGCAATCCTCTCTGTTCCCCCGTGAGGAAATATTTCAGCTCCCTGGAAACGAGCTCAGTCAGTGGGCAATGATTCTTATTCCCAGGTTCCTGAGGTTCAGGAGTTTGCTCCAGCTCTGGGCAATTGATATGGTCCATAAAAGTCACTCCAACTCACTCTAGCCTCCCAGACTCCTCCCAGATGCCATTCCCAGGAATCCATCCACGAATATTTGTTGACCTCCACAGTCAGAGGCATCTGAGACATTACAAGGATGTTAAAGATGTTCCTGTCATAGTCAAGCGAAAGTCTCAAGTGCATAAAAACAATTCAAATTAATTTCTTATATTGACCCCAAACTCATCTCCCAGGGACATTTGCCCACTGGCCCTAGTCCTATATGACGTTCCTACAAATATTTGCTGAAAGGCATCATGTTTCTCCTTTAACCTTCTCTTTTCCAGGCCAAATAATAATATCACTACGCCATTGAATCTGCTTTAAGACCCTGGTTTCCAGACTCTTTCCTGTCCTGATTGGTACCCTCTGGGGTTTCCATTAGAGCATGTGTCTGAATCACACTGGAGTCAAGAAGAGTCTGTAGGGGTGGATCTCAGTCTGCCTGGCTGAAGATCCTCGTTCCCAGGATGAAGAATGAACCCGGCTGTGCAGAGCACTTCAGAAGATGTCAGCCAGTGCCCGAAGTTCACAGCAAGTTCAGACCCTGGTCAATTAAACAACAGCTCTGGGAAGTCCAAACAGGCAGATAGAGTGCCTTGATCAGAGAATCCACAGCAATTTAGGGGTGTAGGCTGCAGAGTCAGAGTAGAGGAAAAAATACAGAGATACAGGCTGGGATAATGTAGAAAGAGAAGGAAGTTACCTACAACTAGATGTAACCCAAGTGCCTAAGTCTCACACCTAGGGGATACAGAGTCCTGGGTCTGAATGACATGTGGGAGGCTCGGAGGAAGCTGGAGGAGCAGTCTAGGTGAAGAATTGTTGTTTAACCCTAAGGTGTAACAGAAGGTGAAGCCAAAGCTGCTGACCTACTCCTTGTTGTATTATCAGGATTCCTTTGCATGAAAGTGCAGACGTCCAACTCATACTGTCTTATGCACAAAGGAAATCTATTTGTTCATACAACCCCAAGGTACTGGTACTGAGGGTAGGTCCTGCTTCAGGAACTGTTGGACTTAGGTGATTCTCTATCTGCCAGCTCCAAGTTGATGTTCTTTTCAGACAGGTGTTTCCGAGTGGTAGATTCTGCAGCTTTTGTTCACTTATTCTCAGCTTCAAACTCAACTGAAAATGAGCCTCTGTTTCCTAAAAATTCTAAAATAAAGTCCCAGAATTGGAATTGGATCACGTGCACATTTCTGGAGCTTGGAGGTGGAGGTCTAACCTTGTAATGCAGAGAATGATGGAGAAGCAATTTCCCCAAGGGAAATGGGACTGGATCCTGGTGAAGCACAGATGATAGATGTCTACACGATGCCTTACTCCAGATTAGCTCTGGAGGTGGGGTACTCAGTTTCAGGCTGGGGCAGTGGAAAGAGCTGGCAGTTGCAATGAGCTGAGGGTGTCTGCCAATTGGAAGGCCTCTTTTTTGTCAACATTTATCTTAGCACTTCAGACATGGTCCAAGCAGCAAGGGGCACAAAGGGACCTCATCTCCACGTTGCAGGCCCTGTCCTTTAAGGAAAGCCCAAGTGTGGATTGTAGATGCCCCTCTGTATTCTCAAGGCTCCTCCTGGGGGTGTATACTACACCCAGGAACTTGCTTTAGCTCTGTCCCTTTTCAACATCAGGTACATTTTGTGGGGTGAAAAAAGAACATTTAAAGCAGTCTTGCTTCTCCTCTTCTTGATCTTCCTCTGGAAGCAATCATGACAAAGCCTCATCATAATTTTAAAATTAAAAGTTTGGCTCAGCTTGGTAAGCCTGGGTTTGACTCGGACACAAATGTCATCCCCAAACTCAGCTCAGCCGTGGATCCGCACTGAGTTGTTATTCGCCTCATTTTAATCTCAGCACTCTCTTGTGAAGGCTTTGTGGGAGAGGGACACTTCTCTGAGTAGGGGCTTCTTGGAGAACTGGAGTGACTCCATTTTTCCTGGGGCGTTCTCCTTTCTTCTGTTTGGACAAGAAGAATCTGTCCTTCCCTGTCCTCCCTTTCAACTCTTCCACTCTTTGAGCTGGAAACTTTCCTGACAAAGTAAAGATGGAGGTGACAAATCATATTTGGGTCACATTCCTAGGTCTCCTCCTCTTGGCTACCCCTAGGCTAAGGAGTCTGGAAACCGTCAAATGATTCAGAATGAGCTGAATGGATTCTTCATGCTTCACATTTGGTGCCAGGGAGCAGAGCAGTGGGTGATGCAAGAATTGAATGGAGCAGGAGTTGAGCTTAAAAAAAGAAAAGAAAAGAAATTGGCTGTAGCTAAGGGATCCTACAAAAAGTATTTACAAAGAGCACTCAGTGGGGGCCCATGCATGGCTGTAGATCTCAGGTTGCTGCTGGAGGCCAGGTAGAGCTGGACTCTGCCCACAGTATGTGCTCACTTGATACTTACAGGATTCCCTCTCTGTTCCTAGGACCTATTCCTGTCCAGGGCCATTGACAAGGAGTAATCAGGTTGGGCAATTGGAGAAGTTAGGATAGGCTCAGCAAAATCTTGGGAGGATGAACAAATGTCACTTATCACATCCACAGGTGACAAGCACGCAGCCATGGGGAAAAGGCGCTCATAGGACAGTGAGTTGTACCATGCTGTTCTTCAGCACCTTCTGCAGGCTGTGCATGCAGGCTGATGACGGCAGCTGCAGGTATGCCTTCGGGAGCAGGCAGCCTCCTGTCAATGGAGAAGGCTCACTGGGTCACTGTTGACTCCATTTTTGTTCATTAATCCTCCAGGTCTTGCCCCTCTACCCCCACCTAACACCCCTTCAGTCCACCGATCTTCTCCGGGATCCTGCCTTATTCTACTCCCAGACAGTTTTAAACCTGGGGGACCATTATCTGGTTTCTCTGGGGGTGGGGGGCTAAAGTGGGGTGGCCTGGTCTTCCCCCGCGCTCCTCCCAGTCAATCTTGAGCATAAACTCTCTGTCTTGTTTTCTTCAGGGAGGCTCCTTTGGATTGTCAAGAGCCTTTTCTTCTTCCAACAAAACCCTCCTTGCATAAATTTAAAAAAAAAATTGGTTTTTAAAATTTTTGAATTTGGAAGTTAAACAAATGAACAAAAAAATGGACTTTTTTCTCTTTGAAGTCACTTTGAACAATTTTTAAATTTCGTATAAGTAAAATAACTTGTGGGGTATAGGACGGTTTTGAGACGTGGAGATGTTGCGTAGTGGTGAAACCTTGGCTTTGAGGATAGCCATCACCCAAACTACCTGTAAGTAATTTCTCACCCCTCACCCCGCTCTCACCCTCCCACCCTTCTGAATGTCCAATGTCTATTGTTTGAACAATCTTAATTCCCGCCCCTGCAAATGACACAGATGTTTTGAAGACAATAATTAAGACTGAGGAATTGTAAAAAAGAAAAGCACAAACACTGATATTTCAATATGTGATTCTATTTCATTCTCATTGGTTCTTTGTGTGGCCCAAATAATTTGGGACAGAAAACTGGTATCTACAAATAATCTTTTTTTTAATATATTTTATACATATTATATTATTTATATATTATACAAATAATTATATATAAATTGTATTTATTAAAATAAATTTATAAATATAAATTATATATAAATTATATCACCACTACGCAAACATTCTCCATGTCTCCAAACCGCACTGTACCCCACAGTTATTTTACTTATACAAAATTTAAAAATTGTTTCAAAGGGTACTTCAAAGAGAAAAAAGTCAATTTATATATATTATTATAAAATAATATGTACAATTAGTTTTATATATTATATTAATATTATATATTTTATATTATTATAATAATGTGATTGAGATTTTTTTATATACCACACAATTCACTTGTTTAAAGTGTATGAAACAGTGGTTTTTATCCTATTCACGGGAATTGCCACACATCTGTCCATATCAAGTGGTTCTTTTGGAAGTAGAACACTGGACAATGGTGATGGATTTTGTTTTTGTTTTTGTTTGAATTCTCAAAAAGTCCAATTCACACATGCTAAATCTGACCCAATGTAAAATCTTAGCACCAGAGTGTTTCCAGGGCACCAGCACCCCTATCCACTCTTGCTTAGGGTAGAGGGAACTTCCGTTAATCAGTGGAGCCCCCAAGCCCTTGACTATACATTGCTTATGTAATCTTTCTTAAGATGATTCACCCTATAGGAGAGAATATGATTCTTATTTTTTCAGATGAGGTAACTGGGGTGATTAAAAGTCACCCAGCTAGTAAGTGGACAGAGTTGGAGTTTTAATGCATAGTCTGTGTGAATCTGAGCCATTTCATCCAAAGCTCTTTCTCCTGCCTTAGACTGCCTCCTGAGGACAAGGATAGCATGGGGAGTGTTCTAGAAAATTTTCTTGCTTTACGGGCTTGAACTTCTCTACTATTCTGAGAGCCCTGCAATGGAAATCTATGCAGCTGGGTGTTTTCAAAATGTGGTTGAAATGACTGGT
Organism: Rhinopithecus bieti; assembly: GCF_001698545.2. Classification (NCBI taxonomy): domain Eukaryota; kingdom Metazoa; phylum Chordata; class Mammalia; order Primates; family Cercopithecidae; genus Rhinopithecus; species Rhinopithecus bieti. The sequence goes on from NW_016814242.1 coordinate 458,136, forward strand.
TTGTCTGAGATGGCCATCAGGTGAGACTCCAGAGATATGGAGGAAGCTTTTGTCATGGGCCTCTCCAAAGAAGCAGATGACATGGCCTTGGTGTCTTGAGCCCAGATCATGAGGACCCTGGAGAATGAATCCTCTAGAATTCATCCTGGCACTGCCTCAGTCCTGGTGACCCGTAACTGGGCAGAAGGGCAGTCTCCCAGGATTTGACCCCGGAGACATCTCATCCTGCATGACCAGAGCCAGGTGGAGATGGCCTGCCCCCCAGTCTTTGGCCTCTCTTCTTCTTTTGACTTCTTGAACCCTTTTATGTATTTTCTTATGTCTTCCTACCTCCTTATTTGGACTTGCTCTTTTTTTTTTTTTTTTTTTTTTTTTTTTTTTCTGTTCCAATAAAACCCTCACAGCAAAGATTTAAGTGAATGACAATACCTAGTGTTGGTAAGTGGATGGGAAAACAGTCTCGTTTACCATTGCTGGGAATTTAAAATGGTGCACCCTACTTGGAAGGCAATTAGTAATATCTGTGAAAAGCTTTTGGACTCAGCAGTTTCAGTTCATGAAAGTAATACTATAGAAATACTTGCACAAAGGTATATGCACAAAGAGCTTTTTTTGAGACAGGGTCTCGTCTGTTGCCCAGGCTGGAGCTCAGTGATGCGATCACGACACACTACAGCCTCAACCTCCTGGGCTCAAGCAATCCTCCCATGTCAGCCTCCCGAAAGGCTGAGAATACAGGTGTGTGCCATCATTCCTGGCTAATTTTTCATTTTTTGTAGAGATGAGGTCTCACTGTATTGCCCACACTGGTCTCAAACAATCCTGGCCTCAAGTGCCTCAGCCTCAAGCAGTCCTCCCACCTCTGCCTTCCAAAGCGCTGAGATTACAGGCAGGAGCCGTCGCACCCAGCCTGTTAGAGCTTTCTTTGTAAATCGGAAACCATCTAAACATCCACAGTAAGGAACTAGTTATGTAAACTGGTACGTTGATACAAGGATACTTTGCAGTCATTAAAATGGTAGGGCTCTGTATATTCTCATAGAGTCAGCCAAAGTTGTTTATACATAAGTGGTTGAGAACAGTATGCACATTATGATAGTTAATATTTATTATCTACTTACTATGCATCAGGCATTTGTACTTTCACTTATTGTCTTATGTAATTATCAAAGTAAACATGTGAATATTATTATTGTTCCCATTTTCAGACAAGGCTTTACAAAAAAATTTACAGATCTTGTCCCAGTGCTGCACAGTTAATTAGTAGCCAAGCCAATATGAGAACATGGATCTGTCTCACTCCTAAGCTTTCCAGTGTAATCACATTTTTGTAGACAGTATGATAATATGCATGGATGTTAGCACAAGTGTTAAGAAAACAAAAATTTGCTTGGAGAACTGCCGTTTATCCTCCTAGACTCCTTGGGTATTTACTTTCTCTCTTTCCATTTCAGGCAGAGTCAGTCACCCCCTCTTGGGTGCTTCCAGAGCCGCTGTGAATATCCCAAATACCCCTCACCAACCTCTATCTTAAACATTAGCTTACATGTTTGCCACCACTATTATTACGCTCTGTCCTCACCAGCTAGGTCTGGCTTATTTGGTTTTATAACCCCAGTGCCTGGCACAAAATAGATAGATGGCCTCAGATCACTCATTGAAATCCTAAAGGAGTTTAATACTCATTGAGCCAAGGGTCAGGGGGTCAGGTTCAAGGTCAAGATATCAGGGCAGATGGGCACTGCTGCTATCCTGGGGAAAGGGCCTACTGGGCAGATCAGGGAGCTAATCTCAGTTACTTTTAGGATCACTGGAGCAGAGTTCTGAGCCCCAGAAGGAAGCTTTCCATAGGGCCAGAGCAGATAGACTGGGAAGCTAGTGAACCTAAAGTTTTAGGACCCGTGAAGGTCCTGTATTAATTTTGCATTTGTAATTTTGCAACCTTTATGTGAGAAAGGGTTCCCCTAAGCCTGATATGGTGGCTCATTCCTGTAATCTCAGCACTTTGGGAGGCCGAGGCAGGCGGATCACTTGAGCCCAGGAGTTTGAGACCAGATTGGGCAACATGGCAAAACTCTGTCTCTACAAAAAATTCGAAAATAGCCGGGTGTGGTGGTGTGTACCTATAGTCCCAACCACTTGGGAGGCTGAGGTGGGAGGATCACCTAAGTCTGGGAGGTCAAGGCTCCAGTAAGCTGTGATTGCAGTACTGCACTCCAGCCTGGGTGACAGAGTGAGACCCTATCTCAAAAAATGAAAAATAAAAAAAAAGAGAGGGCTCTCCTACAGGTGGCATAAGGTTCAAACTCCACAAAACCTGTGTTGCTGCCCTGTCCAGAACTTTTCTATCCCAGACACTTCTCCCTCCTTTTTTCCTAAGGTGATCTTTCCTTAAATGTCCCCTTAAATGTCACATGTCAGTGTTCTGAGCGTCCCTGTCATCAATCACCTTAACTGTCATCACTTGCACTTCAATGCAAATCAATTGCAAATCAATTGCATTAAACAATGCAAATCAGTGTTCCCCAGGAAGATAGCTTGGGTGTCTTGGGTCTGTATGGTGTTGAAATATTTTGGGAAGCCCAGGAGAAGCAGCATATTTATCTGTTATCAGACCTCAAGGGTCAACTGAAATGTCGACTGGTGTTGCACCAGGCTGCAACTGAAACTTCTCACGTGGGAACACTAGGTGCTTCGAGCTCATCAGAAGCCTGATTGGCAAATGCATTCATCTGTGATTAATTAGAACATGGAGAAACAATGTCATCTTAATAGGGTCATTAAAAATAAGTCATTTAACTGCTTGGAGACCAACTCTTTCAAAAGCAAATGTAGGGGCCCTTAGAAATAAAAATATTGGGAATTCCTCCTGTAAATCTTTGCTCTGTAGACTGATTAGCCTCTCCAAAAGCAGAGCAGATCCCAAGGTCACAAGAGAGTGGCTCTGAGCACATGAGATGAGATTGAGTAGAAAACATGTTCACTCACAGCAGCTCTGTCCCCCGCCCCAGCCTCCGCCCCGCTTCAGCGCTCCTGGAAGCCTCTCTTGGAGGGAGACAAATGGTTTTCACTTAAGAAGTGATCATTGGCTGGGTGCGGTGGCTCACGCCTGTAATCCCAGCACTTTGGGAGGCCGAGGTGGGCGGATCACCTGAGGTCAGGAGTTCAAGACCAGCCTGACCAACAGAGTGAAACCCCCCATCTCTACTAAAAATACAAAATTAGCCGGGCGTAGTGGCGTGCGCCTGTAATCCCAGCTACTTGGGAGGCTGAGGCAGGAGAATCGCTTGAACCTGGAAGGTGGAGGTTGCCGTGAGCCAAGATTGTGCCATTGCACTCCAGCCTGGGCAACAAGAGCGAAACTCCGTCTCAAAAACAAACAAACAAAAAAACAGAAGAAGAAGTGATTATTTAGTGACTCCTGCACAACCTCTTTCTGCAGCCCCTGGCCTCTGATTGCACAGCCTGTCCCACGAGGTGGGAGGACAAGCTGGCATGTGGTTTAAGAGTAGTTGATCTTTTTGAAAAATCCCACATCTTAGCCCATCTCTCAGCTCCACATGATCTATTCTCAGAAAATGCTAACCGGCCAGAAGGAAAGAGCAAGAGAAGAAAAGGAGGAGGGCAAAGAGTAAAAGAGGAGAAAGGAAAGAGTGACAATGAAAAGCAAGTAAGAAAAGTGAAGGGAGGAAAGAGAAAGATGGAAGAAGAGCGGGTTGGATGGCAAAAGGGAGAAGGTGTGAGTAGTGGCCCTGAAAAATGACAGTCTGTGATGAGATATGGCCACAGTATGAATGGTGTATTTTAGAAACCTTCAGAAAAAAAAAAAAAAAAAAAAACAGGTACTTTTCCCACAAATGTAATAAAGACTCCTCCTTAGCCCAGGTGTCCCACCCTCCTCCCCGAGCCCCAGCACAGCATCCCTTCCTTCCCAGAACCCACTTCACCAACATATGCTGTTAGTTTCTGCCACCTAATCTGGGGAGTCCTATGAGGTAATGGGTCTTTCAGGATGGTGATGGGATCTTGCAAACTCAAAACAACACATAGTGGGACAATTGCTCAAGTGATTCCTGACATAGCACCACCTGGGGTAAACACAGGCCAGCGGCTACATGGCTGTGCACAAGCACGCAGTGCCAGAGGTGGAGTGGAGCTGTGATTCAAGATAAGGAAGAGCCTCCCAGGCAACGAGAGTGGCAGCAAAGCCCAGCACAGCTTCAGCCCAGGCTCTTGCACTGGCTTTCCTTTGTCTTTCTGGTTTTATTATAAATATACTCATATAAAAATAAGTACCACTCCACTTTTGTATACCACTTTATAATTTAAGCATTTCCCGTGCATTCTCTCATTTGATCCCTTCGCACTTAAAGTTGTTTTAAAATTAGCTAAATGTTCAATGTTTTTATAATTTTCCTTACTCGACCCACATATTTTCCACAAACATTACTGGTCTATCACTTCCCTATACGCGCAACACATGCAACAACAACACATCTTTTCACCTTTTTTCTACATCTTTTCTAAAGCAGGCTTTTCCTCCTCTGGCCAGTTCTCATGACATTGTAATTGCAGGTTTTTGCAATTCTGCTTTCCTGTCTACATCTCCAGGATTGTAATCTTTTGTTCCCTTTTCCACTTACCTCTGACAAAAGGTTTGATCTTTGCACCTGTGGCTTGACTCTTTACCTCCTCCTTCCACATTAGCTTAGCCAACTCGCACCAGGTTCTTTCAGGACCAGAGGACAATTAGAGGCACAATTAGATGAAGTGTTGGCTAATCACCTCTGCCTTGTGTCCCACTCACTGCAGCTGCTTTTCTGCTCCTCGATGTTATTATTATTATTATTTTGGAGAAAGAGTCTCACTCTGTTGCCCAGACTGGAGTGCGATGGCGTGGCTTCAGCTCACTGCAACCTCCACCTCCCAGGTTCAAGTGATTCTCCTGCCTCAGCCTTCCCAGTAGCTGGGATTACAGGCACACACCACCACACCTGGCTAATTTTTGTATTTTTAGTAGAGACTGGGTTTCACCATGTTGGCCATATTGGTCTTGAACTCCTGACCTCAGGTGATCCATCTTCCTCAACCTCCGAAAGTGCTGGGATTATAGGCATGAGCCACCGTGCCCAGCCTATTATTATTATTATTTGAGATAGAGTCTCACTCTATCACCCAGGCTGGAGTGCAGTGGCATGGTGTCAGCTCACTGTGACCTCTGTCTCCTGGGTTCAAGTGATTCTCCCACCTCAGCCTCCTGAGTAGCTGGGATTACATGCATGCATCACCACGCCCGCCCAGCTAATTCTTTTGTATTTTTAGTAGAGATGGAGTTTCACCATGTTGGCCAGGATGGTCTCAAACTTCTGACCTCAAGTCATCCACCTGCCTCGGCCTCCCAAAGTGCTAGGATCACAGGTGTGAGCTACCACGTCCAGCTCAATATCATGTTGTTTTGAATTCAGCTCTTTAATTATTAGCTGGGAAACCTTGGGGAAGTTATTTAATCTCCTTGAGCTTCACTTCCCTGATTCTCAGTAAAATCAGCGTACTAGCAGAACTGAAAGTAGGCTTGTGGTAAGACTTAAAGAGATAATGATGCATAGAACCTCGTGCCTGGTAGGGGGTGGGTGCCTATCAATGTCAGTTCCTAATCTCTTCATTGCACTTTCACATCTTTCTGACTAATTAGGAACACAGCATTATTGGAAAACCACTTGACTGTGGAATCACTAGACCTGTTTAATTCCAGCTTTTGCCTCTTTGGACTAGACCTTCATTCTAGTCTCAAGTAGCACATGCCTAAAATGGTGACAATAAACATCTTCTGTATTCACCCACCAAGATAGTTGTAAGGATCAAATGGAAGGTGTGTAAAAGTGCATCTGAAATTCAAAGGTGACATCCCGACACAATTCTTAGTGATAAGACATTCTCTGGGACAGTACTGGGTTGACCCACTTCCTTTTTATTTTCCTGTCGCTTCGTAAGGAGCCTTTTAAGATTTTTGGTAACATTAAAATAAACATTTTTTTTTTTTTGAGACGGAATCTCGCTCTGTCGCCCAGGCTGGACTGCAGTGGCCAGATCTCAGCTCACTGCAAGCTCTGCCTCCCGGGTTTATGCCATTCTCCTGCCTCAGCCTCCCGAGTAGCTGGGACTACAGGCGCCCGCCACCTCGCCCGGCTAGTTTTTTGTATTTTTTAGTAGAGACGGGGTTTCACCACGTTAGCCAGGATGGTCTCGATCTCCTGACCTCGTGATCCGCCCGTCTCGGCCTCCCAAAGTGCTGGGATTACAGGCTTGAGCCACCGCACCCAGCCTAAAATAAACATATTATAAAATGTATTATCTTAACCTTGTAAGTGTACAGTTCAGTAGTGTTAAGTATATCCACATTGTTGTGCAATCTTCGGAACTTTTTTCATCTTGAAAAACTTGAGAGGATTTAAAAACATCCTTCTCTCTAGACTACCAGCATCTACTGTGTAAGGCTTCACAGTATTTCCCTTTTGAGATTTCCTTCTTAAGCCCTCTGAGGCAAAGGTGGGTCATTGAGCCTCTACTGAGGCAGCCAGTCCAGGAATATTTTAAAGTTAAATCCTGGAGATGGGCCCATGGGTTGCCCCTGTGCCATCTGGAACCTGTTTTTCCCTCAGTGAAACTCTCCCTTCCTATATCTTTGCAATGGTAGAATCAGGATTTGGCTTCCAGTGGTACCTACTTTTCTTTCCACTGTACAGGCAAGTCATCACTATCCTAAGATGGCTTAAATGGCTCAAGCTGGCCCTCTTCCTGTTGCTTCTTTAGCAGGAAAAAGGGCATCCTCCTGGGGAACAGCATCTCTCTCAGGCCGAACTCATCCTTCCCTTTGGGGCCATAGCTCCACTAGAAGGATCTTGACTATATTCTATAAAAGAAAACTTCTGCCAGCAAATGTTGCTTCAAATGTCTTGTTTTCTCGGATTAATTCTAAATGACCCTTTGAAAACATTTCCTTTCTTTTGGCTTTTACTTCTTTCTGTCTCTTTTCAAAGTGAACTCCTGGGCTCTTAGAATAGAACTCCTGTTCTGTCAGAGAAACTTTATCACAGCATAGTAAAGGCAGATGCTGAGCAGCCGAATGATCTGAGTAGCTCTGAGCCAAATGATCTGAGCTGTATGACTTTGGGTAAAGTTACTCTCTGGGCCTCAATTTTCTAATCTTTAGAATAGGTATAAGAATATCAACCTTTTTTGCCACTGAGAATTTTTGTGAGGATATAGCAACAAATAATAATGGGCAAGGAATTTCCTCCCAGAAAGCAGATCTAGAGCCTGCCTGCCAGATTGGTTGGCTAGGAATTTTACTTTACTGCCAGGGCAGAAACTTCTCTTTTTTTGTCACCAGTAGGATTTGATAGGTCTGTGGTCCAATTTGCATTTCCCATTTTTTCTTTTTTTGAGTTGAGTTGGAGTTTTATGTGGTTTTCTAGTTTCTCTCTCACCTTTGTGTATCTGAGGCATTAGGGCAGAGAAGCTGTCTTTTCGACTTATGGATCATGGTCATGAGAAGCACATGCAGACCTGACAGGGAGCTTGCACAGTAGCCAGTGATCCTGGACTTTGGACAAGACAAGACTTTGGTTTTCTTCATCGGTAATGACGGCATGAGAATACACACAGGAACAGGAATAGGAATCCCATGGATGCCTAGGAGTCAGAAGAAAACTGAGGCAGATGCCATTCAATAACCCATCAATATCCATTCTCCTCTTGTGCCTTTCCAATGCAGATGTGAAAGGACAGTTTTGTTTTTGTTTTATTTTGTTTTGAGATGGAATTTTGCTCTTGTTGCCCAAGCTGGAGTGCAAAGGCACAATCTCGGCTCACTGCAACCTCTGCCTCCCGGGTTCAAGCGATTCTTCTGCCTCAGCCTCTTGTGTAGCTGGGATTACAGGTGGGCACCACCATGCCTGGCAAATTTTTTTATTTTTAGTAGAGACGGGGTTTCACCGTGTTAGCCAGGCTGGTCTCGAACTCCTGACCTCAGGTGATCCAGCCACCTTGGCCTCCCGAAGTGCTGGGAGTACAGGCGTGAGCCACCATGCTCGGCCTGTGAAAGTACACTTCTGGATCTCCCAGCTTCCTGGCTGCTGGGCGTGACTGTCATGCAGTTCTGACCAATGAAATGCAGGTGCAAGTACCCTGGGGAGTCTTAGCTTCCTGAGTAAAAGCCCAAAGCCTTGTAAGGAGATAGTCCTTCACCTCTTCACCTTTCCCTTCTTCTGCATTGAACATGGATGAAAGCTAGAAGTAGAGCAGCCACCTTGCAACCTCGAGGCAACAAGTAAGAAGATGAAAGCTAGCAGGCCACACCTCCAGGGAGGGAGAGGAAGTGCTGAGTCCCCAGTGTGAAGACTGAGCCATGGCCCCCAATGACTGGCTACTTCTCCTCCTGAAATGTGAACCTCCTGTTAGTTTAAGCCATAGTTGGGCTTTCTTTTATTTTGTGGTTGATTGCAATCCTAGGTTGTACAAGAGCAGGCGTATTAAAATTTAAAAAATTAGCAACTATCCCCTGAGAGTGGGGTCTCCCAAAAGCACTTAGGTGGATGTGCAAGACGCATTGGCTACTTGAGGAGCGAAGAGCTTAGGTGATTCTGGGACTGAAATAGAGAGCAATCTTTTGAACCCGGGGCTGTGAGGTTTAGAAGAGGCTGAGAAGTTTGTCTCTTGTGCAAGAGTTCATTTGAAGACAAGCCACTCCTTGGAAGATGGTTGATGGGACTCTTTGGAGACTCAGCCCAAGACATGAGTGTAGAACAATGGATCAGCAGAGCAGCACTGAGACTGAACCAACTCCTGAATGTACTTCAGGCAAATTTAACAAGGTGGAGTTGAAATGTACATAATACCAGCATACTGCTTTCTCACTAGGCTCTGACAGTCACACCCATTTAAGATTTAGCTACCCGTTTAAACTTGAAGAGTTTTGCAAACTCTCTCTGTCTTTGTTTTAGGTTCTATTTGAAAAGGGTCAACTGTCTTTCTCTGCACAAATAGGAAAATTATACTCATATTTTGATAATTATTGCATTTTGAGTGTTTGAGAATGGGGTTGGGTTTATTTTTCCCAGTTATTGCTAGTCTTTGTTTTCGGTTCTAATTGAAAAGGGTCTGTTGTTTTTCTCTGCATAAATAGGAAAATTCACACTCTAAGGAGGGGCAGGGTGCTAATGACCCTCCCAGGTGAGGAAGTACGGAGAGTTTCACTGAGCTGGAGCAGAGAAGGGAAAACTCAAAAGATGGGAAAGCTGCAGAGATTCTGCCTCCACCTAAGATTTCACAAGCTCTCCCTCCTTGAGCAATTGATTTTCTTCCCAGCATCCCTACATTGTTTTAAATTAACACCACTTCACTGCACCAGTTGATCATTGAACCATTTTTTTTTTTTCATACTTTGCTACATTTGTAGGAAATCATGTGGTCCAGTGGGGTCTGGAGGTCCACTGTGAGGTCCCAGCAGTAAAGTTACAGGACTCAAGAGAATGGCCCCTTTCATCAGCCTGTGGTGCCTTGTTAGCAGCAATGTCTATTGTGACCACCTGCAGAGTTGCCTGTTGAGTGGCTCTCTAGGAGGAAGACTACCTTTTGGACCTCTCTCCGCTATGTCCCATACTCTGTCTTTCTTTTTGTCTTCTATGTTATTAATGGTTATTATTGCTTTTCTTGATTAATCTTTTCTTTCTTTACTCATCTCCATGAGTGAAGGTTTATGGAGACTTTCCTCATTTGTTCTTTGATTTTTACTATGTCTGTTCCATTTTCTTCACCTTTATAGGGGAAAAGGTGCTCTGCATTGATCACTCCTGCAAAAGGGGAGAGCTATTTTTGTTATTTAAAGTCCTTGGCTTGGTGCCTCCTTTTGAGTATTTTTAATGTAGTTTTAACATGTCCTAGTTCTTCATGGCATTTCGAAAAGGGAGAGAGTCTCCTTTTCCCTTAATGATTCCTATTATAGTTTTAATTTCTTCCTGTTTCAGTAGGAATTTGCATATTCCCTATTTGATCTTGCCAAGTTTCTGAGATTTTGAGAATTCCATTTCAATCAGGAAAGAGAATCTTGGTCATCACCCCACTCCCATGAACCATGTGTCTTTGGGTCAATTAGCTCTGTGTACCTCAGTTTTTCCACTTACAGCATAAACATACTTTCCCTAAAGGCAAAGCACTGGATAAGATAATTTCTCAAGCATCTCTACTGCTTTAATATATGATCTTATTTTATGTGCCAAATTTTAAGGATACAGGAGGGTCAAGGCTCACTAGTTACATGTGTGAGCAATGGAACCAATCTAGATAATGCATATGAAAGGTATTTGAAATTGTAAAGTGCTGCACAGGTTTTTTAGTTTTAATCCCAACAATGTGACATAAACTTACCAAAAGAAGAGAGAGAAATGGGCTAATAAGAGGCACAGGATATGTACAAACTAGAGGTTGTTACAAAACAAAAACCATCCCTTTTCTGATCACTGCAAAATTAACATATGTACATTTATCTTTTTCTTTTTAATGGCTATATAATATTCAACTTTACGAATATGTATGTATATATTCATGTATGTATACTCAACTTTGTGGATATGTGTGTGTATATACATATATGTATACTCAGCTTTATGGATATGTGTGTATGTACAGATACATGTATATTCAACTTTGCATATATACATATTTATAAAGGAGAATATTATATAGCCATTAAAAAGAAAAAGTAAAGCTACATGTGTTAACTTTGCAATGGGTTCCTGATACAATGTTTTGGGAGAAAGTGGAGTGCCAGACAGGAAACATAGCTTGATTCATTCATTAATGATTTGTTCTCCTATCTACATATCTACAAAATCATTCTCCTATATAGATATAATCGTTCTCCTATCAATGAGATAATTAGGTTGCTTTCACTTTTTTCTTATAAATGGTACCACAATGAACATTCTTGCACATATATATATTCATGCAATTATTTCTGTAGCATATTCCCAGAGGTAGTATTGCTGGCTTCTAGGATTTGCTCACTCATAGTTTAATAGCAACGAATCCTAAATCCTTTCATCCATACGTTACTTTTCATTTTTAACATCTGTCCCTCTTCCCCATGATGACTGAATTTCTCTCTCTTCATTTAAAATATGACATTGCTCTAAAATATTTACATTCTTACTTTGATGCAGAAATTCTATTTCTGGAAATTTATCTTATAGATATAATTAAGGATAAGTACAAAGATTAGCTATGTTTATTATTAATATTAAAACAATATAAGCAGTAGTAACATTACTATTATTAAATATCATAGTATTATGATGACACCATGTAAATCTACAAGTTCATATTACTTGATAATATTATTATTACTTGACAATGTTGTCCTTATTACTATGTACCTATTATATTCCAGGCATTGTATAAAGTGTTTTAAACACATTATTTTACTTAATTCTAACGACAGGTTTTGGTGTAAGTACTATTAGTAAAACCCAATGCCGTGGATTAGGAAACAGGCTTAAAGAGATTAACTTTCCTGGAGATATACAGTCAATAAAGAGGAAACCTGGGGACTGAATTGAGATAGTTTGGCAGCAGAACACACAGGTTTAGCCACTGCACTAACTCCATATATATATATGTAAGTGAACCCAGTTCCTTCTACGTGCATGGAAGAGTTAGGAGAGCGTTTGGAAGATTGTCTTTGGGTTCATAGGTTTGAGAATATTTTTAATTATCATTTTGGCTTGTTTATTTCTTCTGATTTTTTTCTATAATGATAACATGTTACTTTTTAATAATAAATTAAAGCAAAGGCTTGAAAAATAATAAGGAGATCCAGTTTGACCAGAGTTTGTTTACATATTGCAGAAAGACATTTGATTATTGAAATTGTTTTGAATTCTTCCAAAATTTATTCTACATATTTGATATTTTAGCTTGTTTCAGATTTTATCTGTAAATTTACATAAAATAATCAGCTTTTGGGGGGAAAGTCATGAATATTTGCGAATTCATTCTTCTACTTTTTCCTGTTTCTCTTTCACCTTTGTTCATCTTCCCACCGACCTCCCACTGCTTTTGAAAATTCACATTCCTTTCCGGACTTTGTTGCCATTTATGAGCTGTTGGGCTCTGATATACCTTTGGACTATCAGCCTGTCTCCTGACCCTGCAGAGTTCTATGGAACCCTTTTGTTCACTTGTTAGGAAGTTAATTTTAACAACTTGACATATTTAGCTAGGGCTTTACAGTTTAAAAGTGCTTTCACATGCATAATCTTATTTGATTTCCCCATATTTTCCTTTACAGGAAGCAGGGAGAACCTTATTAACCCCATTTTCCAGAGGAGAAAACAGCTTTACTAAGTTTCCCTTCACCAAGGCTACACAGCTAGCAAGTGCAATGCTGAGAGCAAAACCCAGACCTCTGCATTCCAAGTCTAGTAGTCCTTCCTTCCATTCTCTCATACCACCTCTGAACAGTTATCAAAGGCCACCAGATAGAGAACAACTATTCCCCAGACCCAAAGACTTCTATCTTAAATGGGTGGGCAGATCCTTTTAATATCCAAAATGGGACCCAGGCAGTGAAACCAATCAAGGTAGCATTGGGTTAGAAGGCCAGCCTTTTCCCAGACATGGAGCAGGCACAGAGCTATCCATGGTCCTGAGATTGCCTGCCCTGAGCCCGTGCTGACCACTGCAGACACTGCCCGTCTGACTTGCTCTTTACTTGTCCACTACCGCATAACTTAGTCTTTTGAATCTCACTGACTGTTCTGTCTCGTGTGACTTCTCTTTTTTTCTTGGTTATTATTTCCGTGGGTTTCAGGATCAGTGGTGTCTCTTGGTCCAGTTATACGTATACTCTACAAAAACTTTTCTCTGCATGATTGCCATCCTTAAAGCAAACAGCAAACTCAGTTCCTTGAGAAATAGTGACTTTCTCTATTCATCCTCAGCTTTGAAAAGTGAAAATCAACCTATGTCCAGTTTTTCTTTCTAGCCTTCTGCATACTTATGCACTTGTTTCCTGTGTATCTGGCTTAAGTCCTGCTTTACCAACACTTTGTTAACATCTTTTTTCTTTCAAGTCTTTTTTCCCCCCTTACCTTTGCCTTCTTTGTCTCTTTCCTGTTTCTTGAGGCTGTATGCAATACATTATTTCTATTGCCACTTACCTATTTTTGAGGTTTTTAATTCCAACAATAGTTAACAAATATGTTTCTTAGCTTTGATTTGTCTTAGTTTCTCTGGCTCAGGGTTTCTCAAAAAATGTCTCAGAGTATATACGAATCAATATCCCCCATGGCATTCAAATTTCTGGATTCCGTCTCTGAGCAGTTCTTCTCCTTTGACTGGGGCCCTTTTCCATCTGATTTCCCTTCTTACGGACTTGGAGACTCCTGTTCCAATGAAGCATTGGCCAGCACATGAGAAAGTGGATCTGCGCTGTGCCTCTCCAAACTCTCACATTACCATCCCTATCAGCGTCTGTTCCTGCTCCACTGCCCTCTGCTTCCCACTGGACTGCATGTGGTTTGTGTCGTATGCTCTTGTATCTAGGCCCTCCAGCTCCTCCTTCCCTCCTCTTCATCTTCCACCTCAACCCTACTTTTTCTTTATTTCTCTTTTTGGATAGCCTGCTTGAATTTCTCTAGTGTTTCCTATAGCTCTAGTATCTAGCTTGAATATCCCTGGTAGTCCTATAGTATTTTCTTACTCTTCTCTTTTTTCTCATTTTTTTTGGGAAACATGTGCTTTCATCTCAGGAAGTACCATTGATAAGGTAAAGCTGGTCTAGCTCTTATGATAAAATTGTGGGGAAAGTAAAATATGTATCATAATTTCTTTTTACAGATAAGGAAACTGAGATCTGGAAAACTTAAAGTTCAAGATCACTGACAGAGGTGGTACTAGAATCCTGGTCTGAAGACTTTTATATAGCAATTTAGTTCCACAAATACTTCTTGAGTTTCTACTCTATGCAAGGCACTGAATCAGGCACTAGAGAAGCAATATGGAGAAAAACTTCCCTCTCTGGTTTTATGAAGCTTCCAGGAGTCATTAGGAAGTTAAGAGATGCCCAAATGACACAGCACCAGGTGCTGTGTTCAGTACTTCAAGCTCTAATATATTTATACATGAAATATAATGAGATCCAAGAGGAAGGAGGGAATACCTGAATGCTTTTAACTAAGGGGTAGGGAGAGAGGGCACAAAGATGAATTACTGGACATGTGAAGTTTGAGATGGGCATCAGAAAATGTGTAAAATTTCCAGTGGAAATACACTGCATGTTTGGAGAATACCCTAGGGATTTCAGGCTTCAGGGCTGAGATATTTGAAAATAAGTAGGTTTAGGAAAGTAACTTGGGGCTACATCATACAAAGACTTTAATGTCAAGCTAACGGAGGTGGGTGACGTCTAAAACTCTTATCATTCACACTATTGCCTTCACACATGTGTGGGATATATGCAGAATCCTAAGTATCACTTTATAAATAATAGCACAAATTCAGGCACAATGGAGAATGCACCAAAATGACAAGACCAGCACAAGAACTCCAGAGCAACGTGGTGACAGCACTTCTGAACATCAAATGGGGAACCAACCCTCAGAGTTGCTCAGGAGAGGACAATCCTTTATCTCATAAAGCTGACATCTGCTACTCAGGGCTTGTATTGGCTTCCCCTGAGTGTTCTACACCTGAAATATAGTGTTTACAGCTGCATCTTGAGGTCTTTGTCGTATCTTTCACATTGTGATGACAGTGAATAAAAATTCCCATAAATACTTTAAGCCACTTTAAAGAAATAGGGGAGTGTGGAGTAAGACAACATTTAAATACAAAGCAAAGAACTAACTTTTCTTTTTCTTTTCTTTTTTTTTTTTTTTTTTTTGAGACGGAGTCTCGCTCTGTCACCCGGGCTGGAGTGCCTAGTGGCGGATCTCAGCTCCACTGAAAGCTCCGCTCCCGGGTTTACGCCATTCTCCTGCCTCAGCCTCCCGGTAGCTGGGACTTACAGGCGCCGCCACCAGTCGCCCGGCTAGTTTTTTGTATTTTTTTAGTAGAGGCGAGGGTTTCACCGGGTTAGCCAGGATGGTCTTGATCTCCTGACCTCATGATCCACCCGTCTCGGCCTCCCAAAGTGCTGGGATTACAAGCGCGAGCCACCGCGCCCGGCCAAGAACTAACTTTTCTGAAGGATATAGTAAGCAGTGTGTGGCTAAAAATAGCCACCTGTTCCAGGTCAGATCCCAAATTGAAGAGCTCTTCACACACCAGATTCAAAAAAAGCATCTGTCACCAGTAGCCATGGCAACAGCCGTCCCTGAACAAATGTGGAGAGATGTTTTTGGAATAGGGCTGGGAAAGGAAGTGGCCGTGACAGTCTCTGCAGAAGGGCTCAGGGGTGAGCCCTTCTGCTCCCTTCCTGGCTGAAGCTTCATCTTGCTTTCCCATGTCCCAGCCCTTCTAATTTTCTACAGTCATTGGTTCTTGTTTTCTTCAAAGAAGCAGTTTATAGAGTTGGTTAGTGCCTATTTAATGGGCTGGACAGGGAGAGGAGACGGGAGGTAGGATCGGACATCCCACTGGCACTACAGAGATGGGATGGGAGGCCAGACTGCTTGAGGGGGTTGGGGGAGGATGGGAACTTCTGAAGAAGGGGTTGGTGTGTGCTGTATTATTTTGCTGTTCTCATGTTTTCCTTGTCAATGATCCTCTTAAAATGTGTTTGTCACTTCATGTTGCAATATTAAATCCTGTATGTCTGGGTTTTTTGTTTTGTTTTGTTTTAATTGCTTTTAAGGAGTTTGTAAACTCCTCGAGGGCAGGGAGTCCTCTTCCTGGTTTCCCCCATAGCACTGAGAAACTCCTCCAATCTGTCATAGTGTTGCTTGCATGACACAGCACCATGGAATCCTCTTAGGGCTCGGAATGCCTACCCAAAAGCTGTATTTAGCCTCCCACCTGTCAAATCCTGGAGTCCCCAGTTTGAAAAGTGGTTGAAATGTGTTAAGTAGTTGTGTTGTCCTTGAAGACATTTGTAATCTATGAATGAGATGACTCTGAATTAATGTGCACAATAAGCTCTCTTCAGTGTATGAATAAATGTAAATGAATAAAGGTGCTTGTGATGAAGCTGGTGATGAGGGCAGTTATGTGAGGATTAAAGAAAAGCCAGAATCTTCTGAGTGTGTTCTCCATACGGTTTAATAAGGAAGACATCTGGCCACTGGAGAAAGAAGACTGAGAGCAGACTTCTCGTCCAGAGAGGGGTCAGCTAGACTTTCTAAAGACAAAGTCAATAATTCTTGGGCATTCTTGAGACCTTCAGTAGATGAAATCTGAACATTATCTGGGTTTCTTTAGGAAGAGCTCTTCTTAAGCACATAGTTCTAGATCTTGGTTATTTCCATGGTATTCTCCTATTTTTTCTTGCTTACCTGATGAAGAAGATAAACTATTTATTAAGCACCTACACCCATGTGTCCTTCATGGTGCATAAAGTCCTAGGCTTAGCAGGCACATGGGACCATTTGGTCACTCATTCATTCATTCATTCATTCATTCAACAAATCTGTCCTGAGGGCTACTGTGTGCCAGGAATTGTGCTGGGTGCTACATAGTCTCTGTCCCATGGACCTTACATTTGGATAAGAATATGATATTTTTATTGTTATAAGGGTTCTTGATGATGATGATGATGATAACCATCCCAGCTATAGCACAGGCAATTCTGGTTAGTGCATAAGTGTATTACTATTTTCTGTATTCTTGATTCTTTATTTTCTGTATTCCTGATGCTCTGGCATGTAGAGCCTTGCTGATCCTGGAGAGACTGTTCCTCCAGAGCTAGCTAATTTCTAGATGTAGCACACTTTTTATATGCAAACCAACCAATCCAGACCCCATACCTGCCAACGCCTCCTTTATGCAGTTCTCAGTTTGAGCTACTATCCCCCTGGGATAATCGCCCCAGTCTTAGGAACCAGGCAACTAGGGGCAGTCCCTCCACCCTGAGACCCCACGGAAACTGTTTCATCTAGCCAATTCTAAACTTGTCCAGCTTGCTTACCCTGTCTCATCCATTCCTTCGTGCAAAACTACAGTAAAGCGAGTCGAGTGCGGTGGCTCACACTTGTAATCCCAGCACTTTGGGAGGCCGAGGGAGGCAGATCACGAGGTCAGGAGTTCGAGACCAGCTAACCAACATGGTGAAACCCCGTCTCTACTAAAAAAAAATTAGCCAAGCGTGGTGGTGTGCACCTGTAATCCCAGCTACTCAGGAGGCTGAGTCAGGAGAATCACTTGAACCCAGGGGATGGAGGTTGCAGTGAGCCGAGATCACACCATTGCACTCCAGCCTGGTCAATAGCAAGACTTTGTCTCAAAAAAAAAAAAAAAAAAACTACAATAAAGCTCTTGTCCATGCTTTCCCCTCACTTTCTTTGCCTTCTGACCAAGGCTGCTGCTTCCTCATGTGGCTCTGCATGGCCTGGCATGCACCTTCCTCTTGGGAACTGTGAGTAACAACATATCTTTTCAATAGCAGTCATCTTCTGATCTGTTGGCCTAATAATAATAATAATACAGATGCTTCTCAACTTACGATGTGGTTATGTCCCAATAGACCCATTTTAGGTTGAAAATATCATAAATAGAAAATGCATTTAATGCACATAACTTACTGAACCTCATAGCCTAGCCTAGCCTACCTGAAACATGCTCAGAACACTTACATCAGCCTACAGTAGGGCAACATTATCTAACACCAAACCTATTTTATAATAAAGTGGTGAATATCTCATGTAATTTATTGAATACTGTATTGAAAGGGAAAACCATTCCTTCAATGGTTGGATGGGTACTTGAAGTACAGTTTCTCCTGAAAGTGAATCACTTTTGTACCATTGTAAAGTAAAAAAGTTAAGTCAAGCCATTGTAAGTTGGGGAGCATCGGTAATAATAACAACTACATTTTAAAACAATAGGAGCTCAAGCTCTAGAGTCAGATCTCCTGGATTCAAGCTCATCTCCACCATTTAATGGTTATGGAGCATAGTCTTAGTTTTTCATCTCTAAAATAGAAACCATAATATCTAACTCATTGGGCTGTTAGGAGGATTGAATGATATAATTCATATAAAGCACTTAACTCAAAGTAACTGCCATAGGTAAATGCTAAATAAATGTGAGATCTCTCTCTTTCTCTCTCTAGGAAACAGAATGTGAGGCCTATGCCTTTTAAAAATTATTTATTTATTTTTGGAAACAGGGTCTTGCTCTGTCACTCAGGCTGGAGTGCAGTGGTGTGATCATGCCCATTGCAGTCTTGACCTCCTGGCCTCAAGTGATCCTCTAATTTCAGCCTCCTAAGTAGCTGTAACTACAGGTGCTCACCACCGTGCCAAGGTAATTTTAAAATTTTAAAATTTTCATAGAGATAAGGTCCTGCTTTGTTACCCAGGCTCGTCTCAAATGCATGGCCTCAAGTGATCCTCCTGAGTTGGCCCCCCAAAGTGCTGGGATTATAGGGATGAGCCCCCACACCTGGCTTACCCATGTCTTTTTGAAACCTATAATCAAATGGAATTTTCTAACAGTCCTCATATTCATGATTTTATTTGGTACTTATAGCTCTTTGTAGGGTGGTGGCAGGTGGTAACTGTTTTATAGACAAGGAAATTGGGACTAAAAGAGTACTAGCTAGACAATGGAAAAGGCTGAATTGGGATGCAGCTCTCATGACAACTCATTCTTTCCACCTGGCCTTTCTACTGAGAGGCCAGATGTGGAGTGGATAAGGATTTGGCAATCAGACAGACCAGGTTTAAATGCCAGCCCTGCCACTTATTAACCTTGCACACTCTGAGAAAAAGGCTGGAGGTCTCTGAGCTTTCATTTTCTCAACTGCTGAAAATGAAAATAATTTTTCATACATTACTTAATTGAGGCTTTTAAAAAAAGATTTTAATCAAAGTTGGTCAGAGTATGGTAAAATAAGCCCTCTCATATACGGGAACTCTCGTTTTCTTTCTTTTTTTTTTTTTTTTTTT
>NW_016814242.1:479075-484992 GCF_001698545.2 Rhinopithecus bieti
AAAAAAAAAAAAGAAAGAAAGAAACTTCTCAGTTTCTGATAGTTGGAGAACAGAGGGCAACAGCATGAAGGAAAATGAGGCTGGGGAGGTAATAGAGTACCAGCAACAGGTGGAAGGGTACATCTGGTTTGATGAAGTCAACCAGTTGGTACTCACTTCTTCAATCCTTTCCTGTGTCGAATCCTGAGAGGAGGTTTGGATTTTTTTCAGTCTTTCTATAGCATCTGATATGGTTTTCCTGTGTCCCCACCCAAATCTCATCTTGAATTGTAGCTCCCATAATGCCCACATGTTGTGGGAGGGACCTGGTGGGACATCATTGAATCATGGGAGCGGTTTTCCCCATATTGTTCCCTGGTAATGAATCATTCTCATGAGATCTGATGGTTTTATAAGGGGAAACCCCTTTCCTGTGGTACTCATTCTCTCTTCCCTGCCACCGTGTAAGATGTGCCTTTGGCCTTCCACTATGATTGGCAGGCCTCCCCAGCCACGTGGAACTGTGAATCCATTAAACCCCTTTTTCTTTATAAATTACCCAGTCTTGGGTATGTCTTTATCAGCAGTGTTAAAACAGACGAACACAGTATCTAGCTTGGGGCTTTGAATAAAGTAAGCACTCAATTCATTCTTGTGTAGTAGTTGACCAAAGATAGGAGTTAATAAAGAGTTAGGAACCTCATTCTACATAGAGACCCTTTGAAAATTGAAGCATGCACTTCCAACCACGTGATCTGTAAGTTTATGGCTCTGCAGTTGCTATTTTATAACTAAAACAAAATACTCATTAAAAACTAATAGGAATGTGTAAAATCAGCACTAGCAAACCTCAGTTGGCAGGCAGGAAAATCTGGCTCCTCGAAGCCTGCCTGGGTCCATGGTCCAAACATGCTTTGGGTGGAGACCCAGAGGTGAAAAGTCATTTGCTTCTGGGAATACGAAACTGAATCAAACCCAAAGTAGCAGGTTTGAGCTCTCAAGGGCAAAATGACATTGCATGCCTCAAATGGCTGTGGGTTGCCAGCTTAAATTATTGCACAAACACATTCATGCAGTGGGAGTTGAGAGAGGCAGCCAGCCCTCGCTGGAGTAATTTGGGGAAAGGTGCAGGATGTGAGTCTTGAGCTTGGTGAGCTTGGTTGGGGCTCACGTGAGGGAAAACCAGGGCTTCCCAGAACCCATCCTGTCTGCTCTTCAGATGCCCAATGGCCTCCTGACTCTCCTTCCTTCCAGCCAGTCTCTCTCCCACCTCCCCCTGCCTGGTCCTACCACTTAGCTGGCTGCACCTTCTCAGCACACTTTCTGTCACCTCCTTACACACACATGGGCCATCTTTAAGCCGAACACTCTCTTCTGTACTAAACAGCTTTGTCAATTCATTTCTCAGCAATTTTGTTTTGTTTTGTTTTGTTTTGTTTTTAGATGGAGTCTCACTCTGTCACCCAGGCTAGAGTGGAGTGGTAGATCTCAGCTCACTGCAACCTCCACCTCCTGGGATCAAGCGATTCTTTTGCCTTAGCTGTAGCTGGGGTTACAGGCATCCACCACCTCACCCAGCTAATTTTCGTATTTTTAGTAGAGACAGGGTTTCACCATATTGGCCAGGATAGTCTCAATCTCTTGACCTTGTGATCCGCCTGCCTCGGCCTCCCAAAGTGCTGGGATTATAGGTATGAGCCACCACACCTGGCTTCTCAGCAATTTAGAAGTGCTAACTGAAAATCTTGTTTTCTGATTAAACACCATCCTTAGATATTTTCTCCTTTTACCCCACATCTTCTCTCCAGATCCTTCTACTGATCCCATCCCATCCATCCTTCCATTGTTTTATTTAGGAGTTGAATGAGTTTTCTAGAAACATGCCATAGAAAGAAATTCCTCAGAGGCAATGCAATAAATTATCCGAGTTATGCGTGAGTGATGGAGCCTTTTGGTTGGAGACGTAAAGAATGCTGATCATGGAAAAACAAAATTCAAGAGGCCAAGTTTTACAGGGAGCAATTAACATTAAATAAGAACTTGTCACAAGCACTGGGGCATTGGAAACTGGCTGCCCCAGCCTCCTTTTGTAAGCTGGATTTACTAAATGGAACATAATGATATGTAACCAAAATACTGAAAGACCATTTCTTTGCTAAGGAGATCCAGCCAACAAACACAGTGGAAAATAGGAAAATAGCAGTGATACTTTTCACCCTGGGAATTTTTTTTTTTTTTTTTGATGGAGTCTTGCTCTGTCACCCAGGCTGGAGTGCAGTGGCGCGATCTCGGCTCACTGCAGCCTCCGCCTTCCTAGTTTAAGTGATTCTTCTGCCTCAGCCTCCCAAGTAGCTGGGATTACAGGCACCTAACAGCAAGCCTGGCTAATTTTTGTACTTTTAGTAGAAACAGGGTTTCACCATATTGGCCAGTCTGGTCTCGAACTCCTGACCTCAGGTGATCCGCCCACCTTGGCCTCCCAAAGTGCTAGATTTACAGGTGTGAGCTACTGCACACGGCCTTTTTTTTTTTCTTTCATTTTAAAATCTTCCCTGAGTGTAAGAAGATAGACCATAGAGCCTCGGAATGTCCTCCTAGTCCAGAGATTCAGTGGAGAAAGTTCTCTGCCACTACTGAACTAGGTGCAGATAAAAATGCCACTTTTAAAGAAAGAAAGCTGGTCATTGTTCAGTGAACATTCTGTTCTGTGTTAAGAGAGGAATTTTTTTAAATAAATATGTACATTTTCATGGAAATGATTGGTTGGTGGTGTGCCTTCACTGGAAGCCTAAAGAGAAAACTATTTGGGGTGACAACATGGGAAAATTAGTCACCAGTGATTCACAGAGACTATAAATATGTGGCTATACTGTTCTCTTCTTCATGACCCACCTGGGATGAGTGGTTTGGGAGGAGGCAGGAAGACACAAACGGTGCCAGAGGGGAGCTGGAGGCCCCACTCCAGGTTTGGCAGCGTGAGCTCACCCCAAAACCTCCTGTCACAGCCTCTCTCTGTCTCAGCACTGTGGCTGCATGGGCTTAGCCCCTGGCAGGCTGTCCAAAACTTCTGAGGGGCCAGGAAAAGAACAGGCTAGTGGCCCCTTCGTGTCCTGCATGAAGCTGCCCGTGCTGCCACAAGGGACACCACAGGTTGACGCGCAGTATCTTCGGAGCAGCTACAGGGACAGACGTATTGCTGACTTTGCCATTTCCCAAGCTAGAGAGAAAAGTTAAAGCTGGGACAAGGGGAACTGTCAGCTGACAGAGCTCTGCTACCTGTCCCTGCAAATTCCAGTAACACATACCCTAAATTCTCCTTACATACACACCACACACACACCCCCCAAAATAATTAACTAAATCATTCTTTCACCTATGCACTCATCTACCAGAGCACTGAGCCTCTATGGCATGTCAGGTACTGTGTGGAGCACCAGGGAAGCAATGGTGAGAGCAACCAGCCTGGGATGTCCTCACAGAGCCCACAGCCTGGTGGGGAAGACAGTCCTAGCCTCACGATTATTACAATGGAGATTGATCATTGACAGGACCAGGAGTTCTGGCAAGATGGAAGCACTTAGTAGGTTCAGCCTATCCTTTCATGGGCCGGGAAAGAATTTCTGGAGCAAGGCATGTTTAAGCTGAAACCTTGTGGAATCTGCACTGGCAAAGATCTTGGACGACCTCCTGACTGCTCAATAGGACAGCGATTGCCTGTTGACTACTTCTGCCTCCTGGTGACCTGCCTTGCTGATCATTTTTCTCTTTTCCCCTGTATCTCCATTGTTTTCTATTAGGTGTATCCCAGGGTCCTGATTCTGGCCTCTTCTCACGCTGTACTCACATCTGAGAAATTGTCAGCTATCCTTGTGATTTTTAAACCTTCTTCAGTGTATGTGATTCCATTATATATAAAGAAGTGGGATCTCACTCTGTCGCCCAGGCTGCAGTGCAGTGGTACAATCTTGGTTCATTGCAATGTCTGTCTCCCAGGCTCAAGCAATCATCCTGCCTCAACCTCCCAATTAGCTGGGACTGCAGGTGCACACCACCATGCTTGGCTATTTTTTTTTTTTTTTTTTGATAGATATGGGGCTTCCTATGTTGCCCAGGCTGGTCTTAAACTCCTGAGCTCAAGCAATTCTCCCACCTTGGCTTCCCAAAGTACTGGGATTGCAGGTGTGAGCCACTGCACTGGCTTTACAATCTATATTTCTGATGCCGGTCATTCCTACATTCCAGAGTCCTCTATCAACAGCTTCCCCAAACCCTTCAAACTCAACATGTTAAATCTCAAACTTGCCATCTTTTCCTTCAGCTCTGATCCTTAGCTTAGCTGATGTACCACTATCCACCCAGTCTCCCAAGCCAGAAACCTGGATTCCTTCCTGCCCCTCGATTTCCACATTTGACCAATTCCCAGGCCTTGGGGAATACTTCTCCACCTCTCTTGTCCTCTGCCACCACCCAAGTTGAGGCCTTCCTCCACAGAGCAGAATAGCAGAAACAACTTCCTACACATGTGTTTCTGCATCTGGCTTCACCCACCAATGCTTCCTGTGCACTGCGGCCGAAGCTAACCACATGACTGCCTTTCTTCGTTGGTTCTCAGGATAAAGCCAAAGCATCTTAATATACAAGATTCTCCGTAATGTGGATCCTGGCCTCCAACTACTTTTCTAGCCCTGTCTCCCAGCATTCTTCTAGTAGTCTTAATTCTCTAGGGGTACCAAGCTGCTGTTGATAAACACATGTTGAGGGCCCCAAAATAAACTCCCCTAGTCCTTCCATCTTATCCCTCTGTCTTTTTCCTTCATTGTACTTATCATAATCTAAAATCATCTTGGTCTATTATCTGTTCATTTATTATTGTTTGTCTCCTCTTCCAAAATGTAGGCTCTACCAAAATAGGAAGTTTTAAAATTGTGGTAAAATATACATGACATGAGGTTGACCATTTTAGCCATTTTAAATGTACAATTCAGTGGCATTAAGTGCATTCACATTATTGTGCAATCATCACCACTATCCATTTCTAGAACTTTTCATCATCCCAACAGAAACTGTGTACTCATTAAATAATAACTCCCCAGTCCCTTCTCTCCACTCTTGCTAACTCCTCTTTTACTTTCTGTCTTTATGAATTTGCCTATTCTCAGTAATTCATACAAATAAAATCATACAATATTGTTCTTTTATGACTGGCTTACTTCATTTAGCATAATGTTTTCAAGGTTCATCCATGTTGTAGCATGTATCAAAATTTTATTCTTTTTTATATTAAGTAATATTTTATACCATGTATATGCTACATTTTGTTTATCCATTCAATGATCATTGGTGTATAATTATTTGAAAATAGGAGTCTGGTCATCAGTAATTCCCCATGGTCTGGAACAATGCTGGTGCATAGTAAGTGTTCAATTAAATATTCATTTTGTTCATCTTTACCTATAAACATACCATTACCTCTGCCTAGAAACTCTTCCCCTTCTTGCTCTTGGAGAAACTGTTTTAATCCTTCTAAGCACACATTTCACCTTCCCCAGAGAGTCTTTCCTGACAGTCCCCACCAATACGTTTTTTTTCTCTCCCTTTTCTTAGTGCTATCATTGTGTTCCATATATAATTTAGGAAAACATTTGCATTGCAGTTAAGTACTATATCGTAATTTATTGGATTCTGCATTTGTCTCATCTGCTTAACTAGAATCTTTTAAGGGATGCTGCCCTAGGCATCTCTGTGGCCTGCAAGTCTAGGACAGTGCCTAGAACAGAGTAGATATTTAGTGTTCGATGAGTGAGTAAATGAATGAATGAATGAATCCCTTACATCTTCCATAGTCTTTGTTATATATCCAACCACACAGATAGGACTCTGGCTGCCCTTTTCCTCAGTTATTTTAATCACTATAGAACTTGTTAACACAAAAGCTAGA
>NW_016814242.1:486562-487905 GCF_001698545.2 Rhinopithecus bieti
GCCCGCCACCTCGCCTGGCTAGCTTTTTGTATTTTTTAGTAGAGACGGGGTTTCACCGTGTTAGCCAGGATGGTCTCGATCTCCTGACCTCGTGATCTGCCCGTCTCGGCCTCCCAAAGTGCTGGGATTACAGGCTTGAGCCACCGCGCCCGGCCGGTTGTTTCATTTTAATCAAAGTTACACATGGATTAAAAAGACAAGTAGTTCAACAACACTTGTTAGGAAAAATAACAGTTCCCCTAGACACCTGTCTCCAGATGCAATAATAGTCTTTAACTCCTGCTGAATATTCGGTATTTTCTTTTATATATCTAAAATAATAAGATTTTACTGTTACTTCTTGATTTTTTTTTTTTGACACCCGGAAAAACGGACCAGAAAGAGAGTAGGTTTCTGCCTCTGTCTGTTTCCGAATTTTCATAATGCAGTGAATCGATCAGTAATGCTGGAAGAATCTCTCCCACAGTGTCTGTCCCTAGGAGTGGAGCACATATTCTCTCTCCACCATACAAAATGTACAAGGAAGAGACAAGCATTTTTCTCCTAAGCTTTGAAGCATATGAAGCAGCATAGGAGAGATGTTTCTGGTCTAATATTGAGTGGAAAACGTAGCCAATGTGATTTCAATTAGGGTCACATGGATAAAGGGCCAGGAGGAAACCAGCAACTGCTGTATTAGCAGTGATTCCTAAGGAGTAGAATTATGGGTAATCTTTTACTCCCCGCCATCACTCCATATTTCTATAATAATCATTCCGTTCTTTTATCGTAGGTAAAATATTTAGTTCTAAAAAGCTGATGAAAATCCTATTTACTTTCCACAGTTGTTGTAAGGCCACCCCCGCAAAGAGCCTACTCCATATCAATTAGGTACCGCAGAGATGGCAGATCCTTTCCTCCTTCGGCCCTGACCATCCCTGTGGCCTCTGCTCCTTGTAGAATGATGATGAGGTGAACATGTGCGGTTGGACCCAGGAGTGAATCATCAGGGTGCTATTGAACTGACATTGGTATTTGATTCTTCAGCAGTGTCACATTAGAGAACCTGCAAAGACATTAGGATCCATGATGAAGGTGGCCAGACCAGAGCTGGGTGCAGCTAACAGGAAATCTCAGCCTCTCACACCCAGAGCCACTCCCATCTACTGATGAGCCAGTCCAACACCGACCCAGCTGGGAAGAAAAAACGGGTCCTGGGCAGACATGGAGGTTCATGCCTGTAATCCCAGAGCTTTGGGAGGCCAAGGTGGGTGGATCACCTGAGGTCAGGAGTTCAAGACCATCCTGGCCAACATTGTGAAACTCCGTCTAGCAATACAAAAATTAGCTGGGCATGGTGATGG
>NW_016814242.1:489829-507999 GCF_001698545.2 Rhinopithecus bieti
ATGAGACAAATGCAGAATCCAATAAATTACGATATAGTACTTAACTGCAATGCAAATGTTTTCCTAAATTATATATGGAACACAATGATAGCACTAAGAAAAGGGAGAGAAAAAAAACGTATTGGTGGGGACTGTCAGGAAAGACTCTCTGGGGAAGGTGAAATGTGTGCTTAGAAGGATTAAAACAGTTTCTCCAAGAGCAAGAAGGGGAAGAGTTTCTAGGCAGAGGTAATGGTATGTTTATAGGTAAAGATGAACAAAATGAATATTTAATTGAACACTTACTATGCACCAGCATTGTTCCAGACCATGGGGAATTACTGATGACCAGACTCCTATTTTCAAATAATTATACACCAATGATCATTGAATGGATAAACAAAATGTAGCATATACATGGTATAAAATATTACTTAATATAAAAAAGAATAAAATTTTGATACATGCTACAACATGGATGAACCTTGAAAACATTATGCTAAATGAAGTAAGCCAGTCATAAAAGAACAATATTGTATGATTTTATTTGTATGAATTACTGAGAATAGGCAAATTCATAAAGACAGAAAGTAAAAGAGGAGTTAGCAAGAGTGGAGAGAAGGGACTGGGGAGTTATTATTTAATGAGTACACAGTTTCTGTTGGGATGATGAAAAGTTCTAGAAATGGATAGTGGTGATGATTGCACAATAATGTGAATGCACTTAATGCCACTGAATTGTACATTTAAAATGGCTAAAATGGTCAACCTCATGTCATGTATATTTTACCACAATTTTAAAACTTCCTATTTTGGTAGAGCCTACATTTTGGAAGAGGAGACAAACAATAATAAATGAACAGATAATAGACCAAGATGATTTTAGATTATGATAAGTACAATGAAGGAAAAAGACAGAGGGATAAGATGGAAGGACTAGGGGAGTTTATTTTGGGGCCCTCAACATGTGTTTATCAACAGCAGCTTGGTACCCCTAGAGAATTAAGACTACTAGAAGAATGCTGGGAGACAGGGCTAGAAAAGTAGTTGGAGGCCAGGATCCACATTACGGAGAATCTTGTATATTAAGATGCTTTGGCTTTATCCTGAGAACCAACGAAGAAAGGCAGTCATGTGGTTAGCTTCGGCCGCAGTGCACAGGAAGCATTGGTGGGTGAAGCCAGATGCAGAAACACATGTGTAGGAAGTTGTTTCTGCTATTCTGCTCTGTGGAGGAAGGCCTCAACTTGGGTGGTGGCAGAGGACAAGAGAGGTGGAGAAGTATTCCCCAAGGCCTGGGAATTGGTCAAATGTGGAAATCGAGGGGCAGGAAGGAATCCAGGTTTCTGGCTTGGGAGACTGGGTGGATAGTGGTACATCAGCTAAGCTAAGGATCAGAGCTGAAGGAAAAGATGGCAAGTTTGAGATTTAACATGTTGAGTTTGAAGGGTTTGGGGAAGCTGTTGATAGAGGACTCTGGAATGTAGGAATGACCGGCATCAGAAATATAGATTGTAAAGCCAGTGCAGTGGCTCACACCTGCAATCCCAGTACTTTGGGAAGCCAAGGTGGGAGAATTGCTTGAGCTCAGGAGTTTAAGACCAGCCTGGGCAACATAGGAAGCCCCATATCTATCAAAAAAAAAAAAAAAAAATAGCCAAGCATGGTGGTGTGCACCTGCAGTCCCAGCTAATTGGGAGGTTGAGGCAGGATGATTGCTTGAGCCTGGGAGACAGACATTGCAATGAACCAAGATTGTACCACTGCACTGCAGCCTGGGCGACAGAGTGAGATCCCACTTCTTTATATATAATGGAATCACATACACTGAAGAAGGTTTAAAAATCACAAGGATAGCTGACAATTTCTCAGATGTGAGTACAGCGTGAGAAGAGGCCAGAATCAGGACCCTGGGATACACCTAATAGAAAACAATGGAGATACAGGGGAAAAGAGAAAAATGATCAGCAAGGCAGGTCACCAGGAGGCAGAAGTAGTCAACAGGCAATCGCTGTCCTATTGAGCAGTCAGGAGGTCGTCCAAGATCTTTGCCAGTGCAGATTCCACAAGGTTTCAGCTTAAACATGCCTTGCTCCAGAAATTCTTTCCCGGCCCATGAAAGGATAGGCTGAACCTACTAAGTGCTTCCATCTTGCCAGAACTCCTGGTCCTGTCAATGATCAATCTCCATTGTAATAATCGTGAGGCTAGGACTGTCTTCCCCACCAGGCTGTGGGCTCTGTGAGGACATCCCAGGCTGGTTGCTCTCACCATTGCTTCCCTGGTGCTCCACACAGTACCTGACATGCCATAGAGGCTCAGTGCTCTGGTAGATGAGTGCATAGGTGAAAGAATGATTTAGTTAATTATTTTGGGGGGTGTGTGTGTGGTGTGTATGTAAGGAGAATTTAGGGTATGTGTTACTGGAATTTGCAGGGACAGGTAGCAGAGCTCTGTCAGCTGACAGTTCCCCTTGTCCCAGCTTTAACTTTTCTCTCTAGCTTGGGAAATGGCAAAGTCAGCAATACGTCTGTCCCTGTAGCTGCTCCGAAGATACTGCGCGTCAACCTGTGGTGTCCCTTGTGGCAGCACGGGCAGCTTCATGCAGGACACGAAGGGGCCACTAGCCTGTTCTTTTCCTGGCCCCTCAGAAGTTTTGGACAGCCTGCCAGGGGCTAAGCCCATGCAGCCACAGTGCTGAGACAGAGAGAGGCTGTGACAGGAGGTTTTGGGGTGAGCTCACGCTGCCAAACCTGGAGTGGGGCCTCCAGCTCCCCTCTGGCACCGTTTGTGTCTTCCTGCCTCCTCCCAAACCACTCATCCCAGGTGGGTCATGAAGAAGAGAACAGTATAGCCACATATTTATAGTCTCTGTGAATCACTGGTGACTAATTTTCCCATGTTGTCACCCCAAATAGTTTTCTCTTTAGGCTTCCAGTGAAGGCACACCACCAACCAATCATTTCCATGAAAATGTACATATTTATTTAAAAAAATTCCTCTCTTAACACAGAACAGAATGTTCACTGAACAATGACCAGCTTTCTTTCTTTAAAAGTGGCATTTTATCTGCACCTAGTTCAGTAGTGGCAGAGAACTTTCTCCACTGAATCTCTGGACTAGGAGGACATTCCGAGGCTCTATGGTCTATCTTCTTACACTCAGGGAAGATTTTAAAATGAAAGAAAAAAAAAAAGGCCGTGTGCAGTAGCTCACACCTGTAAATCTAGCACTTTGGGAGGCCAAGGTGGGCGGATCACCTGAGGTCAGGAGTTCGAGACCAGACTGGCCAATATGGTGAAACCCTGTTTCTACTAAAAGTACAAAAATTAGCCAGGCTTGCTGTTAGGTGCCTGTAATCCCAGCTACTTGGGAGGCTGAGGCAGAAGAATCACTTAAACTAGGAAGGCGGAGGCTGCAGTGAGCCGAGATCGCGCCACTGCACTCCAGCCTGGGTGACAGAGCAAGACTCCATCAAAAAAAAAAAAAAAAATTCCCAGGGTGAAAAGTATCACTGCTATTTTCCTATTTTCCACTGTGTTTGTTGGCTGGATCTCCTTAGCAAAGAAATGGTCTTTCAGTATTTTGGTTACATATCATTATGTTCCATTTAGTAAATCCAGCTTACAAAAGGAGGCTGGGGCAGCCAGTTTCCAATGCCCCAGTGCTTGTGACAAGTTCTTATTTAATGTTAATTGCTCCCTGTAAAACTTGGCCTCTTGAATTTTGTTTTCCATGATCAGCATTCTTTACGTCTCCAACCAAAAGGCTCCATCACTCACGCATAACTCGGATAATTTATTGCATTGCCTCTGAGGAATTTCTTTCTATGGCATGTTTCTAGAAAACTCATTCAACTCCTAAATAAAACAATGGAAGGATGGATGGGATGGGATCAGTAGAAGGATCTGGAGAGAAGATGTGGGGTAAAAGGAGAAAATATCTAAGGATGGTGTTTAATCAGAAAACAAGATTTTCAGTTAGCACTTCTAAATTGCTGAGAAGCCAGGTGTGGTGGCTCATACCTATAATCCCAGCACTTTGGGAGGCCGAGGCAGGCGGATCACAAGGTCAAGAGATTGAGACTATCCTGGCCAATATGGTGAAACCCTGTCTCTACTAAAAATACGAAAATTAGCTGGGTGAGGTGGTGGATGCCTGTAACCCCAGCTACAGCTAAGGCAAAAGAATCGCTTGATCCCAGGAGGTGGAGGTTGCAGTGAGCTGAGATCTACCACTCCACTCTAGCCTGGGTGACAGAGTGAGACTCCATCTAAAACAAAACAAAACAAAACAAAACAAAATTGCTGAGAAATGAATTGACAAAGCTGTTTAGTACAGAAAGAGAGTGTTCGGCTTAAAGATGGGGGCCATGTGCTGTGTAAGGAGTGACAGAAAGTGTGCTGAGAAGTGCAGCCAGCTAAGTGGTAGGACCAGGCCAGGGGGAGGTGGGAGAGAGAACTGGCTGGAAGGAAGGAGAGTCAGGAGGCCATGGGCATCTGAAGAGCAGACAGGATGGGTTCTTGTTATTCTGGGAAGCCCCTGGTTTTCCCTCACGTGAGCCCCAACAAGCCCGTCACCAAGCTCAGACCACATCCTGCCACCTTTCCCCAAATTACTCCAGGCGCAGGGCTGGCTGCCCTCTCTCAACTCCACGTGCGGCATGAATGTGTTTGCTGCCAATAATTTAAAGCTGGGCAACCCACAGCCATTTGAGGCATGCAATGTCATTTTGCCCCCATTGGAGAGCTCCTCAAACCTGCCTACTTTGGGTTTGATTCAGTTTCGGTATTCCCAGAAGCAAATGACTTTTCACCTCTGGGTCTCCACCCAAAGCATGTTTGGACCATGGACCCAGGCAGGCTTCGAGGAGCCAGGATTTTTCCTGGGGGCCTGCCCACTGGAGGTCTTGCTAGCTGGCTGGATTTTACACATTCCTATTAAATGAGTATTTTGTTTTAGTTATAAAATAGCAACTGCAGAGCCATAAACTTACAGATCACGTGGTTGGAAGTGCATGCTTCAATTTTCAAAGGGTCTCTATGTAGAACGAGGTTCCTAACTCTTTATTAACTCCTATCTTTGGTCAACTACTACACAAGAATGAATTGAATGCTTACTTTATTCAAAGCCCCAAGCTAGATACTGTATTCGTCTGTTTTAACACTGCTGATAAAGACACACCCAAGACTGGGTAATTTATAAAGAAAAGGGGTTTAATGGATTCACAGTTCCACGTGGCTGGGGAGGCCTGCCAATCATAGTGGAAGGCCAAAGGCACATCTTACACGGTGGCAGGGAAGAGAGAATGAGTACCACAGGAAAGGGGTTTCCCCTTATAAAACCATCAGACCTCATGAGAATGATTCACTACCAGGGAACAATATGGGGAAAACTGCTCCCATGATTCAATGATGTCCCACCAGGTTCCTCCCACAACATGTGGGCATTATGGGAGCTACAATTCAAGATGAGATTTGGGTGGGGACACAGGAAAACCATATCAGATGCTATAGAAAGACTGAAAAAAATCCAAACCTCCTCTCAGGATTCGACACAGGAAAGGATTGAAGAAGTGAGTACCAACTGGTTGACTTCATCAAACCAGATGTACCCTTCCACCTGTTGCTGGTACTCTATTACCTCCCCAGCCTCATTTTCCTTCATGCTGTTGCCCTCTGTTCTCCAACTATCAGAAACTGAGAAGTTTCTTTCTTTCTTTTTTTTTTTTGAGACAGAATCTCACACTTTCACCCAGGCTGGAGTGCAGTGGCATGATCTTGGCTCACTGCAAGCTCCGCCTCCCGGGTTCACGCTATTCTCCTGCCTCAGCCTCCCCAGTAGCTGGGACTACAGGTGCCTGCCACCGCACCCGGCTAATTTTTTGTATTTTTAGTAGAGATGGGGTTTCACCGTGTTAACCAGGATGATCTGATCTCCTGACCTCGTGATCCGCTCACCTCGGTCTCTCAAAATGCTGGGACTACAGACATGAGCCACCATGCCCAGCCCAGAAACTGAGAAGTTTCTAAAGAAAGTTGGGATGGGCCATGAAGAATAAGACCTTCAAGTACAGGTGAGGGATTTGTGTTTTGTACTTACTATAGAGCCTTTGGATTATCTGATTTTGTGAGGTTTTTTTTTTTTTTTGACGCTATCAATTCCATATTATTGTCAAAGGCATTTCAGAACCTAGGACTAGCTCCGATCCCTTGACCAGCACTTTCCAGGGTCTTTGATACTGGAAATGTTAACAGATGTGTGATTTTTTTTTTTTCCCAGTCAGGCAAAAAAGGGTAGTAGTCTCAAAGGAACCACACAACAAAGACACCAAATACTTGACTTTTGAGGCCCAAGGTCTCAATCCAGGTGTGAAACAGGAGTGATGGAAAAACTACCTACTGGGTACTGTGCTCACTACCTGGGTGACAGATCATTTGTATCCCTAACCTCAGCATCACACAATAAACCCATGTAACAAACCTACACATGGAGCCTGAATCTAAAATAAAACTTGAAATTATTTTGAAAAGATGTGATATATAAAATCTTTACTTAATAGTTCTCCCTGTCCCCTGCCCCACCCCAGACCAATAGCCTCTAAGCTGGAGAAGAGGAAGAGAGTTTAGGGAGTGAGATGCATCTTGGGAGGCCTGAGCCCTGTTTCCTTTTGGGTCCTGGCATGGAGGAGATGACAGAACACACCTATAAGGATGGGGTTCAGGCAGGTGAGGACCATGTCTCACTTCCCTGGGAAAGCCCTGAGTGGTGCTGAGCCTCGGAGGGTTCTCTGGCCACCATGGTGTGGCAGCTGCAGAGCAGAAGTAGAATGTGGCATGCCTAGGCAGAGAACCCCTGACTCCCACCCTACTCCTACTCCTCCTTCTCACCCCGAACATCCAGGTTTACGTGGCTCTTCCAGGGGGTGGAAGTGAGCACAGAGAGAGACCTCCAGGAAGCTGCCAGCCTGCAAAGGGGCTTTCAGCAGGAATGGGGGCATGGAGCAGAGAGGATGCTGCCACAGGGATCATCTACCAGGGATTGAACAAGGGCAGCCCCTGTAATGGCTTGGAAAGGGAACGTGTTTAAGGACCAGACAGGAACATGTTACATCTCAAAAAAAGAACTCGGGGCAGATTGAGCAGAAACATAGCCTCCCTTTTCTGTGGATGCTCCAGATCCCGCCCTTGGCATCAACTCCAGGGAGTAAGAATGAAAATCTTAAATTTAATAGAATTAGAATACTGAAATGATTGAGAAAATGACTTAAGGGACTGTTTTACTTGGAAGTAACTATACTAGTTTTTCTGCATCAGCTTAAAATAAGAGCTTGAAATGAAAAATAAGATCAATTACAGAAAAATAAAGAAATGACCTTGTACATAGAGGAGCCTCCTGACTAGGGAAATCAAACCCTTGCATTGATCAGGGGTTTGGGGGTTCTCTGCCTACACATGCCACACTCCACTTCTGCTGCCATACCATGGTGGCCAAGAGGACCCTCTTCCAGCCTCTACCCCATCCCATCAACTGAAACATGCTGAACTGTGCTCCTATCTACAGAACTGTGAGCCTTGTGAGAAAGCCAGGAACTGGCCAGGCACGGTGGCTCACACCTGTAGTCCCACCACTTTGGGAGGCCAAAGTGGGTGTATCACGAGGTCAGGAGTTTGGGACCAGCCTGGGCATGGGCAACATGGTGAAACCCTGTCTCTACTAAAAATACAAAAATTAGCAGGGTGTGGTGGCATGTGCCTGTAATCCCAGCTACTCGAGAGGCTGAGGCAGGAGAATTGCTTGAACCCGGGAGGCGGAGGTTGCAGTGAGCCAAGATTGCACCACTGCACTCCAGTCTGGGCGACAGAGCAAGACTCCATCTCGGAGAAAGAAAGAAGAAAAAGAAAGCCAGGAATTCGTAGCCTAAAAATAATAAAGCTAAAAGGGACTTTAATGATTGTTGATCCAACCTCTTCATTTTAACAATGAAGAAACCAGGGCCTGAGAAGGAACGTGACTTGCTCAGGGTCCCAACAGAACTGAATGACGGAGCTGAGAGAATCTGGTTCCTCAGGTGTTCTCACCACTAACTCTTTTCCCACACCAGCTCCGGTCCCTCCTGGACCCCCAAGTGCACAAATCTCTCCATGGACCAAGGACTTGGTCTTGCCCCATAGCCATCAATCACTGACAGCCCTCTCTGAGCTCAGGCATAAGCCCAGGCCTCCAGCAGGAAGGCAGCTGTCCAGTCTCCTGGGCTGGACCTGTGATCCAGAGCAGATGGCGCCAAGTACAGGGAGCAGCGGAGTGAGGGACATCACTGGGGAGCTGCTCAGCATGTAGTCTTATGGGTGACCCTCCTACAGTGTGACCTCTTGGCCCTGGAACAAAGCACTTCTCCAACACGCTATGGATCATGGCTTGTGGGGGACGACATGACACATGCCAAAGATTCTTTCCAAGCCACAATTGCTTTGGAGCCATGGCAGAAAGTCTCTGTCTGCTGGGGACTGAGAGCTCCCCACGGGCTGTGCTAAAAGGAAGGAAAGTCTCAGACCTCACTGAGTTGGGACCACTGGCTGCCAGGAGACCACCCCAAACATCAGAACTCAAGAGAACAAGAGGTCAAGCCTCCCTGCCCTGAAGGCAGCACCAAATTAATGACAACTTTACAAAGCAGGCAAACACCAGTGTTGAGTTTACTCTGTCAACCCTGTGCCAAGAGTTTTGCTTACTGTTCTCATTTAGTCCTCACAATCTAGTAGGCAAGTATTACTATCTTTTTAAAAAGAAATGATATAAATAAAGTTCAGAAAGGTTAAGTGACTTGCTAAGGCTACACAGTCTTTAAGGAGAGGACCTAGGATTAGAACCCAAGTGTATCTCACTCACTGGACACCCTGGCCTTTCAAGGAGGCTCCTTGTGTGTCTTCAGCTGCAGAGTAGCCATTGGTCATGCTTCAGAGCCTCTGTGAGTCTTTCTCCCAGGAATCTCTCTCTTAGTTCTTCCCACCAGAATCTGGGGTGCAGAGAGGGAATAGAAACAGCCCCGCCCATTCCTTTGCAGCTTAGGGGTTGAGAGCCAGGACACCCGGGCACTTGCCTTCTCCTCTGCTGACCACATCTCTGAGCAGCCACTTCTTTCTTGAGAAGGCTATTTTCTGGACAGTAATTGGAACTGGTTCTGAGGATCTCCCACATTCCCTTAGGGGTGTTTTAAGTTAGGAGCACAGCAGCCCTATATTAGGAATGACACTGAAGGCTGATCTATGAGCTCTTAAAGCAACAAATAAAACCTACAGTGGGCCAGGTTTAGTGACTCATGCCTGTAATCTCAGCACTTTGGAAGGCTGAGGCAGGAGGATCGCTTGAGCCCAGGAGGTGGAGGCTGCAGTGAGCCGTGATTGTGCCACTGAAGCCTGCCTCAAAACAACAACAGCAACAACATCCACAGTAAAGTTTAATCTCACATAGGGTTCAATGACAGGCACAATCATGGAGCTATGTAGAAATTAGACCTAAATGATGAATAGTCTCTGAACGTGAGTATACCATTACTCAGCCAAAATGTTAGTTTCTCTATTCTCATTTGGTAGATTCTTTAGTTATAATCTGTCATCAGGGCTGAAAGTTTTCTTGGCTCATTATGAACAGTTTTATCCTCATTCTACTCCCCAACCCATATACCCACATGCACACTGATTCCCACACATATTAAAGACGGAGGTTTGCGCTTCTGCTTAGAGGGACCCTACCAACCCCTACTGTGGTCCAGGCACAAGGTTCCTGGTGTTTTCTCATATGTTTGTTGATGGTTCTAATTTCTTCTGCACCTACTTACTCTCACCACACACTCTCTCTTACACACACACATATGCGCACATACACACGTGCATGCATGCACACATGCACACATGCACACGGGCCCAAGCACGCCTTCTTACATGAGCAGAATCCTCGAGACACCCTCTGTTTCCCAGTCAATATTCGTGTGCTGGGTGGGCCCTGGGTGCAGGAACTGGGACCCTGAGGCTGTAGAGGGCCTGTTCCCAGAGTCTTCCTCCATGCCCCGTTTGGGCCCTCAGCTATGTCTCCTCCTACTCCTGGCAGGGTTAAGGTGTCCCACAGTGACTAAGAGGGGCTCAGAGGCCACCAGCCCTTGCTCCGCACTGGCGGCCTGACTCAGAGCAGCGTGTGGTCCCCGCTACATCCTGTTGTGAAGGATGCTGTTCCCTGTTTCAGAGGCTCCTGCTCTAATCCCCGGGCAGACAAAGGAAGTCAGTAAAGGGAAACAGCCGTGGGGTTTGTAGAAAAGCCCGCCCTGGCCTCCTTCCTGCGTGACGGCTTTCCTGGGC
Source organism: Rhinopithecus bieti (assembly GCF_001698545.2). NCBI lineage: Eukaryota > Metazoa > Chordata > Mammalia > Primates > Cercopithecidae > Rhinopithecus > Rhinopithecus bieti. The sequence goes on from NW_016814242.1 coordinate 500,161, forward strand.
CTCTGTCAGCCCCCAGGAGCGGCACGTGCTGTTGAGGAGCCATTCTGGTCAATACCGGAGATCAAAGGAAAGGTAATTTCAGCAGCACTAAAAATAGGCCCTGTGGTTATTTCAGAGCTGTTTTGCTAGCAGCGCAGGAGCAAATCTTGGATTTTGCTCAAACTTCCTGTCCATCCCACAGCCTCTTCCTCCGCTATGCTTACTCCTCAGTCTAGTGGTGTTCAGAGGTTTTTAACTATGGCCCACGGTCATTTTCCATTCCTACTTTGTCCACACATAGAAGCATACACACACCGAGAAGTGCCATCAACCATGACTGGCTGGAACAGTGTGCAACACACTCTCTTTTCTATTCTATTCTATTTCTTTTTTTTTTGTAAACTCGTTATGATCCACTAAGTGAATTCAATGACCCACTGCTGAGTAGCACCCACAGTTTGAAAAAACATTAATCAGTCTATTCTTCCTTTTTTATTTTCTTTGATGCCATCACTACTCAGTTATGTGGCTTTGAGCCTTTATAGAGCCTTTGTGTTCTTCATCCAAAGAAAGAGGGTTGGTCAATAGTCCCTGCGTTAGGCTGTTTTCACATTGCTATAGAAGAATACCTGAGACTGGGTAATTTATAAAGAAAAGAGGTTTAATCGGTTCGTGGTTCTGCAAGCTTTATAGGAAGCAAGGTGCTGGCCTTGGCTTGGCTTCCAGAAGCTTACAATCATGGTGGCAGGCAAGGGGGGAGTCAGCACATCACATGGCCAGAGCAAGAGCAAGAGAGAGAGAGGGAGGCACTATACACTTTTAAACAGCCCCATCTCAAGAGCACTCACTCACTCTGGTGCGAGGACAGCAGCAAGGGGATGCTGCTAAACCATTCATGAGAAACCCCGCCCCATGATCCAACCACCTTCCACCAGGCCCCACCTCCGATACTGGGGATCACAATTCGCCATGAAATTTGGGCGGGGACGCAAGTACAAGCTGGATCAGTCCCTTTGACTCTCAGAAGTTGTGTGGTTCTGGCTCCTTCCTTTAAAAAGAATCACCTGTAGCATTTCCCAGGCCAACCCAATCTGGGATTGAGAACAAAGGGGAGACTGTTGCCTTCCTTCTACTGGTCTGGCTTTAACACTGTGGTAGAAAGATGAGCTTTGGAGGTGGACATATAAAACCCCAGCTCCCCACAGATTGGCTGTGTGAGTTCCTTAACTTCTCAGTACCTCGGTTTCCTTACCTGTACGGACGTTGATGCTATCTCATAGGGCTGCTGTGGGGGTTAAACATGACAAAGGCAGTGAAATCCTAACCACAATCTTTGGCTTGCAGCAAGCGCTTAAAGTATAGTGGCTGTTGCCATTGCTGTAATTATTTAAACAAAAAGAAAAGTCATTCAAAGATGTGTTCAGTTTGAAAAGTCCTGGTGGTCAAAATACCTGCCTAGTTGCCAACTCTTTCCTTCTTTTGCCTCTTCAAAAAGCCATCTTTGCCAAGTGTGACAACCTCCAGTGCCACAGAAAGGCCAAGTAGGATCCCCTGGGCCAGCCGTCTCCACCTAGCTGGCCTGTTCTAGTGGGAACTATCTAAACCTCTTTGGAACTCGCTGGTATTTTCCACCTGTACAACCTCTGGGGCAGTGAACGGCACTTATTATAGAGCACTGTGTAGCTTCTCCAACAGGATCCCTCTTCCTGCACCCTTTCATTCTCTCATCTTAGCTGCCAAGTCAGGAAAAATTTACCATTTCAGCTTTTCCTTCTCCTCTCTTCCTCTCCCCTGCCCTCTCCTCCCCTCTTCTCTTCCCCTGACTATTACTCTCCTCTCCTCCCACTTCCCTCCCTTTCCTGCCCCTCCCCTCTTTTCCCCTTCTCTCTCCTCCCCATTTCCTCTCCTCTCCTCTCTTCCCCCTTCTCCTCTCCCATTCATTTGGGGAGGATGTCCCCTTCCCTCTCAGACTTGCTAAACTTCTTTCCTGAAAAACTTTATCAACAGCACCTCCTTCGTTTGGAGTGTTAACGTTTTGCAGAGAATTTCTGCTTTGGTTTTCCTTGGTTCCCACGAGGACCCTGTGGTTTGGTAGGATAGGTAGGATGCTAATTTTACAGATGAGAACAATGACTTGCTCGGGGTCACTCAGCGATTAGATGCCACAGGCTCGCAGCTTCTCCTGCTGGAGTCAATGATCTCCCCTGCACACCTGATCTTAGCTCACTACAACCTCCGCCTCCTGCATTCAAGTGATCCTCCTGCCTCAGCCTCCTGAGTAGCTGGGACTATAGGCATGTGCCACCATGTCTGGCTAATTTTTTTTTTTTTTTTTTTTTTTTTTAGTAGAGATGACATTTCACCATGTTGGCCAGGCTGGTCTTGAACTCCTGACCTCAAGTGACCCACTCGCCTTGACCTCCCAAATTGCTGGGATTACAGGTGTGAGCTGCTGCACCTGCCCTACACCTATTTATTTAATAAAGTCTTGAGGACAGCCCTTGACCTGAGAAAGGGCTTGTGGCAGCAATTAAACAAGGAACCAGGTAGCTGGGAAAGGGGGCAATTGTAGATGATCAAACTTCACTCACAGGTATAAATTGTTTTGTGGGCTATTACCAAAATTACGTACAATAATCATAGAAAAATTGTGACTCATTCTGATCTGCATTATAATTTCTAATCATTACATTTGTTCATTTACTTATTTTTGTCTTTTTCCCTTACCAAAATATATGCTCCATCTGGGCAAGGGCTATGTTCGCTTTAGTCATCATTGTGTCCCCAATGTCTAGCAGAGTGTCTGGCACCGTAAACATTTGCTGCTTGAAAAAAGTACTTGTTGGTTACATGACTCAATGTGCCACCTGTGGAGAGACTGGGCTGGTGACCTCTATCTCTATTTATGTGGCTTACTTAATGTATGTGTTCTTTGACCTGGATGATATGGATGCCATGTCTTATGCACACAAAGTGAATGGGAAAAGTGAAGTAATTATACTGGTAATTCGAGCAGAATGGACCACCCACTCCAACCTCAATTATCTTATTTTAAGTGGAAGTAGTTTAAAACCCAAAGAACAGGAATAATTACCTACTTTCTCCATTGCACTTTATTCTTGCAGTCCTAGCTACAGACGGATGTGGAAATGCTGCCCTATTAAGCGAGACCTACAGCAGACACACAGCAGCCAGGCACACACTGCACATGTAAACACACACACACACACGTGCACACATGCAAATATACATATGCAAAAGTGTGAAGGGTAACAGGAGTTTAAGAGAGAGCCAGAAAGCGACATTGAGGAGGCTTACTTTCCACAAGGAGAAATCGTCCATGCCTGGCTTTCTGTAGCACCCAATTTCTTTTCCCTGAGTGTGCATTGCTAGAGCCAGGGAACTTGCTCCTTGACCTTGGCAAACCTGGTTCAGCTCTGAGCTGGACCATCGTGGGCAGAAAGGACTGGGCTGGCAGACATAGTTCTAAAGAAGGTACATTCTTCAAATCTGGATTTAAAAAAAGAACAGAAAAAATTGTAGCCTAAGCCAAGAACTTTGGCTTTGTCATGTCAATAGTATTTAAAGATGTCATTTGGCTGAGCTGTGAGCTCTGCAAATGAAAAACAACTTGGCCCTCTCTTCTCTCCCTTCTCTCCTCTCCCTGTTAGCTTCCCATCTATCCCTGGCTCTCCACTGAAGCTTCCCTCCTGCACGGAGCCTAAAGGCACCTTGTCTTGGGAAAATCACGTGTACATTTGATACCAACTTAGTCCACAGTCTGTTTTCCTTTGTGCTGTTTGCATCTGAGGCATTTGGAATGTTTCAGTCACCCACTGGTCTCCTAAGCAAAATGGCACTGGGGTGGGAGCAGAGTGGCTTCCTGTCATTTCAAGGAAGAGGAAATGGAGGCCCAAAGAAGGAAGGCAGGAAGAGAAGGAGACACCCAGTATTTCCCGAGTGTCTCCCATGTGCTAAGCAGCCACTAGCTAGTTGCTTACGTGATGATATATTTGCGGTTCAGACCGCCCTGTGAGATGGGTACAATAGGTAGAAATATTTTCATTTTACAGATAAGAAAATGGAAGCAGAGAGCGGTTAAGTGATTTACTTAAGGCCATATGTTTAGTAAGTGGCCAGATCTTTTGGATTCCAAAGCTCATGTCCCTTCAACCATGTAAAAGGAAGTGTTTTGTTCCGAGTTGGTGAGTCACTTGAGGTACACAGCGACCTGTCTTCCGCCTTCATTTGTTCTTGCTTCTGAGCTTTTGCTGACAATGTTCCCTCAGCCTTCTGTCAACATTCTAACCAGCTCTCAGGCCTGGTTCATCTCTTCCTCCTTTGTGAAGCTTTCCTCAAATCCCCCAGCCACAATCAGTCGCTTCCCTCTGTGTCCTCACAGCGTATCTGTTGGTTAACACCTGTGTGTTTGTCACGAGCTGACCTGTGGTATGGTGGCTAAGGGGTGTAGGTGGCACTTACCAACGTGGGGGCATTTGGTTCAGCCTGGCACCAGCTTGAGAAGGCACAGAGTGGAGATGAGGCACCGGGGGCACAGGGCAAAGGGGAATCTTCTTTACTCTGCTGTTCGCCAGGACATGCCAAACCCAGAGGCTGCAAACCCTGCCTTCCCCTGGATTTGGCTAACCTGAGGCCAGCCCACATAACACTCAGATTCCAGAAGGCTTCCTTTATCCTGTTGGGAAGTCAGTGGTGCGGAAAGCAGTGGGGTTGGGGGGCATGGAGAGGGAAATAAGCTTTGAGCTCCCCCAAAGCAGGGTGTAGGTCTGCATCACAAGTGGTTGTGGGGTGAATGAATAAATAACTCAATGATTCAGTGTTGCTACTCTCAGGAAGCCACCATGCTTGGTCCTGGCTTGAGAGAGCCATGGGGAGAAGCTCCTGTAAATGTCACTCCCTGACTCCCCCTGGTTTCAGCCCGGCATCACTGTGTGACTCAGGCACTGGCTGGTCTTCCAGGACCTCCCTGGGCTGAGTCCAGGTTTTTGCTCACTCTGGGCTGTATCTGAGGGTGCAGGAAAGCTAAGGCCCTTGGACCCCTGCCTCCTGCCTTGCCCTAGGATGATTCCACATCCTCCTCTTTTTTGTTGCATTCTCCCTGGTGCAACTCTGTAACTTGCTACTGGGATAATATACAGAGATCAGAGCAGTGAGTAGACCTGGGTCTTAGTCCTTCTGTCAACCTGGGTGAGGCCTAACAGCCACAGCAAAGATGTGCCTAAGCCTGGAACCCATGGCTATCCTCAACTATCAGCTAGACTAATTTGAACCTCTGTAACAAAATGTGAGTGTGTGTGATTGTGCATACGCGTGAGTGTCTGCCTGTGTGCATCTACATGGGTGATTTCTCAGGCTCTGGGTATCTAGAGACACCTGGGTGTATTTGGACAGACTTGAAGTGCCCTTCATTTTATAAATAGGGAAACAGTTTCTTTCAGTTCATAGAAGTTGACATCTCCGCCTGATACATGGGATATACGTGTGGCAAACCCCATGGTTGCCGAGGAAGGGGGAGGGTCCCTGCTCATCTGCTCTCCTCCCCTCCACCCATGAGCCCCTCTCCCACCATCCTGTGTTCTAGGCCCCTTCCTCTCCTCATAGCCTTTATAAGGAACAAACAAACAAAAAAACTTGAGATGGGCCGGGTGCGGTGGCTCACACCTGTAATAGTAGCGCTTTGGGAGGCCGAGGAGGGTGGATCACCTGAGGTCAGGAGCTCGAGACCATCCTGGCCAACATGGCAAAACCCTGTCTCTACTAAAAATACAAAAATTAGCCAGGCATGGTGACTGGCACCTGTAATCCCAGCTACTCAGGAGGCTGAGGCAGGAGAATCGCTTGAAGCCAGGAGGTGCAGGTTGTAGTGAGCTGAAATTCTCCCCTGCACTCCAGCCTGGGGGACAGAGCGAGACTCTGTCTCAAAAAACAAACAAACAAACAAAACCCAGATGATATCATTGAGGATGCACAGGAAACCCCCTACGAAACAACTCTGTGCCCTTTGTATTCTTCCCCATAAAGCCTTGCAACAACCTTGTGAGGAGGGTATTATTACCCCCACTTTACAGGTGAGAAGACTGTGGCTCAGAGAAGCTGAATGACTTGTCCACAGCTCTCAGCTGGCCCCTAGCAGGAGTGGGGTTGGACCTCAGCCTTCTTGCCTCCAAGTGTGTGCTCTGAACTGGCAGGCTGGAGGCTGCTCTGGGGAGGACGCACTGTGTCCCATGACTCTCCAGCCTCCTCGGAGCTGCTGAGCTTCCTGGCAGGAAGCCCATGGCTGCTTCTCTCCCTCTGCCCCCATCCACACTCCAGAAGCACTCGGCTTGAGCTGATAACCACGGCAGGCGCTCGTGAGAGGGTTCTGACACCACAGGAGCTCTCTGAGGGGCCAGCCTGTGGGGAGGCAGGTGCAGAATCCACAGCTCCCATCCTCCTGCACCACGGACACCAGCTTCCATACAAGTGGCCCTGGAGCCCTGACTCCCAGCTGTCAGCACCAGCGATCCTTCTCAGGAGCTAAGCCTTGGCACTTTCCAGGTCTGTAAGAGGCCAGATTTCTCTTCCAGAGAAACTTCATCTGTGTCTGAGACCAGGGCCTTGTCACCTGGCCAGTGTCTTCATAGCTCAGATTCCTGTAACTATGAAGGGGTTGGTCCTTCCAGCTACATTCCAGGAGAGAGGTGATGCCTTTTCCATTACATACCAGGCTCTTGAGTCCTTTTGGCCATTAAAAGATTAGAAGAAGTCCAAAAACTTCCGGTAGTCTCTGAACCAACTCAGGTACTTCAGGTGTCTCCTGCAGTGAAGCAGCTTTCCATCCCAGGCAGAGGTCTGGGTGAGGCCAAAACCTGGGGACAAGGGTCTGGAGCCAGATGGAAAGAAAACAAGGGAATGTCAACAGCAAATGTAGCAGGACTTGAGGAACTGCCCCCAAAGAATCCAGGGCTGTCTGCAACCTACACATATAGGGAGTAACATTTTAAACAGAGTTATGCTCTAAAGTCAGCAAACAAGGAAAGATCACCTATGATCAGACTCACCCTTGACTCTTCCCTCAGAAGATACCTTGTTGAAGACTCTGACAAACTGGTGTTTCCATCAGCTTGGGAACAGATGCTGTGATTTTGGGTGCACATGCAATGGAGTAACTGTCTTACATTTAGGGACCATGTTGTGTGGAAGTGTGTATCACTAAGCACTAGACTCATGCACACACATATGGGTGCCAGGGCTGACTCAGGCAGATGGCTGGCTTCTGGCTCCTGGGGCATATGCTCACTACACAGAACAGCAGGCTCAGTGGCTCGAACGACTGCACCTAAGCTGTGATCTGTGATCGCGTGATATGACTCCACCATGTTGACGCTCAGCATCTCCATGCCTGTGTGCGCTGGGCTGGGCAAAGTAGCAGTGTTGGGACAAACAGCATAAAAGAGCTGAGAGGCTGCCTCATGGACTTGAACCTGTGCGCATAGGCCACCTTTGGTTTATTTTCAGAAAGTTTCTCCTTTTGAAGTGCTCCCTGTTGCTGCCTCCTTACGACATCACGCATGAGGCAGCCAGGGTTGGCACCACTTTCTGGAACAAAACAATGAAGTTTCTCTAGCACAATTGTGTTTTAGAGCCTCTACCCTCTCCTGCACTGAATGTTATCACGTATAAAGGGAGTAATTAATTAAGGTGGTAATTAATCCCACGAACTGGAGGCAGGTGTCTTCTCTGTACTGGGGAAAGGTGGATACACATGTGGGTTTCTGATGTGGCATACCTGACAGAGCACCTGGGTATGGGGGTGGTGGGAAGAAGGGTGGGGGGGATGTGGGGAGAAGGGCAGCAGGG
>NW_016814242.1:508430-535992 GCF_001698545.2 Rhinopithecus bieti
CGGCAGGGGGGTGGCGGGGAGAAGGGCAGGAGGTGCTTCAGGTGCCCAGGCAAGAGCAGGGACAGAGGAGCTGCTTAGGTCAAAAACCCTTCTGGCTGGGAAAGTGAAGGGTAGCCCCAGTGCTAAGGAAGCTGCTCTGAAAACAGAAAAGATAAGGAAGAGGGTACTGAATCGTGCCTAGGTTGCAATGATTTGAAAATCTTTCTCCAAATGACTGATTTTCCTTGAAAGTCCATTGAAAGGCATAGGTAACTGGTGTTCTACAAATATTTATACCAGCATTTAAAATGCATTACTTTTATGACAAAAGCAGTACAATGGTTCCTATGAAAAAGCTAAATATCAAAGCGAAATACAAAAATTAGTTGGCCATGGTGGCACGCACCTGTGATCCCACCTTCTCAGGAGGCTGAGGCAGGAGAATCGCTTGAACCCGGGAGGCAGAGGTTGCAGAGAGCCGAGATCGCGCCGTTGCACTCCAGCCTGGGAAACAAGAATGAGACTTTGTCTCAAAGAAAAAGAAAAAAAGAAAAAAGAAAGGAAACATGGATTTGGTCTCAGCCCCTGATTTCTGGCTCCTAAAACCCTGGTAGATAGGGGTGCTAGGAGACTCTTTTGTTCAGATATTTGCTCTTTGACCCCAGTTCCTGACGCAGAGCTCCTAAGACCTCTATAATTTCCTGGGTGATAGAAATGTCCAACACAGAGCTCCTAAATCCCTTGGAATTTCCTGGGTGATAGGAGCATATTATGTTCTAATGAGGTGGCTCCTGGTGGGTTCCTGGATAGGCTCAGGATGGAGGCTGGTTGCCAGGGAAACCACCCATGTGGTTAGAGGGTTGGGACTTTCAGCCCCATTGCCTAACCTCGACAAGGGGACAGGGGCTGAAGGTTGAGCAGATCACCAATAGCCAATGGTTTAATCAATCATGCCTACGTAATGAAGTCTCCATAAACACCAAAAATGGCACAGCTTGGAGAGCTTTTAGATAGCTGGACGGGTCCCTGGAGGGTGACGCACTGGGGAGGGTGTGGAAGCTCCGTGCTCCTTCCTACATGCATGTGCATCTCTTCCCCCAGGCCATCATCTACATCTTTTGTAACAATCCTTTATAATAAACTGGTAAACATAAATAAAGTGTTTCCCTGAAATTCTGTGAGCTGCTCTAGCAAATTAATTGAACCCAAGGAGAGGGCCATGGGAACCCCAATTTATAGCCGGTTGGTCAAAAGTACAAGTCACAACCGGGACTTGCACTTGGCATCTGAATTTGAGGGCAGTCTTGTGGGGCTAAGCTTTGAGATCTGACACTGTCTCCAGGTCTGCTGGAGAATCGCTTGCTTGGTGTGTGGGAAAACAGCCCTCGTTCATCTGGTGTCAGAAGTGTTGTGTTGAGTGTTGCGTGAGAGTAGGAAATACACTGGTCTTTCCTATCACACAGAGGTCCTTTCCCAGGACTCCTGTGGGCAGGCAACACCCCCAGGGCACCCACCACCTGCCCTGTCCTTACAGTTCAGCAACAGTCAGATTCTCAAGCCCATCCTTTCTCGCACTCTCCTCTACTGCCGTGTAGCAGAAAGAGGGCTGGATTTGGGGTGGGGGAAGGTTAGGGAGAAGATTGATGTTTCTTGCCCACTTAACGCCGTCCGAAGAGTTTATGTACATTTAAGTCTTTCATTGTGAGGTTAAATGACGTGCCCAAGTTTACACAGCTAGTAACTGGGAGAGGTGTTTCTGAAACCTGTTCTGGCTGGTGGACAATTAGAAGACCCTGGTGTTCCAGTAACTCATCCTTGGAAAAACGGCTTCACCTCTCTGAGCTCAATGTTTCTATAAAGTGAGAAAGCTGGTTCTCAACCTTGGCTGTGCTTTGGAATCACCAGAGAAGCTTCAACACACTGACACGGGCTCCACCTGGGGCTTCAGACGGCATCGGTCCAGGATGAAGTCAGCCTCACCTTCTCTGGCTCTGTGCTGTGCAGTGGGTTCAAGGAGCCCAAACATGGTCAGGCCAGAGTAGGACTGTCCCTTCCAGGAGTATGGATGTTGCGAGTCCCCACTTTCTTTTCTCTCTCTAGATCTGGTTACCCAGACTAAAAAGTTCCCTTGCCCAAGAGGGTGTCAGGGTCCAAAATCTGTGGGGTCACATCTCGGATGCCTCACTTGGTGATTACAGGCAGATGGCTTGACCTCTCTGTGCTCCTCTGTTTCCTAACCTATAAAACGAGGATAAAAATAATGCTTGTCTCCCAGGACTGTTGGGAGAATGAAATGAGACAATATGAGTAAAGGGCCTAGCGCAGCGGCTGGCGTTCGGTGAGGCCCTTTCTCCATCTCCTTCCCTACTTCCTCGAAAGGAGTGCCCTCCACCATGGTGGCCCAGTGGAATGATCTCCATTCACTCTGTGTCTGTGAGGCCTGAGTTCAAAGGATCACATGGAAGAGTCCTTGATGTCCAAATAAAGGGAAAATAGAGGACAGTCCAGAAGGGAGACAGGTAGAAGCACCAGAGGAGATTAACCCATTTTGGGGGCTGATTAGGGAGCTGCCTCCATGACCCTAACTCTAACTCCAATCCTAACGCTTTTCTCATTCTCGTGGGATCTCTCACTGGATGCCCAGATGCGGAGCTGGCTTTGCAACAACAAATTGGGCTTGCTCTACCCAACTGCTCAACCATTAGTAGAAGTTGGAGGAGCTGACTCTTTGAGATCCAGAGAAGTCCCTTAACATGAGCGCCCCAGCCAGGTGGTAGCACTGACTCCGTCCCTGTCCCCTTTCGGATGGTCCAGAAAAACTCTCATAACACCTCACTGTCTGTTTTTTCTCCCAAGGGCTGGGTTGTGACTCATTGTGTCATTATGTCAGGTCATTATGTTTTGTGACCTGGTGGTTGAGCTTTCCAAGGCTCAGCCCGGGAGAGGCCAGGCCCCTTTCTTAGGAACCAAGCTTCGCACTATCTCTGGGCCTAGCTCTGTCTGCTGTGGCTGTGAGGCTGGAAGGACCTTCATCTCCAGGGAGGGAGGAACCCTGAGCACTGTAACCCGATGCATCTGGGGTCCCTTCTTTGCCTCTTTGCCTCACCACTGGTTAGCTTTTTGATCTCAGGCCAGTGGCTTTGCCTCTGGAGAAGAGCTTAGCACAAGTTTTCCTGTTTGCCTCTATCTACCTTTTGTCAGGCTTGATCATGAGGCATGGTTACTTCCTCACAGCTGGAAATGAAGCTGAGGAGATGAAGGAGGCAAAGTTCTGGGCCTCCCAGGTCAGTATCTTAGAAAGAGCACTGCACACAGGGCCTCATGTGCTGTCCTGGCAAAGCCGCCCACTGACTGCCACCTTGGACAAATCAATAACTTCTCTGGACCTCATTTACACAGCTGTGCTAGAAGGCAGTTGGTTTCAATCAGTCATTCTCAAAAGTGAATTATTTAGTGCACTAGTTTTGCAAGCTGCTTCTCAAAAAAAAAAAAGTCTCAAAGGTCAAATAAGTGAGGAATCCTGTAAACTCCACCCCCAATTAGCACATGATATACATATATATACACACACACACACACACACACACACACACACACACACACACACATATATATGTCAGCTTATTAATGGTTCTGAGAAATCCAGTAACAAAGAAGCTAGTCTGGCTTTGTTTAAGTCACTTTTTCCTGAACTCATTTGGCCATGAACCTTTTTTCCCTTTTAATTCCTATTAACATCCTGGCGTACTAGCAACAGAAGAAAAACAGGTGAGAAATGATGCTCTGATTTGGAGCTGGGTCTCTCAAACTTGAAAATGCATGCAAAACACCAGGGGATCTTGGTGAAATGCAGATTCTAATTCAGCAGGTCTGGGGTGGGGCCTGAGAGTCTAGATGTCTAACAAGCTCCCAGGTGATGCCTGTGATGCCAGTCTAGGGACCACACATCAAACTGCAAAGGGCTGATTCCAAAGGCTTTGTTTGGCTTCAGTATTGGAAGTAGTATAGAAACGGTGGCTCAGGGACTCTGAAATCATAAGGACCTGGGTCCGGGCCCTGACTCCACCACTTACCAGCAGTATGACCTTGGACAAATCATTTTACCTCCCTGACATTCGTTTTCTTATCTGTAAAGTTTAGATACTGATCATGTCTGCTCCATGGGATTGTTTGAGAATTAAATAAGACTATGCAAATAAAACACAATGCAAGACCTAGCCCATGATAGGAGCAAAATATATGCTGGTCATCACTGATGATGAGACACAGTTCAAGCCTCTCCTATCTGTAGGCTGACACCTACAGATGACACCTCTTTCCCTGCCCCCACTGTTACTTGCATCACTGACTGCTGCTCCCAACCCTCCTTCCTCCCCAGTCCCAAGGCCCTGTTGTCTCTGTGTGTGTGACTCTACATGATCTCTCGTCTCTAGCACATTCTGGTAACCTCTCTTGCTTTCAGGGCATCAGAGGAGCTGAGGGATCATGGCTTCTCCTCTGATGATTACAGACAAACTGTACTAGCAGCCCACTAGTAATAGTACAACCCACTCAGGCAGAAGCTGGGCTAACACAGATAGGTCTTCCTAACCCTGTCCAAAGGGGGTCCTCATTGACGGGTGAAGCGAAGCATCGGGGTTAGCACGAGCCCATCACACTATCCTGGGCACAGGCCATACTGACTGTCATAGACTTTGTTGTATGTCACATGCAGCAACTTGAGAGTATAACTCTCACTATATTCACCTTTGTGTTCCTTAGTAGTGTCTGCAATGGAATTGTATTAACATATTCACCTGGTAAAAAGAAATCCCTTATGAGCTAGCAAGAACTGTATTTGGGCTCAGTTAAACTCCCTGCTTAATTGCAATTATGCTTAAACAATGGATTAGGACCATATCACTCTGGCTGCCCTTGATCTTGGAAAAGGAAGGGAGAGGGAAGGAGGATCTCCATTTATTGATCACCTCTAGGTGTTTTGCTTTTGATACATATCATCTAAGCCTCTCAGCAACCCCACGTGACAGGTATTCATATTCTTATTTATCAAATTCAGAGAGACTAAAGAATTTCCCTAAATACACACAGCGAGTAAGCAGCAGAACTGGGATTAGCATTTAGGATAATTTGACTTTATTATCACTATAGGCTTTCTCTCTTCCCAATTATCATGGCAGAAGATGGCTGCCATGTTATTGGAATACCTGGAAAGAAAATAAATCTTCTCTCAACTTCACCCTGGTCCTGGGTCAAGTTCTACATCAGGACCAATTAATGTGTTCATAGAGACCGTGTCACATTGTGCAAGCATGGCAGCCTCTGATTGGACCATGTGGATGGGAGGCAGGATGAAAGAGAGTGGGTTAATTAACACCTAGATCAGGGTGCTGGGCAGGTCCCCAGTGACTTCCAGTCTATGGCATACCCCTTATTAGGGGGCGGCAACTGGTAAAGAAGATATTAACAGGCAGATGGGGATGAAAACTCCATCTTGATCAGATCCAAGTGCCATGCTGGCTGCCCTCCGGCCCTGGTACATGTTGTCACCACCAGCTCCCCCACTGCAGTAGCCTTTGTTTTCTTTGGCAGCCTCCTCCTTGGAGGGCTGAGGATGGAAATCAATCACATCCTCACCCCTTACCTCTCATCTCTCCGTCTGGTTGCAGAGGCTGGGGGCATGGTGGCAGATTCCACAGCTGCACATATCTGGGAACTTCTGGACCCCTGAGTCCCTGCCACACCATGTCACATGCCCATCCATTTGTCCAGCATGGAAGGAGGTAGTAGAGAGATGATGAGCCTATGCAAGAGACCATTAAAACCAAGACTTTCTGGAATTTCCATGGAGTTGCGGGGTAAAATGAGGTGAAGTGCAAGTTGTTAACCATTCCTCCAGACTCCAAAAAATGACTTTAGAGAGCCTCCCTGACCCTCCTCACCAACAAGTCATTCAGAAATGCAAACACCATTAAAAGCTGACAGCTCCAGCTTGATCATTGTCCTCTACACCATGCAAATGTGAGCACACTTAATTAATAACCCGGGATGCCCTATCTCCTCCACACTGGGAGGGCTCAGTGCCTTTCTCTTGGTCACCACTGCTGGCTGATTTTTAATTATCTTTCAGGACTGTCGCCTTTTGAAATGCCGCAAAGGAAATGCTCACCCCAGCTGGGCCGGGGCCAGGCCTGTTGGAGAACAATGTCCATCCCAGAGTCCATTGTGCTGATCTCTCGGCTGGAACCACAGCCCTCAGACGGGAGAGGAGCGCTTCCCTGCAAACCGAGAGGGGGCTTGGTGCCTTTTCAGCATTCCGTGTCTATGGAGCTGACATGACTTGAAATACTGACCTCTTTTTAAACTTTTAAGACTTTGTTTCTGAAAATACTGCCTTGAACAAGGCAACTGGGGTCTTTTATTATGTTTTAATCCAACAATTATGATGATTTCCCCTCTAATTGTAGCAGCTGGTGTTTACTGAGCATCTATTCTGTGCCAGTCACTGTGTTTACAACAATTTTATTTTAATTTTCTTAAAGACGAGTGTGGGGCTGAGCATAGTGGCACATGCCTGTAATCCCAGCACTTTGGGAGGTCGAGGCGGGTGGACCACTTGAGCTGAGGAGTTCTAGACTAGCCTGGGCAACATGGCGAAACCCCATCTCGACAAAAAAATACAAAAATTAGCTGGGCGTGGTGGCACATGCCTCTAGTCCCAGCTACTTTGAAGGCAGAGGTGGGAAAACTGCTTGAGCCCAGGAGGTCAAGGCTGCAGTGAGCCAAGATCACTCCATTGCACTCCAGCCTGGGTGACAGAGCGAGACTCTGTGTCAAAGAAACAAAACAAAATAAAACCACCATAAAAAACCCCAATGTGATACTATAGGCACTGTGTTTTACATGCATTGCCTGATTCACACCTTGCAGCTGTGTGAAGCAGGTACATTTACTGCCCCCCTTTTACAGAGGAGGGGACTGAGGCTCAAACATTTATATCCCCCTCCCCCACCTGAGGTCTAAGTGGCAAGTAGAGAGTGCTGGGTTTTGAGCTCAGGGAGTCTGATTTCAGAGCCTACCTTTTAGCCATGACCTTCCTCTTCCCTCCTCAGAATTGAGTATATATTCCGTTCTGCCCAAGAACAGGTCCTGGCAAAGCACCCACAAAGCCCAAGCCTTGGTTTATAACTTTTATTTAATTTTTTTGTAAGACAGCATCTCACTATGTTGCCTAGACTAGTCTTGAACTCCTGAGCTCAAGCGATCCGCCCGCTTTGGCCTCCCAAAGTGCTGGCGTTACAGGTGCGAGCCACTGTGCCCAGTCCGATTTATATCTTTTACTCACTCCATCCCAGCAATCTGTGCTTACCTGCTTCTGAAAAATAGAAGGACTGTGTATGGTCAAGGTGCCATGCTCTTGCCACCACAGTGAGTGTCGAGAGCCAGGGGCTTGGTGGACGAAGACACAAATTCTGCTTCCAGGAATGGACGGCGAAGCTCCTGGGTTTGCCGGCTCTTGCAGGTTCTCCAGCGAGCTCCACTGGATGTTTCAGGGAAGATATGGCTCATTCTCTCCTCAACTGGGATGTTACAAGGAGAGGAGTGAGAAATGGGGCAGGACAGCAGCAAGGCATTCCAGAGGGCTTTCCTGCTTCCTGCTGCTAATGGTTTTTCCATTGCTGTGACTTTGGGCCTGCAATCCTTCCCCTTTACTTGCCTCTGGAACTTTCCTCTCTAGCATTTTTTAAGTCACAAAGCCAACAAGCCCGAATTTTAAAGTAACCCCAGACCAAACCTGGTGGGTTGAACTGTGTCCCTCTGAAAAACACGTCCAGGTCCTAACTCCATGTACCTATGAATGTGACTTTATTTGGAAATAGGGTCTTTGCAGGTGTAATTAAGGATTAACATTATTCTGAAGATAAGACCCTAAGGATCTCTCAGGTGGGGCCTAAATCTAATGACTGATGTCTTTATTAAAAAAAAAGAAAAAAAAAAAGTGAGAGGAAGACTTGAGACACACAGGGGAAAGCCGTGTGAAGATAAAGACAGAAATGGAGTTAGGCCACCACAGCCAGGGAATGCCAGAAGCCAAAGAAACTGGAACAGGTGGGGAAGGATTCTCCTCTGGAGCCTTTGGAGACAGCATGACCCTGCTGTTACCCTTTATTTTGGACTTCTAGTCTCTAGAGTGGTGAGAGAATAAACTTCCGTTGTCTTAAGCCAACTCAGTTGGTAGTAATTTGTTAAGGCAGTCCTAGGACACTAACACACTAAGGCAAGACGTTGTCATCAGCCAGGTCACTGGGAGCCACTGAAGAGCAGAACCTGCCTTTCATGACATCAATGTGCCCGTGGGGATGTGAGGCTGGCCAACGTGTCAGCCTTAGCCCACACTCACGCCTGGGCTTTTACACTTGTCTGGCTTCTGCACCTTTGGGACAGGTACTGTGTGGAATTGCTGGAAACTGTTGCTTATACCAGCTGACCACAGTCAGAACTGTTCTGGGAAATGACGGCCCATTTGGTAATGGAAAGCAGTGCTCTCCTGCCCACTCTCTCCCAACCTCCAACCAGGCACAGCCTGGGCCTCACTTGCTGACTCAGGCAGATGCCTTAACCTCTCTGTGCCTGTTTCCTAACCTATAAAATGAAGATAAAAATAATGCTTCACAGCACTGTTGGGAGAATGAAATGAGACTGGATGTGCAAAGGGCCAAACACAGTGCCTGGTACTCAGTAGGACCCTTTCTCCACTGCCTTTCCTACGTCCTCTAAGGGAGCTTCTTCCAGCATGGTCGCCTTAGTGGAACAATTTCCATTCATTCTGTAACTATGAGGATTCAAAGAATTACACTGAAGAGTCCTTGATGGGAGAGGGTTGGAGCAAAGGCAAGTTGAATTGCTCCATATAGAAGACTAACAGAAACTTCCAAGAGTCCTTGGAAGGTCAAAAGGAAAGAGGTATGATGGTGTTTCCTCTCGAGGGATGGCAGAGTCTGGAAGAGGGGAGAAGAGGAGACAGCCTCTGTGGACAGCGTGGCAGTGGGTGGAACCGGGAGCACTAGAATGGCTGGCAGAGAAGGTCCCTGAGGAGGATTGGCCAAGGAAGCGCAGGGCAGTGGTGTGAACTGTGCCCTCTCCTGTACTTTACGGTCATCGGTCATCCCCTGCTCCTACCAAAGGGTAAATGTTGGTTCCGTCAGCTGTCTCGGGTCAGTGCTTCTTTAGGGAGCGTGGGGAGAGGGACACATCATGTGTAGGATGAGGCCACATGGAAAGCAGGTGACATAAGCAGGGGACACATCTATGAGGGTGTCTCTCACAGTCCTCCCAGTCTAAACAAGAAATCAGATTGGGAGACATGTAGCTCTGCAAAATTACCGGGGGTTGGAGCAGGAGGATGAAAAAAGTCTTGAAATTCTGACCGCAAGTGGGAAGACAGCACCAGGCAGTTGACCTGGACGCTAAAGGAAAAGGTGAGCTCAGCGGCTTGAGGACTTGGGGACAGCCAGGAGGCAGCTCTTGGGGGCCCGTTTGACTTAGCTCCTGATTCCCTGCCATGTTAGCGTGGTGCATTGCATTCAACAGATTCTCAATAAATCCCTAAAAATAAATTATGTCTCGCAGGGGCCACAGAGAGCCAAAATAGTATGTAATATTCTGCATAGGAGGAGCCCATGCTGCAAACCAAAGTCAAACTATGCACGGGGAGCTTCGAGGGATCTCCCTTTTCAGTCCCTGCTGGCTCAGCAGACTTTACCTCTTTCCTTCTTCCCTAGGCCTTTCCTCCTGAGTAAATTCTCCCCAGTGCCTGAGAGCAGTTTGTAAACTTTTTCCCAGATGACTGCTCTCTATAATCTATAATTCTCATCAATTATATATGAAAATATATACCTATATCTAAGGACATATAGATATATATTTATATATAATTATATGTTTTATATATAATTATATAGCAATATATTTTATCTTTCCTCTGTTCCTTTAAAGCAAATCGCCCCCACTCTCACTGCCTTTTTTTTTTTTTTTTTTTTTTGAGACAGGGTCTGGCTCTGTTGACCAGGCTGGAATGCAGTGGTGTGATCTTGCCTCACTGCAGCCTCTGCCTCCCTGGCTCAAGTGATCTTCCTACCTCACCCTGCCAAGTAGCTGGGACTGAGGGCACGCATCATCACGTCGGGCTAATTTTTGTATTTTTTGTAGAGATGGGGTTTTGCCATGTTGCCCAGGCTGGTCTTGAACCTCTGACCTCAGGTGATCCACCCGCCTCGGCCTCCCAAAGTGTTGGCATCACAGGCGTGAGCCACCACGCCCCACCTGCATCTTCTGCATGAGGATAAGGAAGCTCTGAGAGGTTAAATGACTTGCCTAAGTCACTCAGCTAATGAATGCTGGAGCCCAGCACTTAGCTCAGGCCGGGTGGCATCACCACTCACTGTAAGCTGTTCCCACGTGGCGAGGCGCAGGGTCTTTTGGCCTCATCACTGACGTGGGGACTTGAACATGGCTCTTCCTTTTCCTGCATCCTGCATGTGCCCTCCTGGTAAACCAGACACCCATGGCCTCAGCCGCTCTTCATCAGCCTGACTTGGGCTTCCAGAGCCTACCCAGGCCACGTGGTGCTGGTTTGGCAAAAACTGGGCTCTAGAATTTGCTTTAGCTGTTTTCTTTTCCACTTCATTGTTTCCGTAGGATGTCTGCCTTCCCAAAATAACACCGGGGCATTCCAGGTAAACTCAACATCCTACGAAAATCCCCGTTCAGCGGCAAGTCCGAGGGGCCCTGGTTTTTGCTATTGTTTTCCTCCCTTCCTCTGATCCCTCTGGCTTGGGAGGGGTAGGCGTCTGGGACAGGTTCCCGGTGGAGCCTGGATGGAGGGGGAGGCCGGAGGAGGAGAGGCGGGGCTTGGCCAGCTCCAGCCAGCCAGCTGATAACTCAGGCTCTCTGCGCTAGCGCTGGAGGTAGGTAGCCCTGAGCTTGCCCTTCTCACTTTTCTGGGGAATGTTCTGAGGCCTGGAGGAAAAGAACTGGGCAGGGTTTTGTGCCTTACTTCACTTGTAGCAGAGAAAGAAAATAAAACCAAGGTGGCCCCTAATTCTGCTCTGATTTCTGGAGGCAGCATGGATGGTATCATGGAGAAGCATTGGCTTTGGATTAAGCCAGATCTGGGCTGAATCCTGGCTCTGGTGCTTACTAGCTGTAAGCCATAGAAGCTGTAAGTCCATAAACAGCTTATGTGTTCCTCTGAGCCTCCATTTCCTCATCAGTAAAATGGGGGTGATAGTGTCCCTATTAAAGCAATAAAGACGGATGAATGCAATGCCCCAAATAGGACCTGCCCCATAATAGGGTCTCAACACATACAGAATAGTTTTCTCTCTACTTCTTAGGATATGGGAGGGGGGAGTTGCTTACTTCTTCATTGCTTTTTTTTTTTTTTTTTTTAGACAGAGTCTTACTCTGTCACCCAGGCTGGAGTGCAGTGGTACGATCTTGGCTCACTGCAACCTCTGCCTCCCCGGGGGTTCAAGCGATTTTCATGCTTTGGCTTCCTGAGTAGCTGGGATTACAGGCATGCACCGTCACTCCCAGCTAATTTTTTTTGTGTAATTTTAGCAGAGACATTGTTTCACCATGTTGGCCAGGCTGGTCTCGAACTCCTGACCTCAGATGATCCACCTGCCTCAGCCTCCCAAAGTTCTGGGATCACAGACAGGAGCCATCGCACTTGGCCTTCATTGCTTTTTGATGTCATTATTACCCAAGTGCTGAGAAGGTGCTATTTAGAGGCCAACTTAGAGAAGTGGAAACAACAGAGTCATCAGACAGGCAGGGCCCATGGCCACCAGCCTTGCTTGTTTATGTATGTACCCCTAATAGAATTTTGTCAAGCTATCCCCTCTCTACCCCTAGCACATTTAAAAAACGAAGTTCAAAAGTTAAGTAGCTGCAAAAACTATGATTTCTGGCTTATTGTAAATATTGATATTTAAAACCTGCTGTGACTTCACACTTTAAAATGTATCCAGTGGAACGTAACATGGATGATTTGATATCCCCTCTCATCCATTTTAAAATGTATGAAAAAGCTGGTTGGCATTCAGGAATTTTACATCTTTCTTTTTATCTCCTGGAACTTGTATTACTATTTCTACTTCCTTCACAGATTTTTATCCTGACATATTATTTTCTTATGCTTCAGAGTATTTTATAGATCACATTTACATACATGGAAAAGTCGTTTTAGTATTTTATACTTTTTTTTTTTTTGCTCTAGTAGGACTCTCCCCAAGAGTAGGGGAGCGAAGAACAAAGTAATTAAATGAAAATTGTTATTTTATTTTATTTATATATATTTTTTTGAGATGGAGTCTCATTCTGTCGCCCAGGCTGGAGTGCAGTGGCACGATCTCAGCTCACTGCAAGCTCTGCCTCCTGGGTTCACGCCGTTCTCCTGCCTCAGCCTCCCGAGTAGCTGGGACTACAGGCGCCCACCACCACGCCCAGCTAATTTTTTGTATTTTAGTAGAGACGGGGTTTCACCGTGTTAACCAGGATGGTCTCGATCTCCTGACCTCGTGATCCGCCTGCCTTGGCCTCCCAAAGTGCTGGGATTACAGGCGTGAGCCACAGTACCTAGCCGAAAATTGTTATTATTCTCACCACCAGTACAAGGGTGCAGCAGGCCCTGTGAGCTATGGAATTATTCATGGAGTCATTCCCCACATTAGGTCCCCTTTCTTTTGTAAAATGGAAAAAGCCTTAGTGTGTTAATTAATTCTTATTCTCAGGTAACTCCATTTTAGGGAAGAAGGCCTATGCAAGTTGTGGATCTAGAAATTGGTTTCCTGATTATTATTTTTGCCTAATTACCCTCTGGAATTGGATACATATCCCAGTTAGAGGACACTGAGTTCTCATTTGAAACCCAACTTTATTACTTAATACGGTCAGGTAACCTGAGGCAAGTTTCCAAACCTGTAGGTTTCCACAGAGGATTGCTACTAGAATAAAATGAGGTTATAGATATTATGCTATAAAGTTTAAGTTCCCAATAAATGGTGAATTCTCAGGGGATACATTTTTCAATATTTAGTATTTATGAAATTAGGGTGTGTATTATTATCAGTGTGTACATTTAATGTGGTAGGATTCCCCCCCCCCCCCAAATCTGTTATTGAATTGCAATTGATAGCCACTTAGAATTAAAGATACAGGGTATTTTGCATCCTTCCAGCCTGTCCCCAGTCTGCCTTCTTTTGGGTTTCCAGGCTGTACCTAATAACATTCTGACCTGGGCTCATGGCCTTGGGAGCTGAAGTCTACAGCAAAGAGCCGGCGATACCTCTTGAATCCTTTTCCCAGATTGTAACAGTGGCTCAGAGCTCATCAGCTTGTAAGTATCATTGAACAGTTTTCTCTAGATCCACTCCCCTAACTGCAAGCTCATTGAATTGCATCTGACGTTTGCTTTTCCCTCCACAGCTTTGTGAAAGTTTCCTGTAGTTTTCTTTGATCTGTATGACAGTTCATTGTCCAGAAGAGCTATGTCGTCCTTGGATTTGATGGCTTCACTGTGTACTCCTTCTTTTCCTTTGAAAGGAAAAAAGAAGCCAACTGAAAAAAGATCTGAGCACTGATCTCCGTGAGAAAGGACAAAGTTACCTGCAAAGAAGCCGTTATGCTGCCTTTGTTGCTGGACTCTACGGAGATCCGTATCCAGTGTGAAACATCTCTCTGATCACGTATTAGGGACTCAGCAAATGTCGTTGAATGCATGAAATGAATCAATCCCATGGAAATTTAGTTTTAAACGATGCTTTATTGAGAAAGATTTCAAACATTGGGAAGTAAATAGACAGTGAAGTGAGTGTCCATGTAGCCATCACTGGTTTCAATAATGGTCGGTTTGTGACTCATTTTGTTGCATTTACACTTCCCTTCTCCCACCAAGATCATTTTGAAGCCACTCCCTCACATCATATAGTTTTATCCGTAAGTGTCTCAGCATGCATTTCTAAAACGTAAGGTTCTTTTTAAAAACCTTAAACACAATACCTTATGACATCTTAAAAGTTGAACAATTCCTCAGTATATGCACACAGTGCTCAAATTTTCCTAACTTTTTCTTTATTGTTTTATGATGTGGGAATTCATTGTGAAATATTGGTTTTGGTGGAGAGACTTGTCAAAGACTTTTCAACTATTTTTATAAGTGTTTCTCAGGTTTTAGTGTGCAAAGCATTCACCTGGGGAGCTTATTAAAGTGAAGATTCCTAAACTCCACCCAGGCATAGAAAGAGCCCCAGAAGTTGCCATTCATAACAAGCATCTCCAATGAATGTGATGCATGTACGCTGTGTAATCCAACTCTGAGAGAAACCCCACCCAGGCCTAGAAAAAGCCCCAAAAGTTCCCGTTCGTAACCAGCATCTCCAGTGAATGTGATGTATGCAGTGTAACCTTACTCTGAGAAATCCCAATCCACATCTATTAAAACTCCTGTCCTTTTCCTTTCCTTGTCTTGTATTTAACTCCTTGACCTTCACCTCTTGCTGGGCTCCAACATGTACTATGATCCAGTTACACTGAATTTATTTTGGTTCTTTGAATGTACCGTGCTCTCTCCATCTGGCCTTCGTCCAGGCTTTCGCCTCTGTCTTGAACATACCCAGGCTCCGTTGTAGCCCCTCACCTCCTCTTCACTTAATTGCCCCCTGTTCATCTTTTGGGTCCTGATAGGGTTTGTCTCTGTGTCCCCATCCAAAGCTCATCTTGAACTGTAGCTCCCATAATGCCCACATGTCATGGGAGGGACCTGGTGGGAGATCATTGAATCATGGGGGCAGTTTTCCCCATACTGTTCTCTGTGGTAGTGAATAAGTCTCACAAGAACTGATGTCTTTAATAAGGGGTTTCCCCTTTTGTTTGGCTTTCATTTGCTCTTGCCTGTTGCCATGTAAAACATGCGTTTTGCCTTCCACCATGATTGTGAGGCCTCCCCAGTCACGTGGAAGTGTGAGTCCATTAAACCTCTTTTTCTTTATGAATTACCTAGTCTCGGGTATGTCTTTATCAGCAGCATGAAAACGGACTAATACAGGTCCTTGTTCAGCATCCCTTCCTCCCTGCCACCTTCCCTAAACTTCAATTCCAGGTCAGGTGTCCCTCCTACCTGCTCTCCCAGTGCCCCATGTTTTCTGTCATAACAGCCATCAAACTCCTTTGCCACCACATCAGAAGCACTGGTCATGCTCTCCCAGCAGACTGTCAGTTCCCTAAGAGTGGAGCCCTCATCTGTCTGTTTACTCCTATAGTCCTAGCAGCCGGTGCCTGCCTTGCACACAGCCAGGATTCCATGCGCCACAACTGAAAATGACACTGAGTTCTGTTGAAAGTTCATTTTAATCATATGAACTAGGGATAATTTTGCTAGCAGAAAATACCCATATTTTATTTGTGTACAGCCTAAAAATCTCAAGCATTAGCACGTATATGCAAAATACAGTCAAACTGGACCAGGTGTGGTGCTCACACCTATAATCCTAGCACTTTGGAAAGCTGAGGTGGGAGGATCGCTTGAGTCCAGGAGTTCAAGACCATCCTGGGCAGCACGGCAAAACCCTATCTATGCAAAAAAAATACAAAAAAAAAAAAAAAAATTAACTGGGTGTGGTGATATGTGCCTGTGCTCCCAGCTACTAGGGAGGCTGAGGCAGGAGAATCACTTGAGCCTGGGAGGTGGAGACTGCAGTAATTTGAGATCATGTCACTGAACTCCACTTGGGGGACACAGCAGAGGGAGATCCTGTTGCCTGTCTCAAAAAAAAAAAAAAAAAAAAAAAAAAAAAAAAAAAGAAAGAAAGAAAGAAAAGAGAAAGTGCAGTCAGACTGGTTATAAACACCTATTTCCATAATGTTTCCTATAACATATGTTTGCTATGTGTTATTTTTTTGTCAGCACTTGCTGGTAGATACACAACTGTAGTTAACAAAAAATTTGAGAGAACAAAGAGGTTTCTATCTACTTAGTTCTTTCCTCTTACTGAGAAAAGATAGTCTTTCTCCGTGCCCATGGTCAGCTCAAGGAATGCCAGCTGAGTTTTGAGAGAAGTCTTTTCTTCCTGTTCTACATGGTTGTTTACTCATAAGGCAGCATACAATCTATTCCTGCCCTGTTCGGTAGGGCAGCCATCAGCCCCAAGTGGCCACTGAGCATTTGAAATGCAGCTAGTACAAAATGATATGTGCTGTAAATATTAAGTACACACTGGACTTTTTTTTTTTGGAACAAAGTCTTGCTTAGTCACCCAGGCTGGAGTGTAGAAGCATGATCTAGGCTCACTGTAGCCTCAATATCCTGGGCTCAAGTCATCCTCCCATCTCATCTCAGTCTCCTGAGTAACTGGGACTATGGGTGCACACCAACACGCATAGCTAATTTTGTTTATTTTTTGTGTTATTTCACTGTGTTACCCAGTCTGCTCTCCCACTCCTGGACTCAAGCAATCCTCCCATCTCAACCTCTCAGAGTGCTGGGATTACAGGTGTGAGCCACCATGCCCAACCCACACTGGATTTTAAGGACTTAGTATGAAAGAATGTCAACCATCTCATTAAAATGCTTTATATTGATTTCATGTTGAAATAACAATACTTTGGCTATATTAAGTTAAATAAAAATATTACTAAAATTAATTTCACCAGTCTCTTTTTACTTTTATGTGGCTTTTAGAAAATTTAGAACTACCTACGTGGCTTGCATTGTTTCCATAGCCAGCACTGATCTATACGACTATTTGGCCTCTCTGTTGCAGTTTTCTCAGCTCTAAAATGGGGATATCAATAATATCTGTTTTACGGAACATTATAAGGATAAAATGAGTTAATATTTGTAAGGCATTTCGAACAATACCTGACATATAGTAAGTGCTTTTAAAAATCTTTGTGAAATAAATAGATGGTGCTTAACATTTTTAGCATCTAAACTTCTTGGATAGGCCCAGGTCCCCTACAAAACTAAACTTGAGGCAGAGCTTAGGGGCTAATGTTTTATTGGAGGGTATAATCCCAGGGAGAGCACGACTGAGGGCAAAGGGGAAGTAAGGCAGGGGAGGAGGGAAGCCATCACAAGACGGTTTTTTGTGGAACTGGCCACAGCTTCCCAAGAAAACACATAGCTGATTGCTTGATCATGTGAGCCATCCAGAGAAGCAGTACGGGACCACTGCATCTTGGAAGAACTGTTGAGGGAAGGAAGGTGAACAATTTTTCATCAGTTTCCTCCTATCTCCTGCTCACATTGGTTAAGGTTTGCCCCTTGTGGAGTTAAGTTCTTTGCACTTTCTGCTTATGTCACTAGGCCCCTTTGGAAAGCCACCAGGGAAGTCAGAGATGCCGGAATCCAGGTGGCTGGACATGGGCTCTGGAGCCCCTGAGGCCCCTGACAGGGCAGGTGCCATGGAAGGCGTGATGAAGCCCGGCCCTCATCTGTGGGGCTCAGTCAGCAATGAGAGGTGAGGCCACAGCAGTGGCAGCGAGGTTCATAACCACGGGGAGGTCATCATACCACAGCGGGGCTGTGCCAGCTAGGAATCAGGGCAACGACTGAGCCTCGGGGGAGATGGGGCCAAGTGGAGCCAAGGCAGGAGGTGTGTCCTATGAAGCCCATATGCCCTGCCTCTCAGAGCCTGATCAGATTTGCTTACTGGACTTCGACACTTACATGTCTCACTAGCATCTCAACTTCAGTGTGTCTGAAACTGAAGTTTTGGTTTCCATATTTGAGTCTATCCCCTGACCTAGTCCCTCTGTTTCCTATCTTCTACAGTTCAGTAAATTCACCCGCTTGCTTAAACCAGAATCCTGGAGGCCATATTTGAGGACTTGCTTTCCTCTGCCACATGTGATCATCAGCAAGTTCTGTGGATGTAATCTCCAAATTGGATCTTCAAGCCATCTGCCTTTCTCTATCTCCACCAGAGAGTGGGTCACCAGCATCTCTCCCATTACAGTAGATTCCAAGAGGGTCTTCCTGCCTCCTCCCTTTCCTCTCTCCAGTTCTTTATTTACACAGTAGCCAGAGTAATATTTCACAGTATAAATCAAGTCATGCCTCTTGGCTGCTTTAAAACCCTGCAGTGGCTTTTAGAATAAATCCTGAAGTCTTTTCCATGTTCTACGAAGCCTTCCATGATCTCACTCCTGTCTTTTCCACCTCACCTTGAAACCCTCCCCTTCCTCCCTGGCCCAGCTAGCCAGCCTCATTCTTTCCTAACACACAATGCATGCTTTATTGTTTCAGGGCAGGAATTGGCAGAATACTTCCTGCTTCTGTTTTATAAATAAAGTTTTATTGGAACACAGGCATGACAGAGATTGATGGACCACGAAGCCAAACATATTTACCATCTGGCCCTGCATAGAATGTTTGCTGAACCGTTTTTTGGGGCCTTTGACTTTGCCTCAGGCTCTTTTTCCAGTTTGTAGCCCAGTTGATTCTTTGACTTTCAGCTCTCAGCTTATATGTTACCTCTTCAAATAGATCATCCTTGACAACATTGCTTCAGTAGAAGCCCCTGTCTCCAACCCCAAAACACGCTTATTCTCCATCACACCACTCTGCTTCTGACCTCTGTAGCATTTTCTCAATTTTAGATTACATATATATGTATTACGTTACCTGTTTACTGTCCATGTCCTTCCCTGACAACTTTAAGCTCCACGAGGGTAAGGACCGTGGCTGTTTTGTTCAGTATTGCACTCCTTGCACCTCCAAGTGCCTTCTCTTGCTAATAAACCACTGGAATTCCTGCATCCAGTTGAGGCTTGATCCCTTCAGTGCGGCTCGTACTCTCCCAACCACTCCACTAGTCTGTACACTTATCCAGCAATTCTCCACTGCTGAGGACAGTTTGGGCTCAGGTGATGCTTCCAGAGAGCAGTTGAGTGTGGAGCCTGAGCCATGGGGTTGAATTTCCTAACAATTCTCAGCCATCTGGGGAGTTGTGACACCACCTCATTGGGTGTTTGATTTTTCAAAAATGATGTTACAGGCTGGGTGTGGTGGCTCACGCCTGTAATCCCAGCATTTTGGGAGGCCAAGGTGGGTGAATCACCTGAGGTCAGGAGTTTGAGACCAGCCTGGCTAACTTGGCAAAACTCTGTCTCTACTAAAAATACAAAAATTAGCCAGGCATGGTGGTGCATGCCTGTAATCCCAGCTACTTGGAAGACTGAGGCAGGAGAATCGCTTGAACCGGGAGCCAGAAGATGCAGTGAGCCGAGATCACGCCACTGCACTCTCCAGCATGGGAGACAGAGTGAGACTCTGACTCAAAACAGACAAACAAAAAAGATGTTACAATTCTCTCACTGTTCCGCACATGCTAGAAAATAAAAAAAGATCACAAGGTATCGTGCATTTATCTTTCATTAAAACAGCCTCAGAGTTACTTCGGGGAGCACTAATTCTAGAGGGCTGCTGGGAGGAGGTCCCGCAGCAGCACTTGCAGGTGCCTCCTCTGCAGCCACCTTGGGCCTGTGCCACCTTCCAGGGTCCTGATTCCTTGCTAACTTCCCCAGAGCATGGGCTAGACAGGTGCACTTGGGGCTGGGAGGCCAGGCAAGCAGCTGCAGCTCAGGGGCACTGAGGGCGCAGGCCTGGAAACCCTTCCTGCGGAACAGGCCAAAAGAATCCAGGGATATGTAAACGCATCAGACTGAGACAGGCCCAAGCACCACTGCTTTCAGATGTACACAGGCAGTCATGGGGAGGAGGGGCAGAGCAGGAAGTGGTTTAGAAAGCCACTCCCTCGGCTTTACAGATGAGAAAACTCCATCTAGAGAAGGGACCTACCGGGTTAAAATTAGAACCGACTAGAATGCAGATCTCTCTCCATTCTCCCACTGTGTTCTTCTAGGCTGAATCAGCCAGGCTGTCCTAAGATTGTAAGGTGTCCTCCTGGACAGTATCTAGAATGGCTGGGCACATGTAGGATTCCTCTGGAAAGCTTCATGGAGGAGGCTTGGAAGAGCACAGGACTTGGACTTGGATGAACTTAGGTTTGAACCCCGACCACTCAATCGCTGCAAGTCTAGGACTAATGTCCCAAACTGCTGTGAGCTTCAGTTTCAGAACCATAAATTGTGGTAAGAGTCTCTAAATTGCTGGACAGTTTTGAAGATTCAATGAAGTAAGACCCCGAGTGTGCCTCAGGCATTCCAGACACATAGTAGGCATGCAGACATTCAGTCAATATTAGTTGGATTTTGAGCAGCCAAGCTAGCAGAGGAGGGGTAGGAGCAGGAAACCGTGTATCCATGGGGTATGGTGTCTTCTACAGTAATTACAAATGAGTTCCTCAAAGGAAGAGTCCATGACAAATGCCCCTTTCCCATCCCCTCAATCCCAACCTCCCGGAATACCATGTTTCAGGTAGTACAAAAATGATGATTGCATCTGTCCAATGTCTTCAGAGGAATCAGGGTTTGTACTCATAACATCTTACATCCTGGGACATAGGTTTCAGTATGACCTATGCTATTATCTTTGGATACCTGCTTACCAAAGGCACTCCACCCTCTCCAGGCCATTTTATAGATATCCAGCGGAACAATGTTAATGTTGTCGGATGGCTCAGCGCCCCACCCACTCTGGCAACAAAAGGATATCATTAATGTCCTCTGCGCAACAAAAGGATATCATTTGTCTTAATGTGGGGCATTTGTTCAGAGTCCTTTGAGATCTCAGAGCATTCCTCTTCCCCCAGATCCAGTTTGCCTGACTGTGCTCTGAGAAATTCTGAGTGTTCAACAGAGCCTCCGCTGGTGGGAGAAGGGCCAGAGTGGGTGGGGTGCTGAGCCACCCATCACCCTTCCTTCAGAGAAGTTTCACTTTTAGCTCTTTGCACATTGGGTATCTCTGTAAGATTATATTTGAACTAAAATTTTTGCAGCTAAAAACCAGTTTGCCAATTGTTCACTGGAGACTGAAATTAATGGCTGCCAGGTTCTGTCCTAGGTGGTTGTCACATGTCATCTTGCCTCATGTACTCCTCCTGATAACCATCTGAGTGGGTGTCATTAGCCTTGCTGCAGTGACGAGGAAACCAGGGTTCTGAGAAAGGAAGGAATTAGCTTTAGGAGCTAAGAAAAGAAGGATCCCAGGACTGGAACCCAGGCCTGCCTGGCTGGAAGCGACACCCTCAGACCCTGCAGAATACTATCATAGTGTGGTGCTAGTAACACGGATTTCCAGTTGGAGATTTGGGTTCAAATTGTGTTTCTGCCTCTTCCTACTTGAATGATCCCTGACTGGACACTTCATGTTATATGAGCCTTGTTTTCCTCCCTGAAAAAATGGGTATGATGATAACACCAGTCAGAAGATGCACACTCTTACGTCTCATCCCAGTGATGCTATTTGTGTGGCATCTTGGGGGGAGATCCCGACTGCCTCCTTCAGAACCCCTCGCCCTCAGGCTGAGCTGGCCTGGCTGCCAGCAGACTCCCCATTCATAATGATCCCAGTCTTGGGGTCGCTGAACTGCAAGGGTGAAGTTTCCCTGGGGGCCCAGAAGCCTTTACTTACGCTCAGTCTGGGGCTGTGGGGCTCAAAATCAAAGTGTGTGCTCTGCTCTCCCCAGGCGAGACACATCCCTTCACCCTGCAACCCTCTTTAATTAGCTCAGAGCCTTAGAGCAATACCTTTTTTGGGTTCTTATCAGCACTTCCTGATAAAGTAATTAATGGGTTTCTCTTCTCCACTGAGCATCCTGCTGCCCTAGAGGGCTGAGCTGGGAAGGAAGGTGCTAATTAGCTCCTGTGTGATTATCTGGCTAAAGCAACTGGGCCAAGTCTCTGCAAATCTGTATGGAGCCCTCATCCTCCCCTGGGTGAGACTTCAGCTCTCTGACTGTTTATTCCTTTTGCTTGGTGCCAAGTCTGCCCACAAAGTTCAGCCCCTTCCACAGAGAGCCTCCCTTTCTCTCACCACCAGCATCTGCAGGTGGCACTCTGGGACCCAGGGTCCTGCCTTGAGCCTTGAAGCCAGTCACCTGGGAGCTCTCAGGGAGGTCCCTGGAAACATGAGCATTCCAAAGCGATTCCAGACTTTCCAAGCCTGCTTCAGTGGAAAGCGCAACGGCAGCAGAGTGTTGTGGAAAGAGCCTTCACCTGAGGCCATAGACTGACTCTAGACTGCCACCTGCCACCAAATAAGCTGTGTGACCTTGGCTAAATGACACATTCTCTCCAAGTCTCAGTTTCCATAGCTTTTTAAAAAGGGAGTGGGGACAGGGAGTTGGTATATAATCAGGGATGGCAAATGTGTGTAGCAAATGTGTAGTTTTGCCAACTGTGATGAATCTGTCTTGACCCTGCACCATGTTGACAGCGATGAAGCCATGTCCAGTTCCAGTGGGGAGACTGGAGAGGTTGACCATGATGTCTGCCATTGTTGATGTAGGTGCAAGGCTTCCCATCAGCAGCACCACTGGCATTTGGCGAGGGCTATCTTCGCTGTGTTTGACTGTGCTGTACTTCTCAGGATGCTTAGTACCTTTCAACAGCATTCTCTGAATGGCAAACAAATACTTTGCATGTTTCCAAAGACCCCCTAGGGGCTATGCTATCCTTGGTTGAGTACCTTAGGTAGGCAGATCGTGGTAAGAGTCAGGATTTTTTTGGCTACAAGTGACAAAAACCATACTTAAATTAGTTTAGCTAAAATGGAAATACAGCCATTTATGTAATAGAGAAGCCATGGGAGAGACTTGGGCTGCCTTTCTCCATCCAACATAGCTAATTAATCTCTCCTTCAGAAGAATCTGTGGTAGGGTAAGTTCTTTTTAGATCCTCTGCCTCCCCAATCCCTTTCTATCTGGGAGGAAATAACGGAAGAGATGAGCAGCAAGGTCCTTCCAAAGGTGGGGGACAGATCACCCCTTTGCTCAGCCTGGCAAGCTAGAACATTAGCAGGGACTTAAGCACAGCCAACTGTGGGTGCCTGCCTGGGACTTTGTTCTAGAGAGGCCACACAGAGGCTCTTGGCTCTATCCAAGGTTATTATTGGCGGTGGTGGTGCTGAAGTTGGGGTTTGGGGGCAGGGTAATTGTGTCCAGAGGTGATGGGGTCCAGTGGGGCAGTGATGGCTATAGCAGCCTCCCATGCTGACTTCCTGTGATGAGGACTCGCCTGGGCCTTTGCCACCCTTAGCTTCTACATGTACTTTGTTCTTTGGCCTTCCTGTTCATCCTGTAGGTGACCCGGGACCTTTCCAATAAATTATTTTCCTGATTAAGTTAACTAGAGCCAGTTTCTATTGCTTGCAAACCAGACCTTGCTAATACAGTTGGAGTGGGGCATCTGGGTAGGACAAAAAGCCAGTAAGCAGGTGAGTTGCTCCAAAGTCTCAGGGGGCTTGTGGGAGGTGGTTTGGAATCAAAAGCCAGCAGGACCCAAAGGCCACAGAAGCAATTTTTCTTGGAGATTGTGCTAGTGATCTCACTGAAGACTGGAAATTCCTCCCCACAGGGAAGACTCACTTCTGTGCAAGACTCTGTTTTTGGGGGCTAGTTCCGGGCACCCCTATCTCATGATCTACCTCTTTGCTAAGCTCAGGTCCCAGTGGCAGACAGGATGAGTCTGTGTTGTACTTCCTAGCCATCATGCCCCTTTCTTTACCACATGGGGGTTCAGTGGATAGGTGTCTCCACATTTGTCACTGTCGGTTCTAGAAAACAACATAAAGCAAGTGCCTGAGCTGAACGAACAGCCGAAGCAGGGCCTGAGTCTTTCCCCTCTCCCAGATTAACTCAGACACAGCCAAAGAAGGGCTGGAGTTCTTGCTATGAAATCTGTGGGTGGGGAGAGTCCGCTTTGCAGTGGAGTTAATTTAATAACCTCCCCCTCCTCCTCCAGCAGGAAATGGCCAATGTAAAACCCTAAATGAGGGCCGGAGTCTAGAAGAAACTGTAATAGGAACAATGACAGCATCCTCTGTAGGAGCTGCAAAGAGAACAGACCAGGATGTGAACCTGGTTGTTTTCCTGTGAGATCCTCTGCTACATTGTTTGACCAAGGTCAAGGCTCTTTGAGTTAGCCTAGTGAATTGTTCACCCCCAGCCTCTCACCTCGCAAGTGCTCAGAGGGTCAAAACCACACAGTAGAGATTGGGGGCTGAGACCATGAACTCCAGACTTTGGAGCCAGACTGCCTGAGTCCAAATTCCAACTCGGTCACAAGATAAGTACACATGGGCAAGTTATTAAATTTCTATGCCTCCATTTTCTCCCCTGGAATGATAAAAATAGGATACCTACTCCTGAAATTCCTGGGGAAGAATTTCCATTCTTCAATGAGATCACCTCATAAGATTACCGTGAAGAGTGAAAGAGCCTGGCACAGAGCATGATCTTAATAAATGTCAATATCTTAGTGCCCTTGTGTGGCACCTGACCGTGGTGGTTCTCCTGACCAGTTGAATAGATGACCCACTTCTCCAAGGAATTCCTGAATGAGGCCAGGAAGTAAGAATAAAGTCATTATGGTCTGGGAGGACCCAAAGTTTATGTTTGTTCCTTAAAAACAAAGAGATAGGGTGCTCAGTGGCCACTGTTGGTGAAGTGGCCCTGAAATCTGTCCTGAACTCTGTCACCTCAGGAATGCTGTGACAGGCTCATGGGGACATGCAGGCACACATGGATACATACACATTCACAAACATGCACACATGTACAGGCATACACACAGACACATGCACAGGCCACCGCACAGAGCACACATACGAGATTCAAAAAAATATGCAATAATAGACACACACACATGCCACACAAATGAACTATGCTACACATGGCACACACAACATGGAATACACATGGACCACAGACCGCATGCAACCATGAAACCCATGCCCATGGATGTAAAACACATGCGCATAAAACAACACAAACACATGCACACAAACACACGAAACACATGCACACACCGACCACATCACACAAACATGCCACATAATGAGTGCTTAGTACTGTCTCACGCTGCTGATTAAAGACAATACCCGAGACTGGGTATTATAAGAAAAGAGGTTGATGGACTCATAGTGCCATGGCTGGGGGAGCCTATCATGGTGGAAGGCAAAGGAGGGCAAAGCATGTCTTACATGCGGCGGGAAAGAGGCATGTGCAGGGAACTCCCCTTATAAGCGTTAGATCTCATGAGATTATTACTCACAGACGCATCGGGAAAGACTTGCCCCGCATGATTCGTTCCTTCCACCAGGTCCCCTCCCAATGAATGTGTGAATATGGGAGCTATCCATCAAGATGAGATTTAGTGGGGAACAGCCATCCATATCAGATGGCACACTGGACAGCCGAGGGGGCCACGCATGGACATACACAGACACTTGAACCATGCCATCAGCCATGCGGATGTACAGACACATAGGCATGCACAGACGACATGCGTGCAACCGACACACATTGAGACACACGAACACCCATATGGAACTGCACACTCGCTGGAAAAAACACGTGCAATAGCATAGATGTATTGCATAACAGGGCACCATGCCATCATGGACACATGCAGACATAGAAAACATGTGCACCAGAGCTTTACACCAACGCTTTAACAGAACATATGACGCATTCACATACACGAACACATGCACACACAAGGACACATGCACACATTCACACACAGACACACACATTTGGACACACACATGCTTGCATGGGAACTCACAGCCACATGGATGACGGCCTCAGACAGCTCAGTCACAGTCACTGAGCGACCTTCTTACATTCTCTTCTTACATCCCCCCTAGCAGTGGGGGATGCCACCTCTGACCTATCTTCCCCGAAATCAGAGTCCTCTAATTACTTTTCTAGCCTACAAACACCTTCGGTGGCCAAGATCAAGACCCTGGAAGAGGAGAAGCAGGCACTTGGTATAAACCAGTGTTCTTAAACTCCCCACACCCAGAAACTCTCTTGTTTTTTCTTCTCAACTCTACCCACACAGAATTCAGAAACCCCTGAGCTGCTGACTCCCTCACAGGTCTGGGAGCACACAGCTATGCCGTTGTTCCCACCTTTGTCCTAGAGCCAGAATAAGATTTCCAGTGACAATAACAGTAACAATATTATTATTAATAGTAGCAAATGTTTAGAAGCCATTTACAACATGCTTAATACTGTTCTATATGTTTTTAATATATATTAACTCTTTTTAATCTTCTTAATTATTTTTTCAGAGACAAGGTCTTTCTCTTTTGCTCAGGCTGGAGAGCAGTGGCACAATCATAGCTCACTGTAGCCTTCAGCTGCTGGGTTCAGGCGATCCTCCTGCTTCAGCCTCCTGAGCAGCTGAGACTACAGCCACACACAAGTATGCCTAGCTAATTTTTAATTTGTTTTTAGAGACAGGGGTCTTGTTACGTTGCTCAGTTGGATCTTGTACTCCTGGCCTCTAGCAATCCTCCCAACTTTGCCTGACAAACTGTTGGGATTACAGGTGTGAGCCACTGCAACTGGCCTAATCCTTTTAATAATCTTATGAAGTAAGTATTATAATCATCATCCCATTTTACAGATGGGGAAGCTGAATCACAAAGGAGGA
This sequence comes from Rhinopithecus bieti, assembly GCF_001698545.2. Taxonomy (NCBI): domain Eukaryota; kingdom Metazoa; phylum Chordata; class Mammalia; order Primates; family Cercopithecidae; genus Rhinopithecus; species Rhinopithecus bieti. The sequence continues at coordinate 535,038 of NW_016814242.1, forward strand.
GTAACTTCCCTGATACGGTTTAGCCATGTCCCTACGGTTTAGCCATGTCCCTACCCAAATCTCAACTTGAATTGTATCTCCCAGAATTCCCACCTGTTGTGGGAGGGACCCAGGGGGAGGTAACTGAATCATGGGGGTTGGTCTTTCCTGTGCTCTTCTTGTGATAGTGAATAAATCTCATGAGATCCGATGGTTTTATCAGGGGTTTCCGCTTATGTTTCTTCCTCATTTTTCTCTTGCCACCACCATATAAGAAATGCCTTTTGATGAATTCATGTCTTTTGCAGGGTCATGGATAAAGCTGGAAACCATAATTCTCAGCAAACTAACACAGGAACAGAAAACCAAACACTGCATGTTCTCACTCATAAGTGGGAGTTGAACAGTGAGAACACATGGACACAGGGAGGGGAACATCACACACTGGGGCCTGTCTGGGGGTCGGGGGCCAGGGGAGGGATAGCATTAGGAGAAATACCTAATGTAGATGACAGGTTGATGGGTGCAGCAAATCACCCTGGCACGTGTGTACCTATGTAACAAATCTGCACGTTCTGCACATGTATCCCACAACTTAAAGTACAGTAATAATAATATAAATATATATGTATATACGAAAGAAGTGCCTTTTGCCTCCTGCCATGATTCTGAGGCCTCCCCAGCCGTGTGGAACTGTAAGTCCAAATAAACATTTTTTTCTTTCTAGTTTCAGGTATGTCTTTATCAGCAGCATGAAAACTAACACATTTCCCAAAGTCACCCAGCAAGAAGCAGCTAGTCTGGCTCCAAAGGCTGGACTATTAGCCTGTACCATCTACTTCACTATGAGCACTAAAAGGCTTATGGCACTCCTGCCCCCCCAACATAGGTAGTTGAAAATAAAACCAGAAATAAATCATAAAAGAATGTGAGAAAGTGCCGCAGAATTCCGATCCTTTTTCTTGATGACAACCTC
>NW_016814242.1:538067-549255 GCF_001698545.2 Rhinopithecus bieti
AAAAAAAAAAAAAAAAAAGCAATCTTTCCAAACATACATTTTCTCTTATATCTCCCCGTTTGGCTGGTGCCCTAAGCATGGGTTGCTCAGCCTAGCAGATAATCCAACTATTTCTTTTACCTGTAGCTAGAACAGCCTCTACCTGAAAGTTCAAGGTTGACCCAGCCTGGGATTGGTTGCTGCCCTTCCTGGGGTATGTAAGCACTTCTTGGCTTGAAAGGGAGTGGCTTTGGCCTCAAACCCGTAAATGGCAGGAGACAGCTGCAAAATGTGGGCCTGTGCCCCTCCCTCAGCCATGGAAGACAAATCGTGTTGATTGAGGAGAAATGAAAGAGTCTTCCGTGTGTGTGTGTGTGTGTGTGTGTGTGTGTGTGTGTGTGTGTGTGTAAGAGAGAGTGGGGCGTTGCCTTAGGGCTCCTCCCTGCTTTCCAGGACCCACTTCTATGTACAGAATTGGTGGGCTCCTGGTCTCACTGACTTCAAGAATGAAGGTCTCACTGACTGCAAGAACGAAGCTGCGGATACTCGCAGTGAATGTTACAGTTCTTAAAGATGGTGTGTCCAGAGTCGGTTCCTTCAGACGTTCAGATGTGTCTGGAGCTTTTTCCTTCTGTTGAGTTCCTGGTGTCGCTGTTAAGGAGTGAAGCTGCAGACCTTCGTGGTGAGTGTTACAGCTCTTAAAGGCAGTGCATCTGGAGCTGTCTGCTCCTCCCGGTGGGTTCATGGTCTCATGGTCTCACTGGCTTCAGGAGTAAAGCTGCAGACCTTTGCGGTGTCACAGCTCATAAAGGCAGCATGGACCCAAAAAGTGAGCAGCAGCAAGATTTATTGCAAAGAGCAAAAGAATAAAACTTCCACAGTATGGAAGCGTACCACAGTACGTTCCTACTGCTGGCTCTGGCAGCCTGCTTTTATTCCCTTCTCTGGCCCCACCCACATCCTGCTGATTGGTCCATTTTACAGAGAGTTGATTGGTCCACTTTACAGAGAGCTGATCGGTGGGTTTTGACAGAGTGCTGATTAGTGCGCTTACAATCCTTGAGCTAGACAGAGTGCTAGTTAGCTAAACACAGAGTTAGCTAGATACAGAGTACCAATTGGTGCATTCACAAACCCTGAGCTAGACACAGAGTGCTGATTGGTGCACCTACGATCCTCCGGCTAGATATAAAAGTTCTCCAAGTCTCCATCCAGTTGAGGAGCCCAACTGGCTTCACCCAGTGCATCCTGCACCAGGGCTGCAGATGGAGCTGCCCGCCAGTCCCAAGTCATGCCTGCACTCCTCAGCCCTTGGGCTGTGGATGGGACCCAGTGCCACAGGGCAGGGGGCGGTGCCCGTCGGGGAGGCTCAGGCCTCGCAGGAGCCCACCGCAGGAGGAGGGCAGCTCAGACATGGTGGGCTGCAGTTCCGGAGCCCTGCCTCACAGGGAAGCAGCTAAGGCCCCGCGAGAATTTGAGTGCAGCGCCGGGGGGCGGCACTGCTGGGGGACCTGGCGCGACCTCCTCAGCTGCTGGCCCGGGTGCTAAGCCCCTCACTGCCCTGGGCTGCAGCGCCAGCCAGCCGCTCCGTGCGGGGCCCGCCGACCCCGTGCCCGCACCTGCCGGAACTCGCACTGGCCCCCAAGCGCCGTCTACAGCCCTGGTTCCCACCCGCACCTCTCCCTCCACACCTCCCCACAAGCAGAGGGAGGCAGCTTCGGCCTCAGCCAGCCCAGAGAGGGGCTCCCATGGTGCTGTGGCGGGCTGCAGGGCTCCTCAGAGTGGATGCTGAGGCCGAGGAGGCGCCCAGAGCAAGGGCTGCTACCACATTGTCACCTCTCACTTCCAGTCACAGAAGCAATTTCTGGCTTCCCTTTCATTCTTGGGACCTGAGGTGTAGTGTGTTCTTGGTCAATAACTATCACCAAGAGATTGTTTCAAAACAAACAAACAAACAAACAACAACCACCACTTTTCATTTCTGTTATCTCTAGGACACAATACAAACAGAGCTGCAGACTCTAACTTTCCTTCACTTAACATGCAGCAAGGACTTGGGAATCCTCCCCTGGCAAGGTCCTATGCTAGGTCAAAAAAATGAACACAACTCACAGCTCCTGTTCTCAGGATGCTCAGAGTTGGAAGGGAGGAGCTATGTGCTTTATTGTCCCATTTCTATCCCCTTCCCCTGTTTCCCACCACGCTGTAGGGTAGGGACAGTATTTTCTCCCTTTCAGAACCTCCCTTTCCCAAATTCACAATGGCCCCATTGTCCTGCCTAAACCCTGGCGTTTCATGGACTTTCCATGGGTGTTTGATGATGAAAGGGCTGGAAGGAAGAGAACTGGAAAGTTTATCTGATCCAGTGGTCCCAAAGGGGCAATGCCATCCCCTGGAAGTGTTTTGAAAAACTGGGGTGGGGGGGGCCAGGCATGATAGCTCACACCTGTAATCCCAGCACTTTGGGAAGCTGAAGCAGGTGGATCACCTGAGGTCAGGAGTTCGAGACCAGCCTGGTCAACATAGGGAAACCCCATCTCTACCCAAAATACAAAATATTAGCTGGGCATGGTGGTGGGCACTTGTAGTCTCAGCTACTTGGGAGGCTGAGGCAGGAGAATCGCTTGAACACGGGAGGCAGAGATTGCAGTGAGCCGAGATCGTGTCATTGCACTCCAGCTTGGGCAACGAGAGGGAAACTCCGTCTCAAAAGAAAAAAAAACAAAAAAAAAAAAAGAAAAATTGTGAGGCACTTTTGTCTGCTGGTGGGTGAGGCCCATGGATGCTACATGTCCTACCATGCATGGTACAGTCCTGTACAAGGAAGAATTGTTCTGTATTTCACCCATCTTTCCAATGTTTCTGCAGACATTCGTGTATTGAAAACTCTGGTTATAATTTTCTGATCTTTTAAGCTGTAACTCCATATTACATAAAACCCCAAAGTATTTTTGCATGGTTTTAATATATATTGAATATTTCAGGAATACAACTACTGTGAATATTGAGGAAAAACAGTACTTTATATTTCATTCCATACTTCAGTAAATAAGAGTTGTTTATTGTTTTGAAAAATTACACCACTGATGGGAACCCGACTCAGAGTCTCCAAGAAGATAACACGTGGATGGATATCAGCCTGCGTGTGTGGCTATTGCTTTCATGGTGATTTTACATGAAGATCCAAACATCTCTCATTGTATCTTTTTTTTATGAGACGTCTCACTGTGTCACCCAGGCTGGAATGCAGTGGTACAATCTCGGCTCACTCCGCCTCCCATGCTCAAGTGATTCTTGTTTCTCAGCCTCCTGAGTAGCTGGGATTACAGGTGCAGACCACCACGCCTGGCTAATTTTGTATTTTTTAGTAGAGATGGGGTTTTGCCATGTTGGTCAGGCTGGTCTCAAACTCCTGACCTGAAGTGATCCACCCGCCTTGGCCTCCCAAAGTGATGGGATTACAGGCATAAGCCACCATGCCCAGCGTCATTGCATCTTTTAGTGTAATGGTGGTTAGACATTTACACACTGAATACATAATATATGTGTATATATACACACACACATATATGTATACACATACATGTATATATAAATTTTTTCCTTTATCTGTTTTAATTATTAACTCATTAAATGGATTTTTAAAATTATATGTGTAAGTAGTTTATATTTTTATAAATTTTGTTTCAGGGTAATATGGGGGGTGTTATAAAATATTTGTTATGGAAAGAGGGCATAGGGCCTAAAACCCTGAACCCGAAGCTAGCTCAACACTTCATCTTTGGTCTCAGTTGTTTTGAATGCATGCAAACATACCTATATTGTAAGGATTTCAAGATTAAAAGTTTTTACCACCTCCCACAGCAATCTGTTCATTAAATTATTGATGTTGCACTTCCTTGTGATGTGAATGAATCATCTGTCCAGTCTCCAGCAGAAATGGTGGTGTGCGTGGGACCATGTTAAATCTCAGTTCCTTCTAGAGGTATGTTTCCTGCCTTGGAAAGGACCATGGAGCAGTGGGAAGGTGGGTGGTGGGAATCTAGCAGCCAGAACAGAGGAGTGGACGAGGCTGCAGACGGCATGGACTTCAACCACACAGGCCCCTCATCTGTGAATGGCTCTGGGCCACATGCACAAAATGAGGTGCCTGGACTGAGTCCATCTAGTACAATCTGTGATTCTGTGACTGGTTCTTTGCTCTGCAATGTATCTCATGGTAGTCACCACCGTTAAATAAAAGTCAGAGAGTCTAAACTCCAAATCCTAGCTCTTCTGCTTAATAACCAGGTGACGTTCAGCAAATAACTTCTTTAAGGCTCAGTGACCTTGCCTGAAATATAAGGATCAAAAAAAGCACTCACTTAATAGGGCACTGTGTGCATTGAACAAGACAAATGATGCAGTACGTCTGGCACCTTATAAACATGCACGGTACTGTGGCTGTGCCCGCCACCAGGGACTCCCAGCTTACTCGGTCAAGGTGCTTCTGTTCTGACATCTGCTGTGATGGGGCATGACGGGCCCACACTGATCCACAGTGGCACTCACACCACAGGTGGCTTGGACTAATCCTATACCAAGCAGCCTAGTCTGATATTTTTGATCTAAATAGCCAGCAAGCCCTGAACCAAAGCTGAAATCTTCTTACACGCCAGGCCACAGATGCTCACCTAATACTAAGATAAAACATCAGCTTTAAACAAAGGGTCTATGTTGATGGCATTTACCTATTAAAACAACAGGTTGATATGAGCTCACTGTTTGTCTTAGTTTGGCCTGCTCTAACAAAGTACCAGTAAATAGGCTGGGTGGCTTATCAACAACAGACATTTATTTTTCAGAGTTGTGGAGGCTGGAAGTCTGAGATCAGGGTGCCAGCATGGTCCTGTTCTGGTGAGGGCTTGCTTCCTGGTTGCAGATGACTAGCTTCTCATTGTGCGCTTACATGACAGAAAGAGGGTAAGAGAACTCTCTGAGGTCTCTCTCTTCCTTTTTCTCTTTCTTTCTTTCCTCTCTGTCTCCTTTCTTTCTTTTCTTTCTTTCTTTCTCTTTCTTTCTTTCTTTCTTTCTTTCTTTCTTTCTTTCTTTCTTTCTTTCTTTCTTTCTTTCTTTCTTTCTTTCTTTCCTCTCTCTCTTCTTTCTTTTTTTTTCTCTCTCTCTCTGGCTGAGAGTGGAGTGGCACAATCTTGGCTGGAGTGCAGTGGAGGGTGGAGTGCAGTGGCACAATCTTGGCTCACCACCACCTCCACTTCCTGGGTTCAAGCAATTATCTTGCCTCAGCCTCCCAAGTAGCTGGGATTACAGGCACCCATCACCACACCCAGCTAATTTTTGTGTTTTTAGTAGAGACGGGGTTTCTCCATACTGGTCTCAAACTCCTGATCTCAAGTGACCTACCCACCTCAGCCTCCCAAAGTGCTGGGATTATAGGCATGAGCCACCGTGTCCAGCCTTGGGGGTCTTTTTTTTTTTTTGAGATGGAGTTTAGCTCTTGTTGCCCAGGCTGGAGTGCAATGGCATGATCTTGGCTCACCGCAACCTCCGCCTCCCGGGTTCAAGCGATTCTCCTGCCTCAGCCTCCTGAGTAGCTGGTTGGGATTACAGGCATGTGCCACCATGCCCAGCTAATTTTGTATTTTTAGTGGAGACAGGGTTTCTCCATGTTGGTCCTAGGCTGATCTCGAACTCCTGACCTAAGGCGATCCACCTGTCTTGGCTTCCCAAAGTGTTGGGATTACAGGTATGAGCCACCATGCCCGCCCGGCCTGGGGTCTCATATTTTATAAGGGTACTAATTCCATTCCCTTGGGATCCACCTTCATGACCTAACTACCTCCCAAAGGCCACCGTCCTAAAGGCTACCTAATATCTATGTGACACTGAGGAGTTTTCAAGGAACTTGCACAACAAACCCATGAGGAGTCATTATAACCCACATCACACGGATCTGGAAACTGGGGCTCCCGAAGTTTGTATGTGGTCCAAGGTCACCTGTCTAACTTGTAAGGGGCAGAATGGAAACTTACCCCCGGGCCAGTCTAGCACGGTTCCTACTATGCCACACCGCCTCCCGCACTGCACAGGGATGGTTTGGATGGAACATAATCTCCATGCCAATGCTAATAAAAACACACGTGGCCAGGTGTGGTGGCTCACGCCTGTAATCCCATCACTTTGGGAGGCTGAGTGGGGAGGATTCCTTGAGGCCAGGATTTTGAGACCAGCCTGGGCAACATAGACTTCTACAGAAAAATAAAAAATTAGCAAGACAAGGGAAGGTGCACCTGTAGTCCTAGCTACTCTGGTGGCTGAGGCAGGAGAATCTCGAGCCCAGGAGTTACCATTGTTACCTCGAGGTGACAGTGAGCTATGATGGCACCACTGCACTCCAGCCTGGGCGACAGGATGAGACCCTGTCTCCAAAAAACCAAACCAAACCACACACACATGCTCTTCCTGAATCAAATTGAGAGCAGCTTATCCTGGGGGCCCTAACCAAGCTAAATGCTCTTGGGATGGTCGGGATCCTGTGCCTTTGTTCCCGCCACATCAGGTTGGCTCAGAGGGTATCAAGGAGTGAAGAGCCAGGAGAAACCCCAAGGCTGTGACACCCTCAGGAAGCAACTGGACCCAACAGATGTGCAGACCAGCTTAGCTTTGCTCCAGATGGAGGCTCTTTTGTCTCAGTAGCCTCATCAGTGCAACAGGCATGACGCCTTCTCTGCCTGCAGGCAGGGGCTGGGCAGGATGACCCTATGTGGTCCCATCTTACTCTGAGAACCTCATGTATGAGGCTGTGACTCAACCTTTCTTCACGGCTGAGAGGTGGTAATTGGTTCACACACTGTTTTCCAAGATGTGAGCTGGGAAGGGCTAGCTCTTCTGGCATGGTCCATATTCAAGTATTCTCTAGGGTTCTTCACAATCCTGGGACAGTGAAAAAGAGAAAAGTGGTAGGAAATGCGAGCAAGGCATGGAAATTACTAATCCATTGGCTACCAAAATTACTCAAGCTGAAGACAGCAGAAAACTTTAGGGGATGAAAGCTCTAGGGAATTTTCCCTATCAATCTGGGGGCAAGTTTATGTGTCTGTCTGTCCCTGACCGTCTTAGAGGACAAGTCCTGGTGGTTCCATCTTCCCAGGATTGTAGAGGGTAAGTACAAAGACCTAGTTACTTCCAACCAAGTGAGGCTGAGACTAGGTTTCAGGAGTCTCCAAACCCTCATAACCAGGAACATTTGGACCTCAACTACCATTTGTTCTTACTTCTTCCCTTACAGGTAAGGCAGCACTTAGAAGACTCGATAGGCAAAAATTGTGTGTACGTGTGTGTGTGTTTGTGTGTGTGTGTGTGTGTTGGGAGGGGCTTCTGGAGCGAATAGGTTCTGAGGCACATTTTATCTGGCAAGCTGGGGCCTTCCCAAGAATAAATGTCCCCAGCCATAAGCTGGCCAGGCCTGCGCCCTGGGAGAAGAGGGCTAAGGCACACACTTTTTATTAATAGCCTGAGCATCCCAGGACCCTTTTTCCCTAAGCCATTTCCATTTGTGGTTCCAATGGGGTTTTGTTTTGGTTCTCATGAGTTATTTTCTGCCCTCTGCCCTCTGGCTTTTTGCCGTGGGTCAGCTGGAGAGCTGAGCAAAGGGCCCGACTGGTGGCACAGCAGTGCTCTGAGAAGAGAGAAGGCCAGGGGATGGGTGGGGGCTTTCTGCAGAAAGCCCATTTTGTGTTTGGTGGGGCCTCCAGGGTTATGGCTGGAGAGAACTGGGACCGATTGGAGCTAACTAAGCATTCAGGGAACATCTAAGTGGAGATGCAGGGGAGGGGCTTCTGGGCAAAGCCAAGGCGTAAGGCTCACCCCCAGGGGAAGGGACAAATGTGGTTCCTCTGCATAAGAAAAGCACTCTCCGAAGTCTGCAGCCCAGAATTCCCCACACAGGCTGCTAAGGGTGTCAATGTGGGCCCAGCTGTGTCTAGTTTCTGTCTTCCTTCTCCCTGGGAGCCAAGGTTTTCAGTATTGACAAGAGACTCCATTGCACTGGTTCATTCACAGCATTACAGCTAAACATCTTACCAACTTTAGGTCAATTTTGTTAAGAAAGAGAGAGTATTGGGCTGGGTGCGGTGGTTCACACCTGTAATCCCAGCACTTTGGGAGGCCAAGGTCGGTGAATCACATGAGGTCAGGAGTTTGAGACAAGGCTGGCCAACATAGTGAAACCCCATCTCTACTAAAAATACAAAAAATTAGCTGGGCATGTTGGCAGGCACCTATCATCCCAGCTACTCAGGAGGCTGAGGCAGGAGAATTGCTTGAACCTGGGAGGCAGAGGTTGCAGTGAGCCGAGATCGCACCATTGCACTCCAGCCTGAGCAACAAGAGCAAGACTCCGTCTCAAAAAAAAAAAAAAAGAGAGAGAGAGAGAGAGTATCTTATGGCTTAATAGCCTCATTATTTGATAAGGCTGGTAAATATGTATTATGCCTGTTCCTCACCACCCCTCAGGGATTTTGGACAAATAAATATGTTTAACAAGTGTTTTCTTGCTTTGGAAGAAAGAGTACAGCTGACTGCAGGACCTCCAGGGACAGAGGTCTCCAGGGAGTTGGGAATGGGGCATAACATCTAAGAGAAAAGTCAGCCCTAGTTTTGCAAGTTTGGGAGGGATTGATTCGCTAGGAGTTGAAGCTTGAAGCTGTGAAAGTGGATGAGATCTTTGAGAAACAAAGCACTGAAAGCACAAAATGTGAGTGAGGATTAAACCTTGAGATCACATTGAGGAGGGAAAGAAGCAGGGAAATAAATCATGCTTCATTCAACTTGGAATCTCATGAACTAGCCAGTGCCTTGAATGCACTTAATAAATGGTGCTGAAAGAAAAAAAGAAGAAAAAAGGAAGGAAGGGAGGGAGGAAAGAAGGAAGGAAACAAAAGCCATTACAAGGATGAGGGAACTAACATTTAAGTTCCACACCACGTCATTCACTTGAAATGCATCACCAAGCTTAATTCTCCCTAAAACTCTGTGAAATGGAAATGATTATTCTCATGCTACCCATGAAGGCCCAGAAGTTCAGAGACAGGTGCCCGAGGTACACAGGTAGTAAGTGGTAGAGGTCAGATTTGATCCCAGCTTGTCTGACTCCCCTGACTTTTCTCCATATTCTCTTTAGGAGAAAAACCAAGTACAGTTTCTGAGAGTGTAAGGGTAGAGAAAATTGATAGCTCAAAGAGGAAGCAAGGGTAAACCAAAGTTTGTTCAGGATTGGGGATGAGTGGAGCATTTTCTTTAGACAAAGTGGATGGCACCCCCAAGATAGGAAGAAATTAAAGATTCTGGGTAGGCTTGGGGGAAGTTGCATTTAAAAGAAGTATTGCTCAGTCCTACTTCACAGCATTTCCAATTTAATTCTACATTTAAAATATGTGTATAGTGTCTGCACTTTAATGAGGAAAGGAAGGGAATGGCATTTTGGGCAGGGGGAGTCACACAGACAAAGGTATAAAGGCCTAACATGCATGACTTTGTGAACAAACGTGAACCTGGAAGAGTCAGTATTTCAAGATGGATCCCCAATGGGTAACTGAACCTAAATTCAAATAGAGCAAAGTGGCTCCTTGATAACTAGAGGTCGCACACATACTCTGAGATTCCCCAAAACCCACACCTCTGTTCAATTTGGGGACTGACAAAACTCACCTGAACCAATCAATCAGAGCCCATCTGCTTTGATCAATCAGGATTCAGCTGTATGGAACAATTAAAACTCAGTTGTACGGACCAATCAGAACTAAGTGAGTGTCAATCCTTCATTTGTGTAAATGGACCTGACTGGGAACCTGGGTGGGAACTTTTGCTATGAAACCAGAACCCTCCCTTTGTTCTCTGGAATGTACCTTGGTCTTACGTGGGCTGCTGCGTCTCTCAGGTTTACCACCTGTTCACTGGAATGAAGTCTCTTTCCTCCAGATTCCTTTTCAGAGAACTCTGTGTGTCAGTTGAGATTCTATTTAGCAGGTAGTAGCAGAAAACTCTAACACAGTGGCTTCAATAAGTAAGGGGCTCATCTTCCTCATTTAACTGGGAGACCAGAAGGAAAGAGCCCAGGGCTGGAAGACTCAACTATTTGTATCCTCTTGCTCTGACATCTTGGATGAAAGCTTTTGTCTTCTTCATCACATGATAGTTGCTGCACCTCCAAACATTATGTCAGAGTTCCAGGCAGGAAGAAGGGGGAAATGACGGACAAAGCTTTGCCCATTTATTTTGGTGGGAAGCCTCTCTCTAGGACTTCTGCCTACCTCTAACCCATCAGAGTGATATCACTTGGTACTTTACCTGCAGGGGAGAGTGGGAATTTGAGTATTTCTCTTTTCACCCTTTGCAGCAGAGGAAGGTAATATGGAAGGGGATTGGAATGGGTGTTCATCAAGCCAAACCATGGGTTCTGCCACAGTATGCTTAGAGGAACTGTGAGTGGTCCAGAGTAGACAGTAGACACAAGAAGCAACTGGAAATGGGGCTAATCAGGCTGGTAGATGGGAACTGAATTGTCAGTGCCCTGCTACACGTTTGGCTAAAACCACTTCTAGAAAGCCAGGCCCTGGAAGCTACAGGAAGGTTGTCAGTCCGTTAACTGTGACCCTGGGTTTGGTTAGTGACGAAAAGTGTAAGTATATCTTTCCAGAAGGGTATGTAATTCTCAGGAGAATTTCATGGGTGAACATGTTTTCTTTCTTTCCCACTATATTCCTTCTCTTACCTATCCACCCATTTACTCATGCATCCATTTATCCATCCATCTATCCATCCATCCATCCATCCATCCATCCATCCATCCGTGCATCCATCCATTTATCCATCCATCCATCCATCCATCCATCCATCCATCCATCCATCCATTTATCCATCCATTCATCCACTCATCCAGCATCTATTATCTTTGTACCAGATGTATTATCTATGTGCTAAGCTTGTATATCCTCTCTCTGTCTCTCTTTTCCCCAGGCTAGGCTGAGACCTTTTCCAAATGTGGGAGCCTAAGGATGAAGAGTTATCTAAGACAGTTGCTATTTCAGTTCAGAGCTGGAAGCTAAAAATGTTCGAATGGAAAAAAAAGTTTAAAATATAGATGTGTATTTTCTAAAATCCCATTAAGCTGTCAAGGGCCCTCACTGTGTGTTTCCTTTCCCATCGTTGCTAA
>NW_016814242.1:549490-574732 GCF_001698545.2 Rhinopithecus bieti
TTTTTCTTAAAGAGTTTGAGTCTCCTCCTCCTCCTCCTCCTCCTCCTCCTCCTCTTCTCCCCACCTCTTTCTGCTGCTGCTGGTGCTTGAGCCTTGGGAACCCAGGACCCAGGCCTCATGTCCCTGGAGGACTGCTATCTGGAACAGCAGCCCCACTTCTCCACAGAGGCTGGAATGCCAGTACTACCCTCCTCAAAGATGCGTCTAGACTGCATGGGTTCTCCTGCCCTCATCACTGACTAGATGTATAACTTTGAGTGCTTTATTCCTCTGGGTCTCAGCTTCCTCAGGTGTGAAATAGGGATTGCAAACATTACCTACATCTTAGTGTTGCTGTGAGATAAAACGTACAGAACACATAATGCAGGGCTTGTGTTCATGTTTATCACTGCTCTTCATTCCTTCCCCAAATTTAGAGAGTCTTCTTGTAAAAGAACGAGAAGACAGACCTCAAGGATTCTTTATCCAATCACATCATTTTAAGATGCAAAAATGAAATAGAAGAAACTTTCCTGTCACTTCCCACTTAGCAGGAACATGGCTCCAGTGTCCCTTCCGCAGGAACACAGCTTGGGTCGCTCAGCCTCCTCTCCTGTCAGCCTGCCAAACCCTTGCACAAAAATATTTTATATTTGCATTGTTTAAAAATGTGTCCCTTGGCCGGGCACGGTGGCTCATGCCTGTAATCCCAGCACTTTGGGAGGCTGAGGCAGGCAGATCACCTGAGGTCAGCAGTTCGAAACCAGCCTGACCAACATGGTGAAACCCCGTCTCTATTAAAAATGCAAAATTAGCCAGGCGTGGTGGTGCATGCCTGTAATCCCAGCTACTTGGGAGGCTGAGGCAGGAGAATCGCTTGAACTTGGGAGGCAGAGGTTGTGGTGAGCCAAGATTGTGCCATTGCACTCCAGCCTGGGTGACAGAGCGAAACTCCATCTCCAAAATAAATAAATAAATAAATAAATAAAATTGTGTCCCTTAATGCTGTCCCATCCTCATGGCCTGTCTTGCCATGCTAGATATACCCATCCCCACAGCCACTGCAGACAGAAAGCCAGAGCAAGAACTGCTTAGGAGGGAGATTCTGATGGTGGGGACAAGAGAGGTAAGAAGAGTGGCACTGGGTTCTTGGCTCAGATTCAAAGCAATATCTTTGAACCGTCAAGCCCTGGGATTATGTGATTCTAATATTTATATAAATACAGGCTATCATTTCCAATAAGATGATAGGTTGAAGACTCAGGTTCTGGGGATATTACTGTTATTCCCACATAGAGATCCAGTGTGACTAGGAGTAGCCTTTCCAGAAGGAAGTGCGAGTGTTCCCCAAACATTTCACTAGCCCATGACATCACCTCTGGCCTTTTCTCCATGTTGGCTGCTTAGAAATCAAGTTGACTAATTGTTGGTGCCCAGTAGGCTGTGTGTGCTATGAGGGATCCCAAGATGGGCGCCTCAAGATCCTAGCTTTTGAGAAATTTGCAATGTACTTGGGGAGATAAGCTATAAACAGGTGAATAGTGAAATGACAGCAGATGTAAATGATAGTTCAGGACATCCCAGCATAGCACAGGGTGAGGACCAAATGGACCACAGTTGCTGTGAAAAGGACACTAGGCTGGGAGACAAGGCTCTGCTCCTTGGACTCCCAACATCTTGCTCTGTTACCTGAGTAATCCTTGACCTCTCTGAGCCTCAATATCCAAGTCTGTGAAATGAGGGGCTGGCCTGGACTCCTACCTCCCTGTATTCACCCCTCTGGGTCCCCCGCTCTTCTCGTTCTGTGGATACATCTGGGCCTGGATGCTCACTCCTTACCTCTGCCTCTGCTTTTCCTGTTCTGTGGTCTCTGAATAACTGCTCCACAAGTTCATGGCTGGGGCAGGGCTTGTTATGGAAGACCATGACAGTACTGGTGGCAGGACACGTGGTATAGCCTTTCATTGTACCTCACCCTCCCTACACCGGACACATTCACAGTGGAAATAGAGAAGAGAAAGAGGTTCTGGGGTGTGGGGTGGACACCTGATGGGCTGGAGAGACTCGGGGTTAGGAGAGTTGCGGACAGGGTCTGCTGAGTGAGTGTGCAGGCCCAGGGCCCAGATTCACTGGGTGAGATACTCAGAGAGCGAGAACAAAAGCACTTTTATTTGGGGGAAAGTACTCTCAGAAAAATACTCTGAACTTGAAAACAGCTTGAAACAGCTATCCTCATTTATTTTACATGAAATGAGTGTTCAAATTCTGGCACTTCACTGTGGGCCACTGGAGGTCTGTGAGCGGCGGTGGTGGCTAACTTTTCAGCACAGTTTCCTTGGTGCAGGTCTTCTGGGATGCCTAGATCACATTCCTTATTAATGAAAATCTTATCTATCCATCAGGAAGTTTCAGGCTGCAAGGCCCATAATATCTTACTGCTGGTAATGGGTTATGGCATACTGACATTTACTATCATGCTTAACGAGTCTGGAAGCAAGCATTGGTTACAATTGTTTAGTGGCTCATTGATTTCAGCAGAGTATGGACTGCTTCTGTCCTTTCTCTCTTCTACCCTTATGGGCACAAGATGGTGGCCACAGTTCCAAGCACCAACTCCTCACATGAGAGACCATGAGCAGAAGTAGGCAAAGGTCAAAACTCACTTTCCTTCACATCTCTCTTTGATCAGATCTTTCCCAAACAGGATTCCATCATGTTTCATTGGCCATAACTGGACCAGATGCCAACCTTAGACCAATCATTGGCAAAAGCAATTGCTTTGTTGATGTAGATCATGCATTCTTAATGAGGGTGATATCACCCTCAAGGGGGTGAAAATTGGTTCTTGGAGGCAAAAAAAAAATCATACTAGGCCAAGTATGGTGGCCCACACCTGTAATCCCAGCACTTTGGGAGGCTGAGGTAGGCGGATCACCTGAAGTCAGGAGTTCAAGACCAGCCTGACCAAAATGGAGAGACCATGTCTCTACTAAAAATACAAACATTAGTCAGGCATGGTGGCGCACGCCTATAATCCCAGCTTCCAGGGAGGCTGAGGTAGGAGAATTGCTTGAGCCTGGGAGGTGGAGGTTGCAGTGAGCTGAGATTACATCACTGCACTCCAGCTTGGGCGACAAGAGTGAAACTCCGTTTCAAAAAAAAATCATACTTTTTTATGTATAAAGTAGAGATACGCATAAAGTACATAAACATACAGTGTATCTGTGGTATTAAACTTTCATGGGAGGAAGCAATCAGGAAAACCTATCTAAAAAGGCTCCTTAAGGGAATGGAGTGACTTAAATCAATTATGATTCGTTGCTGGCACCTGGGGACTTTTCTTTTGGCCAGGAAGTCCGGGGAATGATGGCCACACAGGCAGCAACAATATCTGCCACATCCTGCCTAGAAAGAAACATGATTTTTGTGAAAATCTGGGTATGTGTGTAGGTGTGAGACTTCAGAGTGTGCTTGATTAAAATGTGTCATCAATGACCTGCTTTCAAAGATGGGTAGGGCTGGCCAACTGCATGCTTCAATCTGGGTACAAGTTGAGGACCAGAGGTGAATTTCTGGGGACAAAAAGGGGAATTGACAAGGGGCTACAGGAGAAAGAATAAAGCCTTCTAGAGGAGATTTGTATTATATAAGGTTGGTTGTGTGGTGAATGACTGTGTTAAGTGACTCAAGTTATTTCTCCCTCTTTGGCTGAGGCTCTAGGTCATCGGCACTACTCCAGTGAAGCCTGACCATCCTGCTTAGTGAAAAAGTTGCAGGGATCCATCTTTTTGAGTAGATGACTAACTCCTGCCAATGTGAGGGATTCAGGGGCACAAGGATGTCTTGCCTTCTTCCATGCCTGAGTCCATCTGAAATCCTCACCTTCTTTTTCCTCAGATGGTTTAGTACTTCTCTTCCATTGATTATACCACTGTGTTTCCAATTCCCATCCTGCTTACTACGACTGGTATTCACCCCTCAGGAAAAGTTGTTTAGCTAACTAAGCATTCTTTGTTGGTAGTTGGGTGAGCTGAGGCAGGTGCACCGTTGACCTGGAGTCATTGTGGGATTTCCCACAGTTCTGCATCCACCACCACTTTCACACCCTCCACTTTGGTTTTCCTGGAGTCTTGTCTTACAGACCTTAAATGCTGCCTGGGTGTTTGCTTTTTTTTTTTTTTCTTTTTTTTTTTTTTTTTTTTTTTTTTTTTTTTTTTTTGGCCTCTCTGGGTTCCTAGGAGGTAGGGACAGGTAGTCTCATACAACCACAGGAACCTGATTTCTGAAGGAGGACAAAAGGATGATGATTTCCTCTGGTACTGGAAACCTGGCGGACCTAAGTTGGTGCTCCTTGCCAGAGATGGATTCTAAGTATCCTCGCTCCTTGACCTGGTCCCCACAACCCACGTTTACAACTCCTCTGGCTAACTGCACTGAAATTCAAAAGCAGTTATCTCCAGGGAATGGGTGTGTAGGTGATGTTCACTCTCCTCTTTCTGCCATTCTATAGATCAGTGGTTCTCAGCCCTGGTTTGATTAAATGACCTAGGCAGCTTTTAAGTCAACATTGCTGCCCAGGTAGCAGCCCAGGTCAATGAAATCAGAATCTCTGGTGATGGGACCCAGGCTTCAGGGTTTTTGTAAACTCCTGTGTGACTGTGATGTGCCACCAGCATAGAGAGGCTGTAGGCTGTGTGTTTATGTGTGTATGTGTGTGTGTGGATGTATTTTTCTTACAGTGAGTATACACTATTTTTTTTTTTTTTTTTGGTAGAAACAGGGTCTCACTTTGTTGCCCAGGTTGGTTTCAAACTCCTGGCTTCAAGCAATCCTTCCATCTCGGCCTCCCAAAGTGCTGGGATTATAGGCATGAGCCACCATGCATGGCCTATTTTTTTAAGATCTTAAAAGAAAACATAGCAATTCTCAATTTGAAGAGAAAAAATTAACCCTATTTCTGTTCAATTCTTAAAAAAAAAAATTAGCCCCTCTTATTTTTCTGAAACTTGAAAAAATTTTACTATAAAGGAAAACATTATATGTGGTAAGAAAGTTTACATTTTAAGGGCTGAGCCTGATGAAAACAAAGTCAAGTCATAATTTTACATGAATATAATTTATATTTCATTTCTTTAGTGAAGTAACTGTTTTCATGGCATTGTGTTTGTTTGTTTTGTTTTGCTTGTTTTGTTTTTTGAGATGGAGACTTGCTTTGTAGCCCAGGCTGGAGTGCAGTGGTGCGATCTCAGTTCACTGCAACTTCCACCTCCCAGCTTTAAGCAATTTTCCTGCCTCAGCCTCCTCTGTAGCTGGGACTACAGGCACCTGCCACCACACCCAGCTAATATTTGTATTTTTAGTAGAGACAGGGTTTCACCATGTTGGCCAGGCTGGTCTTGAACTCCTGACCTCAGGTGATCCATCTGTCTCATCCTCCCAAAGTGGTGGGATTACAGGCATGACCCACTGCGCCTGATCTGTTTTCATGGCATTTTTGTAAGGAAAAAATGGTGGAAAAGAGATTTGAAATGAGTAACAAATCAATTGAATATACAGTTTCTGGTGGGTGCCGACATATGTCCTTGCCATATACTGATCTTTAAATAGTTTTTTTGTTTCTGTACCAACCAATGTGATAGATGTCTCTGGTGGAAGCTGAGATTATTGTAACTGCATGTTTTGTACCAGATGTGGTTGTAAAAGTAGTGGTTGCTCGGACTGAGGTCATTCAAAGAAGAAAATAGAAAAGTAGAGGGTAAGGAAACATGACTGGAAATAGGTCCCTATGGTGTCATGCTCCTGTGTGCCCTTCCCCTTTCCTTGGCTCCGGCCTGTCCTTGGAAGCAGCTGTTGAGAACAGGTAACTTGGACAAGTCAGTCAAGGGCTTCTCTACCCAACTCACTAAGAGCAGACATGGTAATGGTCTTCTTGGTTTGGGACTCACAGTCCCTGGAGGCTGAGGCCATGAGGCTCTAACCCTAGGCAGACTTGGCTAAGCCCTGAGCCTGTGAGCCTCTCAGAGCAGCAGGTGGGTGATTTACTGGAGAGAAATCCAACCAAGCTTTCCAGTAAGATCAACCTGTGGCTTGATTCAGGACAGCTATGTGTTGGTGACCAACACGACAGTCATGGCTAGGTTTTATTTCTCTAAACCTTGCTTTTAATATTATCTTGGGAGGCTGTATTAAAAAAGAACTTACCTAAAATTGTTTTAAGGATAACAGAGTGAAAAATAATACCTGGCTGTATCAAGGCCCTATCTGGGCCAAGTGTTGCTATATCGTATGCAAAGTAACCCAACCGCTTATGTGCTGAAATGTCAAACATAATTATACAACGACCTAATTTCACAGTCCTAGTCTCGTTAATAAGAACAGGATCCCTCACATTAGTGTGAAGTGGCAGAGATCTTTCTTGTCAAAGAAATTTAGTATATGTATTCATTAATCTGTATTTTTCTTTCTTATCATTATTCTCATATATGCTCCCAAGAATGTTCTCTCTTAAGGCCCTCAAGGGAAGAAACCATGCTATTGCTGTTTCTCTTCAAGAAGTCTCTAGGGCTGGGTGTGGTGGCTCACGACTGTAATCCCAGCCCTTTGGGAGGCTGAGACAGGCAGATCACTTGAGGTCAGGAGTTTGAGAAACCTTGTCTCTACTAAAAACACAAAAATTAGCCGGGTGTGGTGGTGTGTGCCTGTAATCCCGACTACTCGGGAGACTGAGGCAGAAGAATA
Organism: Rhinopithecus bieti; assembly: GCF_001698545.2. Taxonomy (NCBI): domain Eukaryota; kingdom Metazoa; phylum Chordata; class Mammalia; order Primates; family Cercopithecidae; genus Rhinopithecus; species Rhinopithecus bieti. The sequence continues at coordinate 556,208 of NW_016814242.1, forward strand.
GATTGAGCCTGGGAGGCAGAGGTTGCAGTGAGCCGAGATGGTGCCACTGCACTCCAGCCTGGGTGACAGAGTAAGACTCCGTCTCTAATTTAAAAAAAAAAAAGAAGAAGTAGTCTCTAATATGTTGAACTGTACACAGTCGGTGCCTAATGAGTACATGATTGACCTAATGAGTACATATGATCACTAGATCACCAGCATGTTGCTGCAGCATTTACAGTACTAAATGTCAAAATGTCTAGAGTTGAGGTTATAGTCAGAGCCAGAAGGATGTTGAGGGACCATCTGGGATGCGATCTAGCCCAGTGCCCTAGTTTTACAGAAACTGACATACAGAAAGGCCAAGCAACTTGCTAGTAAATATATGTTTAAAAAAGACGATCCAAATATACACTTCACCAGGCTGCTGCCACCTGCTCCACCTTCCCCTGGAGGGACAGAGCCTGGCAGAAAAGTTAACAAATTTGGATTATTAAACTCCATTTCAGGGGAACAAAAAATGTCTATGTATTAACCGAAGAAGGGCACGTTGGTTCCTCTGGAACAATTAGGACACTTAGTAACAAGAAGGAGTGTGAGACTGTCATCATTTTACTTTTTAAAAAATTGGACTAACTGGCTTAACTATTAGGATAACATCCTCCAGTGTAGGACCTTTCTGTGGGGAGAAAATGAAGACACCCCAATACCAGCTGCCCTCCCAAATGATCCACATAGCATTTCCAGGGTATACCTGACACCTGACCCACCAGAGGCTTCCAGGAACCCAGTGAAAGCAAGTGAGCCTGCAGGGGCTGGACCAGAGAGGGGCCACCCTGGGTGACAATCATGCTTTCCCTTGGCCCCTTGTCCTCGTTATATATATCCAGTTCAGAGGGACCTTGGTGTCCCTCTTACAGGACCCTGAGCAGCATTTTGGATACAACATCCAGAAAGTGAAACCACTGCCTCCATGTGGGGTGTCCTGTGAGATGTGATCCCCTCTGTGGAGCTCCTTAGTGGGTGGGCTCCCCTTACCACCCGCTGCCCTGCCACGCCCACTCCTCCCTCTTATTTTCCTGTGGTCTTCACAGCAGCCATTTGCTACTCAACAGCTGTTACTTTCTGCCTGCTTTCTGTTCTGCTCTGCTGTGGCTGATTTCACTGCCCCCACCTGCGCCCCAGGTCCTTACTGTGGGGCCTGCCCATCTTTGCCCTTACTCGCCCCAGCCAGCCCACCAAAGCTAACGCCCACAGGCTGCTGCGCCCCCTCCCGCCCCTCATGAGAGCTCACCTTGCCAACCCGGAGCAGCAAGCAAGCAAGACTGCAAGCAACATACATTTCTTTTCTTTTAAGTCAATTTTACTGTGATAGAACTCACATTTTTAAAAAAGGGGGGTGAGGTGCTTGGTGCAGTAGCTTATGTCTGTAATCCCAGTACTTTGAGAGGCCAATGCAGGAGGAGCACTTGAGCCCAGGAGTTTGAGACCAGCCTAGGCAACAGAGCGAGCCTCCCTATCTATAAAAAAATTAAAAACTAGCTGGGCACAGTGGCATGCGCCTATAGTCCTAGCTACTTGGGAGGCTGAGGTAGGAGGATCCCTTGAGCCTAGGAGTTTGAGGCTGCTCCCTGCAGAGCCTAGCCTACTCGGAACAAGATACTCACTCATTGTGTGTTGGGTGGATAAGGAATTGAAATGCCTCTGTATCTCTATCATCAGCAACTTTGAGCCATTTTTAGGGTTGTATCTCCCTTTAAATATAAGCTGCTGATAACAATTCCATTTGAATCTGCACAAAAGTCTTCTGCATGGTGTCCATATTGTTTCACTCAGCCCTTAGGTGCCTCAACTTTTCATGATCATCTCTAGGTCACCAAGGTAGAAACACTGTGGTCAGATATTTCAAAGGGCATTTCAGAATGTAGCTGATCATCCTGGGAAGGGTAATAGACAATAGAGCTTGGGGCTGTGTGTGGTGGCTCATGACTGTAATCCCAGTACTTTTGGAGGCTAAGGCAGGTGGATCGCTTAAGGCCAAGACTTTGAGACCAGCCTGGGCAACATGGTGAAACCCTGTCTCCACAAAAAAATTACAAAAATTAGCCAGGCATGGTGGTGCATGCCTGTAGTCCCAACTACTCGGGAAACTGAGGTAGGAGGATTGTTTGAGCCTGGGAGGCAGAAGTTGTGAGTGAGCTGAGATTGTGCCACTGCACTTCAGCCTGGGCAACAGAACCAGATCCTGTCTCAAAAAAAGAAACAAAAAACCAGCACAGAGCTTGGCACAGGGATGTGAATACTATGGTGGACAGGGGTGAAAGCAGGACTCAGACCCAGAAGATAAGATTGTGGAGGTGGGATCTGGCTGTGGACTGAAGCCAAGGAGGACTCAGAGGGATGGTGTTGGCCTCCTGGGACCAGGAAGCTGGAGACAGAGGCTTAGGCTCAGGCTGGAGTCACAACCAGACACAGAGCTCTAGGACCTAGAACCAGGGTAACCTGAAAAACCAGGCTGCAGTAGAACAGGAAAGTTAGGAGTCAGACCATGGCCAGAAGGGGGCTGCTGATTCTGAGGCTAACAGAGGCCAGGAAGAGTCTTCAACTACGGATTTTAAAAAGGCCCTGCCTGCCAGGGGCAGTGGCTCATGACTATAATCCCAGCACTTTGGGAGGCCGAGGTGGGCAGGTCACCTGAGGTCAGGGGTTCAAGACCAGCCTGGCCAACATAGTGAATCCCCATCTCTACTAAAAATACAAAAATTAGCCAGACATGGTGGTGAGCACCTGTAATCCCAGCTATTTGGGAAGCTCAGGCAGGAGAATTGCTTGAACCAGGAGGTGGAGGTTGCAATGAGCTGAGATCATACTACTGCACTTCAGCCTGGGCAACAAAGCAAGACTCCTTCTCAAAAAAACTGAATAGATAAAAAGGCCCTGAGGACACTTTCTGGGCCAGAACCAAGATCTCCTGCTACTGCTGCTTGGACCAGCCACTTGGCTCCTGCAGGAGGGTGGCCAGTCTGGGAAGAAGAATTACAGCTTGCCAAGCAAGTCAAAAGGTGCGGGGGAAGGAAAATGACCAAGAGGGGCCACAGATATTAGGCCACATTTTAGCCTCACTTTCCACAAAATGCCTAGCACAGTTCTTGTCAAATGAAAGGTGTTCATCAAGCATTCATTCTCCTCCACCTGGAGTTGACAGTGGCCTGGGAGGGCTGACACTTAGTCTGGGGCATCCGCTGTCTGCTGGGGCAGTCCCTGCCATCCTGCCTCCATAGTACCTTCTCTCACCTTGTCAGACTTAGGAGGAGAGGGGGTCAGAAGTGGGAGACTGACCTTCACTGGCCTATGGCCTGTCCTGCCACCCTGCTCAAGATGGCCCTTAGGAGCAGGGACATGGTGTGGCTGCCCATCGGAATTGTGTAATTTAAGTCAAGAAGGCCAAGGCCCAGATGGCCTGCTCCTCCTGGGTGCCATGGATTTGGAAATGGACCCATTGCAGAATCAAGAAAAGCAGGGAGCTGGGTGCGGTGACTTAAACCTGTAATCCTAGCTACTCCAGAGGCTGAGATGGGAGGATAACCTGAGGCCAGGTGTTTGAGACCAGCCTGGGCAACACAGTGAGACTCTCTCTTTAAAAATAAATAAAATAACCAGGCATGGTGGCACATGCCTGTGGTCCCAGCTACTCAGGAGGCTGAGCTGGGAAGATCACTTGAGTACAAGAAGTCCAGGCTGCAGAGAGCTATGATCATACCACTGCGTTGTAGCCTGGGCGACAGAGCCAGACTTTGTCTCTTAAAAAAGAAAAAAACAAAAAAAAAGAGCAGGGATGCTTATTGCCTATGTCATCCTCTAAAGCAAGGATTTCTATGGCAGCATAGACAGGTTATAGGAAAGGTTGCTTCGATCTTCAACTATGAGAGATTGAGTGGATTCCAGAAATCATGGTGGCAAGGGAAGCAGGGGTGATGAGTGAAACTGAGATCACAACATATCTGAGTCTGAGCTTCTCACTGCCTTGTGGCCCATTTTCCAGGCTCATCTAACTTCACTTCCCCTTGGCTCTGCTTCCTGAAAATAGTCATACAAACAGCTAATATTTATCAAGCACTTCAGATGCCTGATCCCGTTTAATCTTCACATGGCCCTGTGAAGCGAGTACTATCATTCCTCTCAGTTTGCAGTTCTTGTCCTAGGTTTACAGCTGGTAAGTCGCAGAGCTGGGGATAGAAGCTTCGAGGTCCTGTCCCATAAGCCTTGTTGATATTCATTCATTCATGTATTCATTGCGCCCTATACCAAACATTTCCTGAGTCAGGGATTGTGGCGTAGATCTACAGATAAATAATACAGTTCCTGCCCACAAGGAACTGGCAGGCTAGAGAGAGGAACATCTGCATAAGCAAATATTCACACTATATACGATGAGGACTATTGTGGGGACTCAAACAAGTTATTTATGTGTTGTCCTTGATGTGAAACCAACTCTTGGAGGTTGCCAGTCTTTGCCCATTCCCAGTCTCTTTCCACAATCTTTTGTCATCCTCCAAGATGCTGACGTTTGTGCCTGTGACCTCATCTGATCCCCTCTGCCATGCTTCTCCATGTCCTCTGGGCCTGGATGTCCCCCAGCTCCACGTGGCACTGGGCATTGGGTGCCCAGCTTCCTGTCAGACCAGAGTGGGAAAGGGAAAGGACCCTGAGAGGCCTGGTGAGCCAGTTCTCCTCACAGCTCTCCCTCTGGCCAACAGTTAGGACTTGGACAAGTCACTTAACATCAGGGGGTCTCACTTTCCACTGTTCATAAAAGAAAGTTTAGGATTAGATGCTCCTTGAGGTCCCTTTGACTTTAGGTGTTGTGTGAATGAAGCCCGAATCTCCAGCATGGAGTCAGGGCAGAAGGAGAAGGATGAGTGGGGTCCTTTTCTGGAACTTTACATCCAGCCCACCTTTTCCTTCCTCCCTGGCCCTAGGCCTCACCTATGGAAAGCCTGCTTTACTCCTGCAGCCATGCCACTGATTTCTAGCAGGTGCCCCCCTCACTAGGTGTGCTCAGGCCCCTGGGTCCACCTTGGGTCCTAACTCACCAACTCCTGACCTTGAATGATCTCCAAGGTCTACTTCACCCATATCTCTGGTCCAAATGACACATTCGCCATGAATCACTGCATTAGTTCATTCTCATGCTGCTGTAAAGAAATAACCGAGACTGGGTAATTTATAAAGAAAAGAGGTTTAATTGACTCACAGTTCCACATAGCTGGGGAGGCCTCAGCAAACTTATAGTCATGGCAAAAAGGGAAGCAAACACGTCTTTCTCCACACGGCGGCAGGAGAGAGAAGAATGAGAGCCCAGCAAAGGGGGAAGCCTCTTATAAACCATCAGATCTTGTGAGAACTTACTCAATGTCATGAGAATAGCATGGGGGAAACCGTCCTCATGATTCAATTACCTCCCACTGGGTCCCTCCCACGACATGCGGGGATTATGGGAACTACAATTCAAGATGAGATTTAGGTGGGGACATAACCAAACCATGTCAGTCACCTATGAAAGCAGAGGAAATTTGGGATTCCTAGTACCTGGCCCAGGCTCAGAACTACTTGAGCGAGCCGGCTGCTTCCCTGATGTGGGGCCAAGATTTCCTTCCCTGCAAACAGATGATCCCGGGTCATAGAGGGAGGCTTGCTGGCTGTACCAGACCCACGCTCACCCTTGTCCTAGGCCCAGGGTTTATTATTTAAGAGTAGCACCCCAAAGCAGGTGCTGTGGACGCTTTTGCTATAGAAAGGCATTTCAGGCGTGTTTATGAATCAGGTGGTTCTTCTTTCCCTTCTCTTAACCCACAAAAACTACAAGGAGAAAACTAATTTCTCACTCCCCCTATAGTTTATGTGGGGTAAAAGGAGAGAAAGAAGAACCATCTGATCCGTAAGCAAAAATTTGCCCACGCAAATACCTCCAGCTCAATTTCTTCTCCTTATGTGACCTTAGGGTATGGAGACTTCCAGAGGGGAAGGGACATATCTCAGGTAATTTAGCCAACAACAGGCCTGGCACAAATTACACGCTCATGCCTTCACATGCCAAGGTGGGCTTGCTTCAGACTCATTATGTGTGCTCAGGTCCCTGGTTCTACCCTGGGTCCTAAAACCTGATAACAGCCTCGGCTTGCTCTCCCACACCCAGCTCTGGACAGTCGGATGCAGCACCACCTACTCCCCATCCCACAGCAGAGGAGGATCTGGAGCTGGGATCTTGGTGTGAAATGAAGGGTTCTGCCTGGGAAGGTGGCATCTTAGAGGCTTCCATGTCTGGGCCCTGGGCTTTGCTTCCTTTATGTTCCTGCTGTTTGTTTTAGGTCTGTTCTTATAAACGCCTTTTCTCTCAATGCAAGGAGTGCACAGATGAAGGCACAGCTGTCTCCTGAATGTCTAGGCTCCTTCTTCAGCCTCAGTGGACAGCCTGCTTCCCAGAACGTCTGCCTCAGAGTCAACCTCCTGGAGAAGGAGCCAGTGCTTACTTTTGTGTTATTCTTAAGCATTTATTGAACATCTGCTATGCCCAAAGTTCTATAGCAGCCACCTCTCCTTGTGACATAAAAGTAATTTCCTTCTGTAAATATTGATAATGTGCTTATCAGGGCAGAGGCTGTGGTTGTGAACAAGAGAAAACTGCCCCACAAGGCAAGTCCTTGTCTTCTCAAAGCTTCATTCTAGCAGAATGTGAAACTTTGATACAGATAGGAAAATAGTAAATACGAAACGAGTAAGTTCCCTATCCTTAAGGAGTCATAATCTAGCTGGGAAAATAAAACATGGTGATTATGTGAGTCAGGGTTCTGCAGAAAAACAAGATATATATAAAAGATGTCTGGCTGGGCATGGGTGGCTCATACCAGTAATCCCAGCAATTTGGGAGGCTGAGGCAGGAGAATGGCGTGAACCCGGGAGGCGGAGCTTGTAGTGAGCCAAGATCGCGCCACTGCACTCCAGCCTGGGTGACAGAGCAAGACTCTGTCTCAAAAAAAAAAAAACAACAACAAAAAATAAAAAACAACAACAACAAAAACCTACAACTAACCGTCACAGTAATCAATGAGCAATATTTTATCTAAAAGCCATGGTCCATACCTAGACAGCAGCCCTGTGTTGCTGGGAAGAACAATGGTCACAGGTTCCATTATTTGTAGTGACAAGGGGAGATGGTGGAGAGCGCTCTGGCGCTCAGGGTCTGGAGCAGGACCACCAAGATGTGCTTCCAGACTTTGCCATGTGCCGGCTGTGAGGTTCACACAAACCCCTTGACCTCTCTGGGCTTTGGGCTCTTCATCTGCAAACTGGTTTGCCTTGTTTCCTGCACTGGGTTATTATGAGGACAGATAAGTTAATGTACATGAAAACAGTTGGCAAACTACAAATAGCATCAAAATGTCATTATTATTCTTGAAACAAAAGGTCAGTATTTTAAAATGAAATTTTCCAAGTGTGAGGCTAGTTCACTTTGGATTCCCAGAGACTAGAGAGCTCATACAGTGACAAGACAAGCACAAGCAGGTGCATCCATGTTGAAAATACTGGGCCAATTTTTCCACCAGGACCTTCAACCAGACCAGGGTGCATTTTAAATGGAATTTGCCACCACTTACAGTGGGGTGATTTCCAAACTGATTACTGACATTTGAAATCCATCATGAGAATATTATCCCTTTAGCTTATGCTAGATGGATTTTGTCACCTCTTGCCTGAAAATACCCCACCTCAGTGAGAATGAACATTCTTGGGTGCAAGTTGTGGAAAAGTGATTCATTCATTCAATAGCTCCTGTTCAGCACCAGACTCTGGGAACACAAGGTGGTCAAGACGGCCCATCCTCGGTGCTGATGGAGCTACTGTCCAGTGCTGACGTGAGACATCGAGCCGGCACTCCAAAAGAGGGAGCAGTCAGGCGGACATGGATACACCAAGAGGAGCGTCTCTCCTTGGTAGGAAATGCTTCCAGGAAGAAGTGCTGTTCAAGCTGGTAGCTGAAGAGTGAGTTGGAGTCAGCTGTGAGGGATCGGGTGGGAGTGTGGGCTGACAAGGGAACAGCTCATGCACAGGTGCTGAGGTTAGAGAGCGGGCAGGAGCGGAAAGAAACCTGGGGCCTGGAGGGTGGAGGACAGAGGCGGTCTGTGCAGAGATGAGGCTGCAGTGCGGCCAGCCTTGAAGGGGCCCGTGTGCTATGCTAACCGGTTCGAACTTCCTCCTTAGGGAAGACAACCCTTCATCCCAGTTTTCCAGGGACAGTCATAGTGTATACCTGTTGCCTCAGCACAGTGAGGAAGGGCACTGCTCTTGCTCTTCAAAGCTGCCTGGGTTGGATGATAAATTATTTGGTCACCTATCTCTATTAGGGCGTGGAAGGCAGCAGAGTGAGGCGGGGATGGAGGGGTGGAGAGAGAAGTTTAGCTCCTTTCTCTGTTGTAGGGGAGCGTGGGCACACACAGAAGAGTCTCCAAACATTCATGAGCCCATTTCTCCCTCCAAGATAACTATTCCTTTAAAAACCCAAGGAACTGATTGAGGTCTCGCCCTTTAGATTCTTTGTGACCACCAGCTGCCTTGCCAGTCACCCAAAGAAGTTTTAAGATAGAACGTTTTGCCTCTGGAGATTCCAGGGTCAGTCATGAAGTACCCAGAACCAGGAGATGCCAGGAGGACAGAGTGGGAGAGGAGCGGGCAGAAGGCAGGATCTTCCTTCAGCCCAGGTCAGGGAGGAGGGTAGCGAAAATCACCTAACCCAGTTAGGTGTTACCAAAACCCCAGCTACCAACTCCCGTGGGGTTGGGCGCTGCCATTCTGGGGGACACTGAGGCCTGTTCTCCTGCCTTCCCGTCCTGGAAACTGGCTGGTGTGCAGTAGCCCTAGGACCTAGGGTCTCCTGGGAGACCATCTCCCCACACCCTGCTCCCAGCAGAGGAGGTCTGATATCACAGGAAATGAGAGTCACTCGGCTAAAGTGCTGTTTCCAGCCTAGAGTTGGCATTTCTGCTCTAGTTCTGCCTCTCCCACAGTAATTAACTAATTAATTACCAACAAGGGGGTGATGCAATTATGACACAATGAGCCTGACTTTTCAGCCTCCCACCCAGGAGCCCCCAAGCTCTCTGAATCAAGAAAGGCCAGTTTGTGTTATTAACTAAACAGAATTTCCTCAAACCCCTGCATGATCACTCCAGTGTCTAAGGCCTTAGCCTCACTGCCTTCCTTGGTCCCAGAGGCCAGGCTGGAGATGGGTCAGCTTCAAGGGTGAACACTGGACTCTGGAGAAACCCAATTGCTAGTGGTCACTGTGTGTGCTTAAGAAGTGCCTCTGGCCTGGGATTAGTCACGGAGGCTCCCTGAACTTGTTTCTTCATCAGTAAACAAACCTAACAACAGCTGTTCCATGAGTGAATGCAGGGTGCTTTGTAATGCACTGTGATCCTTCTACATATATGCAAACTGAGGCCGGGGGATTAAGTGCCCTGCCTGGGACCACCAGCAAGCAAGTGGAGCCTGGGTCAGGATCCAGGGTGCCTGAGTCCAGACAGCCTTGCCCACAGTGGCCCACTCTGGCTTGGAGGTACCCTCCTGACAGCAGACCCAGAGAGTCTCTACTCTAGCTGCCTGGCTTCCCAAGGTGGAGGGCCACGAGCTCCAGGAGTCAAAGAGCTGGAGGGAGGCTGGGAAACTTCAGAAGTCACTCGGCCTAGGGAGGGGGTTCCTGGTGCTGAGACCCATCACATGGCCCCAGGAGCTTTGGAAGGCCAAGGGCATTACCCTGGGCAGAGGCCTCCTCCGTGGTGGGTTTCCAGCCTGCCCCCAGCTTTGTTTTATTATATGCCTTAGCAATTGCCTCCCTTGTCCACGAGAAGCCTGGGAGGACTGTTTTGTAAAAGGTCTTCCATCCTAGACTCTTGATACCCCAGTCAGGTATCTTGAGACAGAATGATTGTGAACGCGGCCTCCAGTCAGAGTTCGCCTCCTAATCTTAGGTTTGGTGATGTGTCCCCAACTGTGCTGCAAGGTTCTCCCAGGGCAAGCCTTGAGCCATCGGCCTCTCTGAATCCCCAAAGCACTGAATACAGCACTTCAATGGAGCAGTGGCTCAATTATGCTAAGATTATAAATCACAAACTCTGTTTGCATTACAACTAATTTCTTTCCAAATCTTGTCAATGGAATTTCTAAACATGTTAGCATCACTGTAATGATATGCAATTGTATTTGGTTCTCAAGATTTTTTATTTGACATTATTTTATCTATTACACACTTCAGTGCATAATCCACATACTTGTCATTGTTAATAGCTATGCTGGATTCCAGGGTCCCAACATACCATCCTTTGTTTAAGCATTCCCTAATTGTTGGGTATTTGGATTTCCTCCGATGTTTGAACACTATTAATAGTGCTGCTGGGCCACCTGGTTTTTCTCTCCTTTGCCTGAACATGAGGAGATGAGATGGGATGAGGGAGGGAACCCTTTCCTGCATTCCCAGAAAAGCCTATTCTTCACACTTCTTCGCTGGACTGGGAATAACAGAGGCCAACGTCTGCTGTTCTGTCGCAGACAGGCCAGTATCTCGGACTGTCACTGGGAGACTTCTTAGAAGGCCTGTGGTGCCCCAGGAATAAGAACAGAGCACTCACCTGGCTGCACTCAAGGGCTCTGGACTCAGCAGAGCTTTCGTGTTGAACTACTTGCTGTGAATTTGGCTTTTCCTATATGTGGTTCTGTTGAACCATCTCATCAGACAGGCCCTGAGGGGAGACCTGATAACATCACTCCTGTTCCTGGCAGGTCATTTCAGTGTTACACTGGGAATCCCAGAACTTCTGAGCCGAAAGGTTATCTTTCTGTTTAACTATCTGACCTTTCTGTTTTATAGCTGAGGACACTGAGGGCCAGAGTGGGGAAGTAACTTTCCCAAGCTCACTCAACTGTTGTTGGCAGAGCTGGGCTGGGGCCAGGAGGGCCTCCCACCCCCAGGCAGGCGTTAGTGTCACCTGGCTTCCCCAGGGGAGCATGGTTATGGACTGGAATCCTTCTTGCAGTTAAGGTACCAATTCTCCACAAATTGAACTGTGGATATAACACAGTCCCAATCCAAAGCACAGCAGCATTCTTTGTGGATACAGGCAAGTGAATTTGAACACTTACTTGAGAAGGTAAAGCCAAGTCAATTTTGGGAAAGAACAAATTTGGAGACTCACACTACATGATACTATCAAGCTACAGTCATCCAAACAGTGTGGTATTGGTGAAAGGACAGACAGAATAAACAGTCTAGAAATAAACACACACAAATATGGTCGATTGATTTTTAGCAAAGATATATAAAGGCAATTCAATGGAGAAAGGACAGTCTTTTAATTAATGGTGTTGGAGAAATTAGACATCCTATGCAAAACAATTACCCTTGACCTGTGCCTCACCTTATAGAAAATGAATTAAAATAGATCATGGACCTAGATGTAAAGTCTGTAACTATAAAACTCTTAGAAGAAAATATAGGAGAAAATCGTTGTAATCTTGAGTTAAACAAAGTGTTCTTAAACACGACAACCAAATCATGCTCTATAAAAGAAAAACAATAAAGTGGACTTTATCAAAAGTAAACACCTTTACTCTTGTGAAAGACATTTTAAAGAGAATGAGAAGAAAAGCTGCAAACTGGGGGGAAATATTTGCAGATCACATATCAGACAACAGACATCTAGACTATAAAAAGAACTCGTAAAACTCAGTAAGAACAAAAACAACCAATTTTTTAAAACTAGGCAAGATTTGAAAAGATGCTTCACCAATTAAGATATAGAAATGGCAAATGAATACATGAAAAGATGCTCATTAGTGATTAAGGAAATGCAAATTAAAACCAGAATGAGACACCATCTCATGCCTATAAGGATGGCTAAAAATACCGACAATACCAAATGCTGACAAGAATGTGAAGAAACTGGAACTCTCATACATTGGGGGTGGGAATACAAAATGGTACAGCCACACTGGAAAATAGTTTGATTACTTCTTATAAAGTAGAATCTATTTACCATACAACACAGCAATCCCTCTTCTAGGTATTTATACCAGAGAAATGAAAACATTCTCCTAACATAAACTACACCAATGTGCATAGCAGCACTACTCATAACCTCCAACATACGAAAACAACCTAAATGTCCCTCAATGGATGAGTGAATAAACGACCTGTGGGACATTCATACAATGGAAACTACTGTGCAGTAAAGAGGAAAAAACTATTCATACAACAACTCAAGTGACTCTCAAATGCATGATGTTAAGTGAAAGGCCTGTCGCAAATCAGAGCTTACTGCTTCCATCCTCCTTCCCCTTTCTTTAAACTCTAAGTGAAAGAAACCAGTTTCAAAAGGTTACATACTGTGTAATTCTATTTATATGGCATCCTGAAAAAGGCAAAATTATAGGGACAGAAAATAGATCAGTGGTTGCACAGAGCTTCGGATGAAGGAAGGGCCTGAATGCAAAGGCGTAACATGAGGAAACGCTTTGTGGTGTAGGAATTATTCTTTATCTTGTTAGTAGTGGTAGTTACATGAATCTGTGCTTGTATTAAAACTCAGAGAGGACTCTACATCCAAAGTGACTTCTACTTTATGTAAGTTAAAAACACAAAAGGCTGACAAAGTACTTTTGTATCATTAACTTATCTAAGCCTCCTAACTACCCGTTAGCAGATCCACTGGACACTTTGAAGAAGGAATGAATTGTTCATTCATTTATTAATTTAAGAACTATTTATGGGCCCTTACTATGGGCATTTTTCTAGGTACAGGCACAAAGAAAAGTTTTGATCTCAGAGAGCTCCCATTCCCGTAGGTAATTCTTGTGAATACTGAGTTTCCCCCACCTGTGAGCTTGTAACTTTCCATCTCAACCCTCCCACTGCAGGAAGCTGTCACCTCCCACTGCAGCCTCCCAGCCACCCACTACCTGGGCTGCATGGCCTGTGTGGAGGTCAATGCTTGGGCCCTGGAATGCTGCACGAAGCAGCAGGGGAGACGGGTAGCAGCAGCCTTGCCCTGGGTCTGGTACCCAGACTGCCTGGCCACCCACTGTAGGGATTGCATTTGGCCTAACCTTTCCAACAGATGAAACAGACCCTCCTGACGTGGCTCAAGTTCTCCTACTTGGTGTTAGGACTTTTCTGCTGTGAGTTCCCCTCTTTCTCTAGTGATTAGAATCAACACAAATGGGGGTAGGGGTGGAGTAAAGAGGGGAATATATGAGCAAGAGTTGGGAGATGAAGGGCAAGGGAGGTGAGCGTGTAAGCAACAGTATACAACACAAAATACCGTACACAGGGAGGTGAATGTGTAAGCCACAGTACACACATGAAATACTGTATACATAAAATACTAAAATACAAGGAGGTGAGATGTGCGAGCAGTGGTACACCGGCATGAAAATACTATACCATGAAATACAGGGAGGATGAGTGTGTGGCAATGGTACAGCCAATGAAATACTGTACACAGTTATAATACAAGGAGGTGAGTGTGGGGAAGTGTACACACATGAAATACTATACACATGAATACAAGGGAGGTGTGTGAGGCAGTGGTACAGCAGCATGAAACACTGTACATCCATTAAATACAAGGGAGGTGATGTGTGTGGGCAGTGGTACAACACCATGAAATACTATACACATGAAGTACGAGGGAGGTGAGTTGTGTGAGCAGTGGTACACACTGAAAAGCTGTAGCATCATGAAATACAAGGAGGTGAGTGTGTGAGGGCAGTGGTACACCACCCCATGAAATCGTGGCACACCCAAATACAGGGAAGGTGAAGTGTGTGAGGCCCACAGTACATACATTAAATAGCTGTAGCACACCCAAATACAGGGAGGTGGTGTGTAAGCCAGCAGTACATACATCTAATCATACTGTACAGGCAGCAAAATAGCAGGGAGGTGTGTGTGTGTGAGTCAGTGATCAGCAGGCCCATGAAATACATGGAGGTGAGTGTGTGAGCAGTGGTAGCACACATGAAATACATGTTAACATATGAGAATACCAGAGGAGGTGAGTATGTGAGGCCATAGTACATAGCATTTAATACTGTACACACAAAATACAGGGAGTGAATGTTGTAACAGCCACAGTACAGCACCATGGAATACTGTACACATGAATAGCAAGGGGGTGTTACACACATGAAATACTGTACACATGAAATATTTTGAGTCCTCTAAACAATGTTATAAAACAGATATTTCTCCCCTGTATCCAGGTGGCATAATGGTGACCTGGGGGATTACATGACTTGCCCAATTCCCACAGCTAGGAAAAGGGCTAAATCAGGCTTCTAACTCAAGTCTCTGTGCCTCCAGAGCCTGTGCCCTTCCCCATCCACCCTGCCTCCAGGCTGCAGGAGCCACAGGCCCAAGTTCATGGACAGGCAGCCAAGCCTTCCCCCTCGGAAGTGCCCCGGCCTCACCTGGACGCTCCAGCTCCCAGACAAGACTTAGTCGAGGTAGGTCGTTCAGAGGGCAGGGCCCCACAGAGTCTGGGTTCTAACTCACATGGCTTCAGGCAAAGAGCATGTTCCTTCCTTATCTCCCTCTCCAGGAACATCAGAGGGGGTAATTTAAGAGCCTCCCTCCTATCTTTCCACAGTGTGATAGGCAATGACCGAGATATCTGCTAAAAGCTACAAGATATTCCTGATAAATTTCGTTTTCTGGGTTGGCCCTCAGACCACCTGACAGAGTGCTTCAGCACACATTTTGGAGGCCCTGACCTTCCTGTATCCAGACCCAGCCTTGACTCTGGATCCATAAAGAATATGTGAGTTATCAGGTTTGGGGCTCCTGAGGGGGCCACTGCTAAAGTCCCATGGCAGAGAGGACCAAGACCAGGAGCCTAGTGGGTGAAAGGGAAGGGCCTGGGTGCAAAGACCTCTCCAGGCCCTGCAGGGTGGGCCGGGGGCTCCCAGAGGCAGGCAGGGGTGCTCCTCCTGTCTGTTTCCCCAGTCAATGAAGGCTCTGGTTGAGCTCATGACATGGCAGCACCTCGGAGGCCCAGAGGACACCTGCCTTAACTCTTGGGCAAAGGGATCCTTTCTAGAAGACAGAGAGGGGTTTGAGATAACGATGGTCTCAGGGACAGGGTTTCAGGCACCGACTGTCCTAAGGGAGTCAGAGAATAGGTGGGAATCAATGTGGGGGGTGGGGAGTAGCGAAAGTGACAGTAAGCATTGACTGTGAAGAGTGATGGGGCCAGGTGACCAGAAGTCTGAAGCTGGTGTGGGATATGATGAGGTTTCTCTTCAAATAATCAGATCAATCTTTTATTCTTTAATTCATAGTACTCCCCACCACCTTTTCTCCTTTTGCCTTTTGCCTTTGTTAGATGCCCAGGCACGCCACAGTACCAGGTGTTATCAGTACCAGCTCACATTCCTTTCCTTATTTGGAAAGAGGACTCACTTTCTAGCTCACCACAGACACCTCTTCCCCTTCCTTTCCACTTTCTTTTACATGCCCACCTTATCTAAAAAAAATCCAATGTTTAGCCAACTGGGATTAGTTTACATTGTACGACCCGACCCTGGCCAATAGAGAAAGGGTACAGGGGCAGGGCTTGCCTCAGGAATAAAGGCTGTTGTGCCTCTTTGTTCAGGTGTGCTCTCACAGCGACTGGCCAAGGAGGCACCCCTCTGCGCAGAAGTGAAATTGCTATGCTAAGAATCCTTTGTTCAAGTGTTTAATTTCCTTAGGATTTTGAGCATTATTTCTAACACTGGCAGGGATGTAAGGTCTGGAAGGAGACATGGGGATCCTGCTGGGGTCTGGGGCCCAGGGGTACTTCTCCACAACTTGAAGGGGTTGACCCCAAAAAGGCAAGCTCAAGGCACTAAGGGGCTGGATAACTCATGAGATGGCCCAAACTAAAAGGACACCAGATTAGGCCCCTGGGTCTGGAGGGGCTATGGGGTGAAGGCTTGGTTATGGGAGTCATCTCTGGTGCTTGCCCTAGAACAGAAGATCACAGAGAAGCTTGGATAAAGCTGACTGGAGGTTACAGCCCTGAGCCAGGGTGCTGGGGACTAGAGCCAGGACTGACCTCACAGCCAGGAGCAGTGGTTTGAGGCCTGCAGAGGCCCAGGGACCCTGCTGGGGAATGGAGTGAGGGAGTGAGTCAGGGATCTGGGGACGACAGGACACAGCCAGCTGTGAGGAATGCCTTGTGTTATAGGAGCCGGGGAGTGTGACATTGGAGTGGGACGTTACTAGCTGTATGGCCTGTACAAGGGCCCACACCTCCCTTCCCCTGTCCAGGTCTCCTATCTATAGAATGGGAATGAGAAAAACAACCTCTAAAGTTTCTTTTTTGGTTGGGCACTGTGGCTCACACCTGTGCTTGGGGAGGCCAAGGGGAGAGGATTGCTTGAGCCCAGGGGTTTGAGGCCAGCCTGGGCAACAGAGTGAGACTATGTCTCAATTAAAAAATAAATTAAAAAAAAAAAATTCTTGTGAGAAGTAAATGACAATAACATACAAAGTGCCTAATACATAGCGGGTGGTGGGAGGAAAAGGGGTCTAATTTGTTCAACTGTCATCTGCTATGGAGGTAGAAGGAAAAGCGTAGGTTAGTGGTTCTCAAACTTGACTGAACATCACAGTCGGATATGGGGCTTGTCAACCCAGTTTGCCACTGCCCGTCCCTGGAATTTCGCAGTCTGTAGCTCTGGATGGGTCCTGAGATCATATCTAACAAGTTTCTACTGCTGTTGCTACTGGCCTGAAGACCACATTCTGAGAACCCCTGATGTAAATATGAAGAGGGTCAGCCCAGTTTTGAATGGTGGAAAACTGTGGTTCTACCACTTGCTATTTCTGGGGCCTTGAATAATTTACTTAACTTCATTGTAGCTTAGTTTCTTCACTTATAAAATAAAGATAATTGTGCCTTGGGATTATTGTAGGGTGTGATAAAGATGAAATGAGTTAACACATGTGTCAATTGTTTGGAAGAGCATCTGATAAAATGTAAACACTAAAAAATGTTAGCTCTTAGTATATGCTAGGGCCTTGAAAAATACATTATCTCAATTGTCAAAAGATCATCAGTAGCGGGTAATAGTATCATCTCCATTTTACGGTTGAAGAAGTGTAAGCTCAGAAAGATGAGATCTAACACGTACCTAAGGAACCCAGGCTGCAATCTGAACCCAGATCTTCCAGGTCCATAGTTAGGGCTGTTGCAAATCAAGTCTCACTGCTTCCTTCCTCTTTTTCTTCCTTTAAGCTCTGAGAGTGGATGATTCGGCCCTTAAACCTGAGATGCTGAGAGTGGGTAGGGCTCATAGCCTGGAGCAGGGAAGAGTGGAGGAGGAAGCTCAGGAGGAAGTTTGCCTGAGAACCTGGCACAGAAGTTACTCAGGATGCGCAGTGGGGGTATTTTTGTGTGTTCAGAGGGCAGATATGCGGGTGACTCTTCTTGCTTGGCTGCCTTAGCTGATTGAAGTCATCAGCGGATGATGTAGCAGGTGCAAATGAATCGGCCCCTGATGGTTTATAGAGCCCTGGAGGACGCCCCTGCTATCGGCCTAATATGGACACAAAATACAGTTATTGGACTACAGCATCAAAATACTACAACCCTGTGGACGATGAATCAGAGCATCTCCCTCACCCACAAAGACCACAGTGTTCCACAAGAAGGGAAGATCTGCAGCAGCAAGTCGTGCGGTGGGGGGAGGCTTCATGTCCCCCCGTCCTAATTGCTGTCAGTTGCCCTGCACTCAGTGCTCACGAACAAGGGAGGAGGCACCGCATGTGGTCATCCCAACTCCTCACAGCTGCTGGAGAGAAAACTCTCATCCATATATGGTGTTCAATGGATTTATATGCTGATGACTCCCATCATGTATTTGCAGCCCAAATTCTGACTCTTCTGTCCTCTGTCTAGAAGATCTATCTATCTATGTGTCCTTTACACTCCCTGGATTCGCCATGGCCAAACCTCCTCTTTTTTTTTTTTTTTTTTTTTGAGGTGGAGTCTCCATTTGCCCAGGCTGAAGTGCAGTGGCGGGATCTTGGCTCACTGCAATCTCTGCCTCCCAGGTTCAAGTGATTCTTGCGCCTCAGTCTCCTGAGCAGCTGGGATTGCAAACATGTGCCACCATGCTGGGCTAATTTTTTTTTTTTTTTTTTTTTTTTTTTTTTTGAGATGGAATCTCACTCTCGTCACCCAGACTGGAGTGCAATGGTTCGATTTCGGCTCACAGCAACCTCCACTTCCTGGGTTCAAGTGATTCTCCTGCCTTAGCCTCTCGAGTAGCTGGGATTACAGGCACCTGCCACCATGCCTGGCTAATTTTGTATTTTAGTAGAGATGGGGTTTCACCATGTTGGCCAGGATGGGAGAACTCCTAACCTCAGGCAATCTGCCCACCTCAGCCTCCCAAAGTGCTGGGATTATAGGTGTGAGCCACCATGCCCTGCCTAATTTTGTATTT
>NW_016814242.1:574880-656015 GCF_001698545.2 Rhinopithecus bieti
TTTTTTTTTTTTTTTTTTTTTTTTTTGAGATGGAATCTCACTCTCGTCACCCAGACTGGAGTGCAATGGTTCGATTTCGGCTCACAGCAACCTCCACCTCCTGGGTTCAAGTGATTCTCCTGCCTTAGCCTCTCGAGTAGCTGGGATTACAGGCACCTGCCACCATGCCTGGCTAATTTTGTATTTTAGTAGAGATGGGGTTTCACCATGTTGGCCAGGATGGGAGAACTCCTAACCTCAGGCAATCTGCCCACCTCAGCCTCCCAAAGTGCTGGGATTATAGGTGTGAGCCACCATGCCCTGCCTAATTTTTGTATTTTTAATAGAGACAAGGTTTCACCATGTTGGCCAGGCTGGTCTTGAACTCCTGACCTCAAGTGATCCGCCCCCCTCAGCCTCCCAAAGTGTTAGGATTACAGGTGTGAGCCACCGCACCTGGCCCAATGTTCCTTTTATTATCCTCTTCCCTCAAACTTTGCTCTTTCCCTGTCCCCACTGTCTCACTTGGTGGTAGCAGCCACTAAGTACCCAATCCAGAGGTTCTGAGAAGACCCTAGGTGGACTTTTTTTTTTTTTTTTTTTGAGACAGCATCTTACTTTGTCACCCAGGCTGGAGTGCAGTGGTGCAGTCATGGCTCACTGCAGCCTCAATCTCCCAAGCTCTGGTGATCTTCCCACCTTAGTCTCCTGAGTAGCTGGGACTACAGGTGCACACCACCATGCCCAGCTAAGTTTTTGTATTTTTTTGTAGAGACAGGGTCTCACTATGTTGCCCAGGCTGGTCTTGACCTCTTGTGCTCAAGTGATCCGTTCACCTCAGCCTCCCAAAGTGCTGGGATTACAGATGTAAGCCACCTGGCCTGAGATTTACTTTTTAATTTTAATTAATAGACTATTTTTCAAGTGCAGTTTTAGGTTTACGAAAAATTGAGAAGAAAGTATCAATAGCCATATCCCTCCTCCCCACTAGTTTCCCTTATTATTAACCCCTTGTATGAGTATGGTTCATTCATGTTTGTTACGATTGATAAACCAATATGGGTACATTTCTATTAACTGAAGTCTATATTTACATTAGGGCTCACTCTTTGTGTTACACTTTTTTTTTTTTTTGAGATGGAGTCTCGCTCTGTCTCCCAGGCTGGAGTGCAATGGCATGATCTCGGCTCACTGCAAACTCCGCCTCCCGGGTTCAAGCAATTCTCCTACCTCAGTCTCCCAAGTAACTTGGATTACAGGCACCCGCCACCACACCTAGCTAATTTTTGTATTTGTAGTAGAGACAGGGTTTTGCCATGTTGGCCAGGCTAGTCTTGAACCCCTGAGCTCAGGTGATCTGCCCGCCTCAGCCTCCCAAAGTGCTGGGATTACAGGCATGAGCCAACATGCCTGGCCTTGTGTTGTACATTCTACATATAGGTTTTGAGAGACATTCTGTATGATATTGTAATGGTGGGTATATTTAATGCCAAGTTTGTTCCTAAAGCAGATAGTGGCCTTGTAGGGGAGTACCCATAGTGTGTCCCCTGGGAAGAGAAGCACTCAGAACATACTTGTCAGCCCCTTCCATCCTTGCTCCCTCTGCCCCAAGGAACACCTAGGTTCCTGGTTGGCCCTGACCCCTGCTTGCCTGTGTCAGATGGGAACTGCCTGTGGTTTGTAGATTAGCCCTTATCTTAAATGCCAAGCTCCAGGTCTGAGCTCACACAGAGCTTTGGACTGATCTGATGATATCTGGTGAGGAAGAGATGCACTTGGTAAGCTGGGAGTCCATCTTCTTGACCATAAGACCTGTGGTTCAGTCTCAGGTCTCACCCTTTGTCAATTTTACACACTCATCATTGACTTGGCTTTTACAGCAGGGGCTCCACAAGCAGCCCCAGATGGTCACAAAAGGTAGGAGGCAGAAGTGACTTGGAACAGCTGAGGTCCTAAAAAACAGCCTCAGGTCTGATTTCCATTCAGTCGTGTTGGCCTCCCTTGCTAGTTAGCTGAGAGGAAGGAGGGCTTTCTTTCTACCCCTTCCACCTCCCATAAGGCCCCCAGTGCTGTCTGTGTTGCTGGAGTGGGATGGGGTGAGAGATGGAGAGGGAGTAGAAAGAGAAACATAAGGAATTCAGGGAGTGAGCCATATTCCTGGTCTTCACATTTGGCACTGCTGAAGGCCTCTGTTAGCCTTTCAACTCTTGGATGCTGCGATGGTTCACTTTAGAAGGAAAAGGGAACTATTTGGAGGGCCTCCACTTGTTACAGGGTGATTTATCCAGGGAAAAGGAATGCATTGTTCAATTTTCTTAGCCTTTTTTTCTTTTAATTGAAGTGCTGTGAGCAATTAAAATGTTTCCTTCCAAAAAAAAAGTCCTTTAAAAATTCTATGAAGGTAGCCAGATTTCAATTATGTTCATTATAACTAGATTTAGATGTGTATTTTGTATAATGTAGAGGCATAGGACATCTATGTCATGGACATTCTAGAACCATCCCCAGAAAAATGCAGTTTCGTTAGGCACATAACATTTGCATGCATGGATGGGGGTGAGTCTTGGATCTTTTGCAGCCCACCTAGTGATGGCCACTAGGATCACAAACTTTAAGAGCAGCTCAGTGACCCTAACTTTCATATTGTGATCCTACATTTGTGCTAGGGTGTGTGTGAAGTGACCAAATTTAATAGATAATAAAATTACTACTACCTGACCAACGCTTGCTTTGGACATCCTTGATAGTACCCTCTACTTTGCCTCTTCAAGGGTTTTAACCTCTCCATGACATTGTCCTCTGTGGGAGGGGACATGCACCCCGCCCCACCCAAGAACCCAACTTCCCCTTAACAACATTTTACAAATGCTGTAGGAAAAAATTTGTGTGGCTGGGCGCCGTGGCTCATGCCTGTAGTCCCAGCACTTTGGGAGGCCGAGGTGGGTGGATCACTTGAGGTCAGGAGCTCGAGATCAACCTGGCCAACATGGTGAACCCCGTCTCTACTAAAAATACGAACATTAGCTGGGTGTACTTAGCCGGCAATCGTGGCACACACCATGTAGTCCCAGTTACTTGGGAGGCTGAGGCAGGAGAATTGCCTGAACCTGGGAGGCAGAAATTGCAGTGAGCTGAGATCATGCCACCACACTCCAGCCTGGGTGACAAAGTGAGACTCCGTCTCGAAAAAAAGAAAAATTGTGTTTCAGTGGAAAACTATACATTGTCTACAGCAAAGCCTTCAGGGCTATCAGATTCTACTATGCATTATCTTTGAGCTATTTTGCAAGGCTCTGTAAATTGGAAGTAAGTGATAGATATGTAAACTCTGCCTTGTCTGATAGTGATTTAATTGACTTCCTCCCCTTTTGGAAAAAAAAGCAATTTAATCTCCATTTGCAATTTATCTCTACATTCCTTTACTCAATAAGAATTTGTGTGTTTTTGACTTTTTCTTTGAACATTTGCCTGGTTTCTTGGTATCAGGAGTAAATAAATTCTTTAGCATGTACATTTTATATCTGTACGTGAATCATAATTTCATTCTTTTTCTGAAAAATAACTCTAAATACTATATTGTCTCTTTCTAACCCTTTAGGAGACTATTTTTTTAGGCTACCATTTGAATTTTGTTATACTTCATGCCTCTTCTATCCTCACCAATTATCCCTCTTACTCCCTCCCTAGCCCACCCAATTTATTGCTTCTCCTGGATTCCTGTGTTCTTTTACCCTAGAATTGTGCAAAATCAGGCTTGGACATATCCAGGCACTGCTGGAAACCAAATGTTTTGAGGTTGGTTATGTTGGAAATTTCAGCTTCAGTGCTGAAGAAATATAGCCTGGGTATGTTTTGGTGTTTAGGATCATTTAAAAGCTGCCTGTTTGGAGACAGAAACCATAGTTAGCATTTTCCCAGGTTTGGAAGGCAGACTTAGGGCCTGCATTTTTTTTCAGATGATTTGTATGACATTAATTGTACAAATAATTTAACCCTTTGCTGCAGATTTTTTTCCTTTTAAAACAGAGGAGAGTTTAATATTGAGGAGCTCTGTTGTCATCAGTTAATGTTTTGGTTTTTTGTTTTCTAATGGCTTTCATTAGGAACTACAACACACTCTGAGTGTGACTTTGCCAATATATTTAGGCTGGCTTATTTCAATGTGCATGCATGTGTGAAAGACACACAGAAAATAGAGGAAATGAGAGAACACTCTCAAAACTCGCTAAGTGTATAAACTGTAATATTTCGTTCACAGTTTCCTTTTTCTTTGGCTGTCAGGTTTGAGCCTCAGATATTTTTTATTCCAAGGAAAACAATAGTCCCTGCAAGTAACCCAAGTTCACAGCTTTCCTGGGTCCTTAGAAGCGGGGGAGGCACTCCTTTACTTGGACAGATTAATTGGAGACACTTAGTTTACTCTTGGTCAAATTCACAACCAGGAGAGCTAGAGAGAGAGGAAGTGAATGAGTCTCACTCGCCAAACTTTCCTTTTTGGGTTTTTTTTATTTTTTATTTTTTTTTAACTTAACTCTTTCTTTACCCTGGTGTGGAGAAAGTGCACTTTAAACCTGAAGGTTTCATGGTTTCGACTGTACACTTGATGAACGTTCTTGGATCTCCTGCTAGAAAACACGTTGGCGCATCAAAGAAAAGGGGAAATGATATCTAACTTGTGAAGGAACATTTTCTGCTGTAAATGGAGATGGAAGATGGATCACAGATTGAGACTAAACATGGTCTCCATGGGCCTAGAGGAAATTTCTCTGGCTAGCTCAGTGAGAGCTGGGGAGGCCATTTCAACATTTTATGAATGAAATTCTTCATCAACACTGTTTCATTAGAGAGATTTACTTGATCCTGGACTAATATAATTGCAGCACTGGAGATTTTAATGTAATTTTGAGGCCTCATGTCACACTATAAAAACAGTGCTATAGAAGACTCTAATTTGCCACACTCTACCAGGCACCAGATGGTACACTTACAGAGAGAAATTTTTTCCTTGAACAGAAGGAAGTCTGTGATGTCATAAGCAGGAGAAATCATTGATACTCAGGGTCTTGGACACTGACATTCTTTTGAGCTAGCAGAGAAAAAGGCCCACAGATACCCAAAGGGGTAGTGCTAGGTTATGTGGTTCTGACTTTTCTTCTTCCTGCCATCAGCCCCCTGGTAGAGACAGAGACTCACAAAAGGGGGATTAGAAACTCCTGGCAACCCTGTTAATGGCTTCCTGTGGGATCTCACTTCCTCTGAACCCACCAGAAATGAGGAAACCTCAGCTTATTTCAGACTCACCCTTCTCCCTTTTACTCTACCCACATCAAGCACCATTGATTCCAGTCCTGATATTTCAGACCCCGCAGTGGCTGCAGCCTCAGCTCCTGTCTTCTTCACTACCTGGGCTGCGTAAACACTGAGCTCTGCCTTAGGTCTCTCTCTGTCCTGCCCATCTCCTCCCTCTATCTTCTTCATGCTGCCAGAGTGGTTTTCTTAAATGCAAATTCTATCATGTCTCTCTCTTGCTTAAAAATCATTGACAGCACCTCACTGCCTGGACCAGTAATGGGAATAATTGGACCTAGATTAAAGGTTGCTTTGACTCATGTAAAAAACTTGAAAGCAAGTCTTGAAAGATGAAGTTGTTTCCAAGTAGCTTAATTGAGTCCCAGAATAAAACTCAAAAGTATTTAAAGAAAAAAACCTAGCGTTCAGCACTAATCTGGCATCCAATAAAAAATTATCAGGCATCAAAGAACTAGGAAAACAATATAATGAGGAGAAAAATCAATCAATAGAAATAGATACAGAAATGACACAGGTGAATAGACAAGAACAGTATTTTAAACGAGGTAAATATACTCCACATATTTGAGAAGACAGAGGAAAGCATGAGCGTATTAAGGAGAAACGTGGTAGATATTTAAAAGAGAAGACCTAAATCAAACTTCTAGAGATTAAAACAAACAAACAAGAACCTCTAATGTCTGAGATGGAAAAACACACTAGATGGGAATAAGAATGAATTGGACACTGCAGACTGAAGAAAAACAGTAAACAGCATCAGTGAGCTGCAGAACAACTTCAAGCAAGATAATATCATATATGGCTTATATATAATAATTCTTTTGCAGTCCCCACAAAAGAATAAAGAGATCGAGGGAAGAAATAATAGCTGAATATTTTGTTTTTTAATTTGATAAAAATGTTTAGGAAGCTTAATGGGCCCTAAGCACAAGAAACATGAAGAAAACTACACCAGTGTACATAATCAAATGGCTTAAGAACAGAGATAAGGAGGAAAACCTTAAGAGCAGCCAGGACAGGGGCATGAAGAACAAAGAAAATAACAACAGACTTATTGTTGGAAACAATGCAATCCGAAAGACAGCTGACCAACTTCTTTAATGGACTGAAAGACAACACTGTGAACCTAGAACTCTATATACAGCAAAATATCTTGCAAAAAAAGAAGAGGAGCTAAAGATTATTTTAGACATACAAAAGTTGAAAGAATTGATCACTAATCCTATAAGAAAGTTAAAGGAGAACCTTTGGACAGAATGAAAATGAAATCAAATAGAAGTTTTGTTCTACATAAAAGAATGAAAAGACAAAATAATAAATATGTGGTAAATATTAAAATATAAATTTATTTTAACATGTCTCTAAAAGGCAATGATCATTAAAAACAAAAATAATACCAATGTATTGTGAGGTTTATATGTACAAGTAAAATGGTTAGCAAGAATACCACAAAGGCCAGGAAGGGAGGGTGTAAATGCAAGTATACTGTAAGGTTCTTGTGTTATAAATGAATCGCCATACTACATTTTGAAGATGAATTGTGATAAATTAAAGATGTATACTATATACCCTAAAGCAAACATCCCAAACAAAACAAGACAAGCAGATATAACTAATAAACCAATAAAAGAGATAAAATAGAATTATAAAAAATAATTTACCTCAAAAGAGGATGAAAATGAAAAAAAACAGGGAACAAAAACAGATAAGACAAATGGCAAAGGGCAAGATAGTAAATTTAATACTAATCATATCGATAATCACATTACATTCAAATGGTGTAAATATCCCATTTAAAAGGCAGAGATTGTCAGATTGGAGTTTTTTAAAGGCAAGCTCTATATTCTGTCCATCAAAAAAAACAAATTGAGGCCAGGCACAGCGGCTCATGTCTGTCATCCTAGCACTTTGGGAGGCTTAGGTGGGTGGATCACATGAGGTCAGGAGTTCGAGACCAACCTGGCCAACATGGTGAAACCCCATTTCTACTAAAAATACAAAAATTAGCCAATCATGGTTGTGGGCTCCTATAATCTCAGCTACTCGAGAGGCTAAGGCAGGAGAATCACTTGAACCCAGGAGGTGGAGGTTGCAGCGAACTGAGATCGTGCCACTGCACGCCAGCAACAGAGTGAGACTCCGTCTCAAAAAACAAACAAACAAAAACAAATTGAAATATGAAGACACAAATAGGTTAAAATCAAAAGGATGGGAAAAGATGGTATGGTCACACTAATCAGAAAAGCCTTTCCTCCTACAATGAGGAGTTGTAGGAAGGCAGGCGGTTTGGAGGAAATGAGCAGAGAAAGACGCCAGCAGTGTCCCTCCTACATCATTTCTCGTTATGGAGGCAGAGTCTCCCTCTCAGAACTGCTGCACAGTGGGGCACGGCGGTCCCCAACACTCACTGCGAGCCAGTCCTGTGGGGGCAAACGATGGAGAAGGTGGAGTAGAGAAGGCATCCTGGTGAAGGTCTGGTTTTGTTTTTGTGTCAGGGAAGGATGGGCTGCTAGAAAGTACCCACAGGGAGTGCTGTGAGTAGAATGACTGGGAAAGGTCAGCACGGCTCCCAAGCCAGGGGGGATGTGCGTGCTGAGCATGAGGAGACTAGTGTGTTGGTATTATTTCATATTCATCAAACCCTTTAGAAATGCTAGAAAGTGCTGGGTCATCCAGAGGGTGTCGATTTTCCTCATGTCCTGGGTGTGACCTCAGGCCTGATGGAGTGTCTTTCTGTCTACGTCGTTCAAACGAAATCAGTCCTTCTCTCACCAAAGCTTAGCCACACACGTAGAGCCAAAATTGACCTCCCTGGAACCTTCTGCCATGGCTACCAGCAACGTTTGTGTCAAGAGGGGCCACCATGATTGTGAGGGAGCTTCCCTGGCCCTTGCTGGGGAGGGCATGAGTGGAGTCAGAGCCATGGGGAGGTAGGCAGCCAAGCACCCGAGGGATGGAGTCCAGGCTGACGGGGGAGGCTTGGACCAAGGAAGCTCCACTGGGCCCAGGCTATCAGGTGGCCCCATGGGAAGTCCTTGCTCTGAGAAAGAACACAAGGGCTAGAACCGTCCATGTTGGGATACAAAGAGCCACAGACCTAGAGTGGCATTTGGAAACATTTAGTCATTTTAGGCAATGTTTCTCCAGAACTGGATTCCAGGGTCCTACATCAGAGAAGTTGTCCTAAAGCCCCCCACACCTGACGAAACCTGGAACTCTCCATTTAGGTGACTGATGGTGGCTGGAGGGGACCAGGGACACCCTCCTAGATGTAAACGGGGCAGAGGTATATAGATCAAAGATGAATGAGGCTCAAAGCTGGGGGTCTCGTTTCTTTCCTTCTCCTACTGTTTCTTCCAGAAAGGAGCAGTTACCCTACCAGACCACGGGACAAGTACCCAAAAAGTGCCTGAGTAGCCTAGCCCCACCCAGACTACAGTGTCACACCCACAAACCAGACTCTCTGTCTTGAGCCTCCATTTTCTCACTTCCACCCTCCAGCCAGCTGCAAGGTTAGCGCCCTACAAATCACAGCTCCCTCTTATCACAGAACAGAACTCATCATCTTCAGCCTGGAGTTTGATAGCAATCTTTATTTTCCTTTTCACGTAAATAATGTGCATTCATATCTGTTTCCATATCTGTTTCTCCACTGGCCTGTCTTAGCCTGGATACCCTGAGGCACACACTGCTACTGCCTTATTAGGGTGTGCAATGCTTGGGAAGTAAAAGCAAAGGAAGAGGGGAGTGGGGCAGGAAGCTGGCAGAGCCCTTATGAGTGTGTGTTACTAGGTAGGCCACCACTTACACTGGATAAGCCGATTGCTTGTGATTGCAGGGCTGTCTTCTAAAAGGCTGTATGAACCTCTGAGCCTCAGGACAGCCTGGCCAGTGGGGAAGAATGGGACAGAATGTGTCCACTGTCTCCTGTCTGCCATTGGTCAAAGGTCTGCTGACCTCACCCTTCGGGGCTCTGCATATGAGGTCCATCAGTGGCATCTCATACTTCAGAGACTGCAGGAAGGAGAGGTGTACAGTGCAGGTGTGAAGTGAGGGCTTTGTCAGGTCATGACCCCTGGGAGCTGCCTGAGCTGCTGCTGAGTTGATCACTCAGACACGGCTGGAGCACAACCAGCAGCCAAGGGCCCCAGACTAAGTGAGGCTGAGAGGGACTAGGTGGCCATGAGAGGAGTCTCACCTATAGTGCCTGCAGCCAGCGCTCTGAAAACATGTGAAGAGGTGTAGGGGCAATGAACAGGAATTCAATTTCTTTCAGTGATAGAGCCAAATTCTCCAACAGGACAATTTCTGTAAAGTTCTTGGCCTGCTACTTAGGAAAGGTCAACACATGTCAGCCACTATTATTACTATTATCATCCATGATGTCAACCTTGCTCCATCTCTGTAACCTGGAAGAGATGTTTCTTGGTCATCCCCGGCACTGTTTCTAACACATGGCAGGTGGTCTTTTTCCAAAGGCTGTCCCTCTCCTGCCCCATTCCACCCATGTCACTCAGGCAGTGGATTTGATTAAGGAAAGAGAATCTGGGCCTGGGGGCAGGCAGGGCGGTGCTCACAGAGTGGGCCCTCAGCTGCATTTCCCCAGATGGCTTCCCCCTGCCCTGCCCAGGTCTGCTTCTGCTTCTCTCCACTTGGTCAGCAGACGTGAACCAACGCGGTGGGCCTCCTGCCCAGCTGCTGCGGCCGGGACCTGCTGATGTACAGGGCAAGTCTGAGGGTGTAGGCCCCTCCTCAGGCTGAGCAGCTGGAGAAGCAGAAAGCTGCTGGCTGGGTTAGTGGTCAGCCAGAATCAGGTATGGAAAATGCCAGGAGCTCCTGTCTTGGGGCAGTTGGAGCCTGCCATGAAGTATCTCTTCCACATGGCCTCAGCCCTGCAGCAGACCCTTCTCCTTATTCCATCTTGGCCTTGGTCTCTCCCACTACCCTCAGTCTGGAATGAAGGCCTGCTGGCCTTTGAACAATTTGGTGGTTCCAAATTGGAGCCTAAAAGCAGGGTCAGGCTTCCCCAGGAAAACAGCTCAACTTGACAGTGATGGGGAGGGGTGTCCAGGGCTGAGGCTGCATTCCTTTCTGTCCCCCCACTTCCCCTAGGAGCAAAGAGTCCCATGGTCTTCCCCACTCTAGAAGCCCACCCAACAGCCTGCATCAAAAAAACTCCACCAGACCTGTTTTCAGAGGCCCAGAAAAAAAAAAAAAGTTCTGGTCAGCCTCAGGGGTGCAGCACAAGGACTTTGTGTGTGACCCAAGAGTCTAGCTCGTGTGTTGTGGGGCAATCGTATGTATGTCCAGTACTTCACAGTCACAATGAGATCCCCATTGTCTGGCCTGCTGGCCTTTGAACAATTTGGTGGTTCCATATTGGAGCCTAAAAGCAGGGTCCGGCTCCCCCAGGAAAACAGCTTGACTTGAGAGTGATGGGATCCCCATTGACTCAATTTTTTGTTCATTCGTCCAGTAAATAAGTTATCAACTCTAGAAGAAGGATGATCATGAAGTCCAGCAGCAGCAGGAAGACAGTTCACAAACAAGTAACTAAAATACCGAGAGAGGAGGCGCACTATCAGCTCATAGAACAGGAGAGATGAGCTCTGCCTGAGGGAGCCAGGAAGGAATTGTGGAGAAGAGCTTTTAAAACTAGGTCATGAAGGATAAGTAGGAGTTTGACAAGGGGAAAAGAGGAGAGGCTGTAGACAGGGCTGGTGCATTCCAAGTAGGAGGAAAAATATGCCACGCTGTGGGGTAGGAGGAATGTGTATGTGTTCATTCTCATTCCATAAAATTTTGTTAAATACCTACTATGTTCCTGGTAATTGGGTTAGGTTAGGTTCCAGGAATGCAGAAAAAAACAAGGCAAACATAATTCTTATCTCTTTCTAGTGGAAAAGGGAAATTACACAAACAAAAATCACGTAGGTAATTGTATATTGACAATTGTGCCAAGCCCATGGAGGGGAAGAAGAAGGAGCTATGGAAGCATGAATGGGGTGAGAGGAGCCTGTTTGATCTGAGGATCAGGAGAGATCTGCCTGAGGAGGAGACAGATGAGCTGCCTCCTGAGGGATGAGTGGAATCAGTCAGGCAAGGCATTCCAGGAAGAGAAAACGGCACGTGGATGGGCCTGATGTAGAAGGGACACAGAGTCCAGAGTATCTCAAAGTAGTTCAGATTTGATACAGCAGCCAGACTTCCAGGAGGCAGGGATGGGGGGGCGGGGCATGCTGGAGGGCCAGAAGGTTTTGACCTTTATTCTAAGAGCAAGGGGAGGGATGCAGTGAGATTTGCCTCATGAAGAACACCCCTCTGGCTGTTGCATGGAAAATGGAGTGGAGCAATAATGGATGTGATGAGGCTAATTAGAGCAGTGATTCTTAATCTAAGCAGCAAATTAGAATTACCTGGGGAGCTTGTAATAAGGGTGATTGGAGCCCACTCGCAGAGACTCTGCTTTACTTGGTTTGGGATAAACCTTGGGTATTGGTAATTTTTTAAAGTTCTGCAGGCATCTTAAATGTATATCCAGGGTTGAAAAGCCTTCAGTTAGAAGGATATTGCTTTAAAGAAAAAGAAGGAAAAAAAGGAGAAGGTGTAGGAGAAAAGGAGGAGGAGAAGAAAACAAGAAAAAAGGAGGAGAAAGAGAAAGAGGGAAGAAGAACAATGGTGACGCTGCTCTACTACAGGTCATAGAGGATGGTAGCCTGGCCTAGAGAAGTGGTGTTGGAGACAGAAAGCAAATGCTGGATACTTTTAGGAGCAGAATGGAGAGTAGTAACCACGAACTGCCAGATTTTGGTTTTGGACAATTCTCTGAGAAATAAAACAATGGAGAAATACCAATTGTGAGGTGCATGACATGAATTCAAGTTTGGACATACTGGATCTAAGGTACTTATGAGCCGTCTCAGTGGATAGCAGACAGTTGAATATATAGATCTGGAACTCAAGCCTGGCACAGTGGCTCACTTCTGTAATCCCAGCATTTTGGGAGGCTGAGGAGGGTGGATCACCTGAGGTCAGAAGTTCGAGATGAGCCTGACCAACATGGTGAAACCCTGTCTCTACTAAAAATACAAAAATGTGCTGGGCGTGGTTGCATGCGCCTGTAATCTCAGCTAATAGGGAGGCTAAGGCAGAGAATCACTTGAACCCAGAAGGCAGAGGTTGCAGTGAGCTGAGATTGCACCACTACCCTCCAGCCTAGGTGACAGAGTGAGACTCTGTCTCAAAAAAAGATAAAAAGAATCTAGAGTTCAAAGATGTCTGGATCAGGGCTATAAATTTGAGAGTTAAAGATGCAGATGCAGAGATGTTATTTGAGATGTGGCTGAGATTGCCTAGCAAAAGCAAACTGTATATAGGGTTCAGTGGAAGGGGTGGGAGGGTAGAAGAGGGCCTAGGACCTAGTCTGAGATACCCTAGCATTGGAGGTTGGGCAGAGGAGGAGAGGAGTTGGCAACAGGGTCTATAAAGGAGAGGCCGGGAGAGTCTTGAAGCTCAGAGCAGTCAACGTTTCAAATGGTCCTGAACATCAAAAGACCTGAGGTGTGAAACATGTTTATTTGATTAGCAGCCTCTAGGACATTGATGACTTTGGAGACAGGTGTTTTGGTGGCATGGTTAGGGCAAAAGCCAGACTGGAGTGGATGCAAAGGGAGGAAATGCAGAGGACACAGCAAGAGTTTGGTTGCAGGGAAAGTCAGAGTGGGTGGCAGTTGCTGGAGGGGGATTCTGGGATCAAGGAAATGTTTGTTAAGATGGGAGAGAACTGAGTGACTTGAAAGGTTGTTGGAAAGGAGAGGAAGGGGTTGAAGATACAGAAGAAAGGAGGGATCCTTGAAAATATAAAGAGATGGGACAGGATCCAGTTGCTGGAGGAGGAACTGGGATAAGCTTTAAGGACTAGTCCTTTACTGCAATAGAAGGGAGAGATAAGTGGTTGCATGCAAATATGGATAATTTTGTCCCTTTCAAGCTGAGAGGTTAAGGGACTTCTCATCTGATAACTTTCATATTCTTGGTGATGTCATCTCCTGGGATTGAGAGGAGAGTGTTGGGGAGGAGTCTCTGAGGGTGGGTAGTCAGAGGGCTGGCAATGTGAAGAGAGTTGATGTGATCTGCCATATTTGTTGAGGAGAGATGAAGAGCTGGGTGGCCAGAAAAGCAAAATAGAATGTGAGGCTGGATGACAGCCCTGGAGGAAATGCTGGTCAAGAATTTAGAGTGGTGCTAAACTCTGGAGTGGTTTTCTGGCACTTAGTGAGGTTGTATTGTATTAATTATTTATTGCTATTAATTATTTATTGCTATTGTATTATTTATTAATCTATTGTATAGTAGATTATCCCAAAACTTGTTAAAATTACATATGTTTATTACCTCAGTTTTGGGTCAGGAATTTGGGCACCGCTTACCTGGGTGCCTTTGCTTCAAAGTCTATCACAAGGTTGCAGTCAGAGTGCCAGCCAGGGCTGGGGTCTCATCTGAAGGCTCAACCAGGGGAAGGTCCACTTTCAAGCTCACCCATGTTGTTGTTAGTAGGATTCAGTTTCCCACAGCCTATTGGGCTGAGACCTTAGCTCCTCACCAACTTTTGACCTGAGGTGCCCTTGGGTTCCTTGCCACATTGCCCTCTCTATAGAGCAGGTTACAACACGGGAGCTGGCTTCCCTCAGAGCAAAGAAGGGTGAGGGAGCATGTGCAAGAAGGAAGCCATGATTTCTTTTCAACCTAATCTCAGAATTGATATCCCATGGTTTTTGCCTTACTTAAACGGCAGAAGCAAATCACCAGGCACAGTGACTCTCCAGAGGAGGGGATTATACAAGGACATGAATACCAAGAGGTGGGAATCACCAGGGGCTGTCTCAGGCTGCCTGCCATCCTGTGTGGAGAGTGGGCTGAGGACAGGTTGTGGTCACGTTGTGAAGAGCCATGTGTGCCAAACGGAGGGATTTGAGTTTCATCCCATCGACTTTTTGGAGTCATGGGTGATTTTTAAGGCATGAGGTGCGTAGATCAGTTTTTAAAAGTTCACTCTGTGAGACTGTTTGGTGCTGTAAAGAGGAATCAACCCACAGGAACACAGCAGCAGTGACGTACCCTGGACAGGCACGTGTAATGCATGTCCCAGCCATCCACAGAGCTTATTCTCTCACACTCTTCAGGTCTTTGCTAAAATGCAGTCTTCTCCATGGGACCTCCTCTGACCACCTGATCCAAAATTGCACTTCCCAGCCCCACCCAGCATCCCCTATCCTCTGCTTTATTTCTCCATTACCTATCCCTATCAGGCCCATTATAAATCTTGTCACTTATTTCTTTATGTTTTGGTATTGCTCTCTCCCCACTAGAATGTAAGCTCCACGAAGGCAGGGATTTTGGATTGCTGTGTGCCTGTCTGTATCCCAGTGCCTGAGCATTTAGTAGGTACTCTATGAAGATTTGCTGAATGAACTATTTAATAAGTAAAGTATATCTTGTTTCTCCAAATGCCATTTCCTTGCGGGAGTGAATATAAAAGGACTGCACCCTGTGAAGTGTGTGGGTGCAGAGAAGCATGAGGAGGCGGTGAGCAGCGTGCTCTGAAGGGATGAAAATATAAGAAGGATTCTGAATCTAGAGAGAGACCTGTAGAAAGGAAATCTTTCCTCCTCTGATCCTGATGGGTTGCAGAATTAGCTAATGCTTTGGGAATGACTACAAATAGGACTTTCTAGTAAAATAAGAAAAACTACAGATGTGGCAAACTCGATGAGATGGTATGAGTGGTGTAAGTGTTACTACTACAGGCTGATTGGGGAGGGGTTCACCGAGGCCTCTCCAGGGCGCCCCAATGGGCAAACACCTAGCCTTTTTAGGACTAAACTGAACTTCCCCCAGCCTCTTTCCCTTAGAGATGCGCAGCATGCTGCCAAGGGAGGAATCTGTGGCCCAGGATGATATTGCTCAGTGTGCCAGGAGTAGCAGTCCAGCCTGATTAGGATGCAGATGGGGCTGGGCCTGGGGTAAGGCAAACCAGGCACCTGGCTCCTAGCATTTAAGGAGGCACTCACTCTGGGGATCATGACAGTGCAGGCTCAGCACTTGCAGGAACCTAAAAATGAAAGCCTCCTTAAATCATGTTCCCTGGGCACCTCATTCTTCATAGGATGCTCATTTTCAGGGCAGAAACCATTATGACTTTTGGGGGCCCTAGGCACTTTTGCCTTTGTAGATTCCTTCCTCTATCTAAAAAATACCTATACATACACACACAAAATTGTATTTTAGAGCTGCATTGATATAGAGACAAAGAATTCAAGCTAGATTCGATTTCTTTTTTCTGATTATAAAATACATTAAAACATTTTCACAGGCTCTAAAACTATCACGGGGCCTGGCACTGCTACTGCAGCTGGAGGACAAATTCAACAAGGCAAGGGAGGGAGAGAGGGACTCCTCCTGTCGTTTGCACCCTAGGTGTTTCACTTGCCTCGCCCTCGTCCCAACCCTGGGCACAGGAATCTCTCAGTTAGCAAACTTCATTGAGAGAATTCATTTTCTGCACTTTTCTGAGCTTCAATGTCTTTATGTTTAAAACGGTTCTAATAAAGTAGGAGTTCTTTATCACAATATAAATAAGAAAATATAATAAAATTGGGCCAGACACAGTGGCTCACGCCTGTGATCCCAGTACTTGTGGGAGGCCAAGGCAGGCGGATCATGAGGTCAGGAGATCGAGACCATGCTGGCGAACACGGTGAAACCCCATCTCTACTAAAAATACAAAAAATTAGCCGGGTGTGGTGGTGGGCACCTGTAGTCCCAGCTACTCAGGAGGCTGAGGCAGGAGAATGGCGTGAACCCGGGAGGCGGAGCTTGCAGTGAGCCAAGATTGCACCACTGCACTCCAGCCTGGGCGACAGAGCGAGACTCCGTCTCAAAAAAACAACAAAAAAAAAGAAAATATAATAAAATTACCACAAGATCCAGCAATTCTACTCGTAGATATATACTCTAAAGAATGAAAAGTAGAAACTCAGGCAGATATCTGGACACCAATGTGCATGGCAGCATTATTCACAACAGCCAAAAGGTGGAAATGACCCAAATGTCCACTGACAGATGAATAGACAAACGCAATGTAGTCTCTACATACAACGGAATATTATTCAGCCATAGGGAGGAATGAAATTCTGATACGTGCCACAACATGAATAGGTCCAAACACATTCTACTAAATGAAATGAACCATACACGAAAGTCCAAATATTGTATGATTTCACATATGTGAGTTACCTACGTTAGGCAAATTCAGAGAGACAGAAAGTAATTGAGCTTCTGTTCGGAACAATGCAAAAGCTCTGGAAATGGATGGGGTGATGGTTGCACAAGGTTGTGAATATACTTAATGTCACCAGATTTTAGACTTAAAAATAGTTAAAATGGTAAATTTTATGTGTATTTTCCACATTAAAAAAGAGAATGCTGTATCGGCATAAGCGTTTTATACAGGGGAAAAAGGCACACAGATGTAAGAAATCCTTATTGTCCCCATTGAAAATTACCATATTGCAGTGGTGAACGAGTCTTCCAAAGTTCACAGACAGATTGGCAGGCATAAAACTGCTGTGTAAACACAGCCTTCTCCAGCCCAGACCTGTTGCTCACCGCCCACTATGGCCCACAGATTTAATGACCAAGTTGATGAATGGACGATAGCCAAGATTCTTGAAGCTCTGGGTGGCACAGGGCGTACACTTCCTGGAAACCTGTCATTCCTTGCTGTCTGACGGCATTCCCTTTGGGGGCCCAGAGATTATGGTTTTGGCCAAGACATCTTAGATAGTCCTGGTGTTGGTAGCATAAGGTGTGACCCACAAGAGGCCAAGTTACCCACCAGGCCCTGACAGTGCACTTTGTACTGATGTTGGCCTGATCCAGTTTCCTGGTTAGGAAAGAATGTTCTGATCTCTGAATAAACTGAAAAGGGAACTTCATTTTGACCTGGGACAGGGACCTGTAGGCCTCAGTGTCTGAGCTACTTCTTTTGCCACTGAGCAAATCCTACTTTCAAAGATGAAGTCTTAAAAAACACACAGAAGAGGTGACATGGTAGGGGGGCATCCCTGGGACCAAAGGACCCTTCACAAAACAATTCACTCCAGGGTTTCTTCAGTAACAAGTCTGTCTAGTGCAAGCTGGGTTTTGGGGATGCCCTGCCTCTCACAGGAGCCTGTGGACTCCCTGGAATTTGTAAGCCTATGTTGGTATTTGCAGAGAGAAAATCCATAGTTTCCATCAGATTCTCAAAGGGATGCAAGACCCCCAAACTGCTTTAAAACCACTGTTCCTGTGAATTTAAGATACGATCATTGCCAGTTTTCAGGGGACATCTAGATTGGCCAAACCAGATACTGGACCGCACACATCTGGTGGCAGAAAAGTTTCAGTGTTTCAGTGGGGCAGGGGTCAGGGGTTACCGCTGAACCCTCCTACCTCTTCTCCTAAATGAAGTGATTCATTTTTGAACAAACTATGACCATGAAGCTGTTATTTTACATCTGTGCAAAAATGCTGGCCCCAAGTGACAGCAAAATCTCCTTGTTGACCATGATTCCTCCTCACTCAGCCAGACTTTGGTATATGTGTGTAAATGACAGGCCCAAGTCAACAGTTCAGAACAGAGTCTGAAACAATTCCTCCTAAAAGAAAGAGTCTCCAGGCCTTGCTGATCCCTTTAATAGCTCCTTGTGGTCTACTGTAAGACCCCAAACAGAGTCTTGGTTGGTCTGCAGAGTCTTTTGGCCAGGCTGGGAAGCATCGGGCAGATGGCAGCTCGCCGGTCCTGCAAGGGAGGGTACGTGATGAGGAGAAGGGTCATAATGAATGGGTAATTTAAAGGCTCTGAAGAATGACTCAGACATTCCAATGGAGCTTTATTTTTTCCTTTTGTTGATGTGTGAAATGTAATTGTAGTCATTTTTTCCAATGAGTTGATAAACAGTGATTATCCATGCAGCTTGTGAGCTGGGTCATCGTGAACTAGTTCACATGCCAACATTTTTCTCTCCCTCACCCCCAGCACCTGAGTTAACTGCTCCAAGCCTGAGGTTGGAGGTTTCTTGATCCCAGGAATTCTAGCAAAGGTGCAGGATGCAAAAGGTCAGAGGAGGCTGTCTGGGAAGGGTGGCCATAGGGAGAACTGGAAACTTGTGAGTTCTGTCTTGACCCTTTGCCCTACCAGACAGTCCCTTTGTTACCTAGGATGAAGGTTAGAGCAGAGAAGTGATTTGTTTGGCATCAGAAAGATGGTCATCAAGAAAGGGAGAGAAGGCAATATCTGGTGAGCACCTTCTCACCACATATGGGCTGGGTGCTGTGCTAATGAACCCTTTCCACAGGCATCAATTCATGTCATGCTCAAAATAGCAAAGAAGGGGTAAACCTGAATACATACCCATACCTGATCTTTGCAATAATTCCCCTAATGAGTCGTTGCCTCCTCCCCGTTTATAGATGAGGAAACTGAAGCACAAAGAATTAAGTCACGTGGTCAGATAGTGGGTGGTGGGGGAATCGGGACTTCAACCCAGGTCTGTCTATTTCCAAAATCTGTTATCTCACTACCACACGAGGCTGCCTCTCATCAGAGACTGACCTCGCTGGCCCTACTGGCCCTGTAAGGAGGACGATCTTACATGCCTGGCTGTGGCAATGTGGTAGAGCCACAGGTAGTTCCTCGGCACCAGCTGCAGAGATGCAGGCTGCCACAGTGAACCTGCTCTACCCATCACCTGGGCGCTGGTTAACAGACCTGCAAGGGAATGACAAGAGGCAAAACTGGCTTGGGAGCTGTGTGTCATTGATGCGTCTGTCCTCCTGTAGGTGAGGGGACAGGAGTGCAGCTCCTTAGATTGGCATCACAATTGTATTTGAGTTCTCCAGAGAAACAGAATGAATGAGGCAATTTTACACACACACACACACACACACACACGAGCAGATTATTGTAAAAATTGGCTCATGCGGTTATGGAAGCCCAAAAGTCCCACAATCTGCCATCTACAAGCTATGGAAACAGGCGTAATTCAGTGGTATATTTCAGCTCAAGTCTGAAGGCCTAAAACCCAGGCGGCTGAAGGTGTAGAGTCTGGGTCTGAGTCTGAAAGCCTGAGAACCAGCAGTACCAGTATCCAAGGGTTGGGGAAGCTTGATGTCCCAGCTCAGGCAGAGAGAAAGAATTAATCCTTACTCCACCTTTTTGTTCTGTTTGGGCCCTCAGTGGATAGGATGATGTGACCTCCACTGGGGAAGGCATCAGTCCTCCAATTCACCAATCCAAATGCTGATCTCTTCCAGAAACACCCTTGCAAACACACCCAGAAATAGTATTTTATCAACTACCTGGGCATTCCTTAGCCCAGTCGAGTTGATGCACAAAACTAACCATCTCAGCAATGCCAGAGCACAGCCTTCACTCTGTGGGGAAATTGTCTGTGGTGGCATTCAGCAATAGCAACCCTAAGACTACTGTGGGGACTCCCAGGACAGGATCCTGTAGTCCAAATCTCACTGCTGGCATTGCACAAAGGACAAAGAAGTAAGCCAGGACTGGGGTGGTTCCGTTGGGGCTGTGTAAGGGTGTCCTAGCTGCACTGCTCTCTCGAATCCACTTAGTGAGAACCCCTGACACAGTCTGGGTGTACGGGGATGAGGCTAGCCAAGGGTGGGACAGTAACAGTGGTGAGAGATAGAAGGGCTTCGGGGAAGGAAGTCTTGGTGAAGATTGGACTGGGCAGGGCAAGAAATTAGGGAAATCAGAAATGAAAAAGAGATCTGAGGTAGAGATTACAAAAAATGGAAAGATCTTTTTCAGTTAAGTGTATACTAAAAACTAAGTGAGGTTTGGACTTCCAAGCTAAAATATGAATCAGATTCACAAGCTCGATAATCACAAATTTAAAGAGAGCGTTGGGTGAGGAGGAGCAGATAACTTAGAAGAGCCTTGGAGCCTTGCAGCAAGAACTGCCACTAACACCAGGGGCCCTGAGCTACTGTTCCTCATCATTGAACAGGGGCTGTAACTCCTAAAAGCAGTTGATGACAACATTTCACATGTAGAAGGCACATGATACATCATCATACCCTTTCTAGGAAGGGTGGGTACATCTATAATTATTCGGATGATGTGGAAGCTGCATGTTTAACAGACAAACTGAAAAATAAATCATTGCAAAGTCTATTTATATGAAGAAGAAGAATTGGGTGCAGGAAGAAAGGGACAGCAGGCCTCTGTAGCTTTATGGCTCAAAGTGTGGTTTGTGGAGCAGAGGCATTGGAGTCCCAGCAGCTTGCTAGGAATGCACACTTTCAGGCTCCACCCAGACCTGCTGAATCAGAATCTGCATTTTAACCAGAGCCCTATAAGAGTCACGTGCACTGCAGTTTGAGAAGCGCTTCTGCTTTACAAATTTGGTAGAGAAAAGCAAAATCACCCGAAGAGTTTTAAAAATACGGATGCCTGTGTCTCACTCCCACAGATAGGGATTTCATTGGTCTGGGCTGAGGCCTGGGCACTGAGATTTTTCTAAAGTTCCTCAGTGATTTTAATGCACACGAGGATTGGGAACCACTCCTGTGTAGCCATCTCAGGCCTAAGGGGCATCTGGCAGGGGGAGAAGCAGAAGAAATGGAGAATGGCAAAAACCTCCCAACCAGGGCAAGTCAGCCCTGGTTTTTGTTCCAAGGGCACCTTGAAGATAAAAGGAAGGAGGTTGTCCTGGGATTCTGAGTTCTAATCTTAAATTTGCCTCCCCCAACTGGCTGTGTGTTCTTGAACCCAGTTAATGCTGATCAAATAAGGAACAAGTCAACGAACTGTCCTTCTCTGAGTCCTCAGTGTCCTCACTTAAGCGTGAGGCTATTTATTTCCTCCAGCCCAAACATCCTGTTTCCCCTGCTTTTTCTGCCCCGATTCTGCTTCTTGATCCTGCTGAAGTGGAATGATTCGCAGCTTCCGTGGGATGCGCTCCTAAGGGGCATGGGGGCCTGCTTCCGTTCACATGAAGGTCAGACTCAGCTATGTGACAAGGACAGAACAGTGGTTACTCTTTGGAGGAGTGGTTGACAGCGAGGGATACTAGGGAGCCTTCTGGGGTGTGATAGCCTTCTGTGTCTTGACCTGGGTAGTGGTTTTATGGGTGTACAAATGTTAGCTGAGCTAGTCCCCCACAATTGAGCACTTTGTGTAATTTATACTTCAATTATCAACAAAGAATGAGTAGTGCTCAACAGGCCCCCAGGAGAAAGCCAGGTCCTCAGAGTGTAGGCGGGGAGCGGAGGGAGTGTCCTTGCTCCTAGAGCTCCAAAGATGGTGGTGGGCTACTTCCAAGATGGCGGTGGGCCACTTCCAAGATGGTGGCAAGCCTCGTGTTCTCTGACCTGGGGTTCTTGGCCTCACAGATTCCAAGGAATGGAATCTTGGGCCATGCAGTGAGTGTTATAGCTCCATTAGAAGCTGTGGGTCACAGAAGAGCACCGTGGAACCCAGTGACTAGTGTTCAGCTTGATTGGTCACTGTTGCCAGCTGGAATGCCTGGGTTTATATCCCGATCATTGTCCCCTCTGCTATGTTCTCAGGCGATAGATGATTGGTGATTTCTTTACCTCCTGTTTTTGCCTAATTAGCATTTTAATGAGCGCTCTTTACTACCTGATTGGTCAGGAGTGAACTAAGTTGCAAGCCCTGTGTTTACAGGTGGATGTGGTCACCTTCCCAGCTAGGCTTAGGGATTCTTAGTTGGCCTAGGAAATCCAGCTAGTCCTGCCTGTCTCTCACAAGTGCTGGGAGGCAGGAGCTGGGGACATTGGTAAGCTTGGGAGCTAACACAGAAATTGGGTAGAAGGTGAGAGAGTGACAGCCAGAGAGAGACAGATGGGAACAGAAATGGAAACTCAGATAGAGAAGGTGCTATGGGACTAACTTGACCCAAATTCCAGGCAGTTGAATTAGTACTAGGTGAAAAGGGTGGGGTTTGGACCAATTGTACCCGTTTGCCCTGGGACTTTCCCCCTTCTTAGCACTAAAATTTCTGTGTCCCTTGAAACCGCTAGGCCAAGGTAAACGGGGACATGCCCCTGCTCCCAGGCCCAGGGCTGTGGGTGGCATTTGGATTGCTAGGGAGGGAATGGAGCAGGCCGGGGTGGGGTGGGGGGGCAGAAGCCACTCCCACCCAGGGCCACCAAGCTGTTCCGGAGCAGCCCATTTCGGTGTAGGTGCATGGGCTCTCTCCTCTCTGGCCAGGAGTAGGCTGTGAATCCGCCAAGGGTCTGAAACGAGGCAGTGGCCCCCTGTTTCTCCGCCCTTCAGATCCCACTCCAGCCCTCCCAGGCTTTCCCAGCCATGCCGTCTGCCCATACAGTCTCTGCTTTCACAGCACCCATTAGGCTAGTGTGCAGTTGTTTCTTTGCTTCTGGATATTTCTATCTGGCTTTGAGCCCTTTAGGGGTAAGAGTGAATTTTCCTTGGTTTTGCACACTACTGTAGTTCTACTCAGGGCTGGAGCACCATCTTCTTGGGGAATTTAATCTTAATCTTTTTTGTGCTGAGGATCTTTTTGGCAGCTTGAAGAAGTTTTAATTACCTTCTCAGAATAATGCTTTAAATGCATAACACAAAATACAGAGAGTTGCAAAGAAAATAAAGTATGCTGAGATATAGCCATCAAAAAAATTTTAGAAACGCATTTGTAAAAAAAAAAAGTCAGAAATATCCTTCTTTATTAAAGCTTTACCTAATGAGATCCAGTAGCAGCTATAATTTTGAGGTAGCCATGACTACAAATGTCATTTCATGATACCTGCAACAAGTGTACTGTGAAAATGAAAATACCTGTGATTTGTTATTAGTGACAAATTGCAGGTGCTGCGGACACCACTGAGGTTTGTTGCCTGCATTCCTACAAACAGGAAATGCTGAATTTCACTTAGTAGTTAACTAAAATAGAGATGCAATTTTTTTGTCCTATCCAATGTCACATGCACCCCTGAATTCTAGGAACCCCAGGTTAAGAAATGCTGTGTAGGTAGATGGAAGATAAGAACTGTGCTTTGTAAACTGTCGAGTGGAAAGTCCTTGTGAATACTGTTCATCCTTGAGGGATGTGGGTGCTCTTAGGATAGGTAAGGGACGTTAAGAACCAGGCTGAAACTAGATGATTAACCAGCAAACTGTGAGGTCAGAAGCAAACAGGGGACCCTAGTTTCTATGTGTCAGAGCCAGCTGCTAATCCTCAATACGCTTTGTTGTAGTCAAGTAAATGATAGAGTTGGATATTTGTCCCCACCCAAATCTCCTGTTGAAATATAATCCCCGGTGTTGGAGGTGGGGCCTACTGGGAGGTCACAGGGGTGGATCCCTAATGGTTTGGTGCTATCCTCGCCATAGTGAGTGAGTTCTTGCAAGATCAGGTTGTTTAAGTGTGTGACACCTCTCCCATCCCCTTGCTTTCTCTTGCTTCTCTTTCACCACGTGGCGCGCAAGCTTCTGCTTTGCCTTCTGCCATGAGCGAAAGCTCCCTGAGGTCTCCACAGAAGTCAAGCAGATGCCAGCACCATGCCTGTACAGCCTGCAGAACTGTGAGCCAATTAAAATCTCATTGCTTTATAAATTATCCAGTCTCAGGTATTTCTTTAGAGCAATGCAAGAATGGCCTAATACGGTAACGTCTGATGTAGCTCTGCCTTCCACACCATTCATTGGTGTGTGGGAGGATGTGCCAGCTGGCAGGGATCGGGAACCATGGGGAGCCTGTCTCTTTGGTCTGGAAAGAAAGGTTTGGAGAACAGTGGGAAGTGCTTTTGGGTCAGCACGGGGTCTGGGGTCGTAGCCTACCGTAGCCAAAGGAGAGGCTTATAGAGCTGCTGGGGCTTTCTGCACAGCCCCTGCCTGGGACAATCCTTTGGGTAAGAACTGCTGGGGCCTTGTTTTAAGATGAGAGTCCCCCTGGGAGAGGTGGTTCGTTCAGACCTGAAGGTCTTGGCATGAGTGATTTTTTTAAAGTACCACCTTGTGCAAGAGATCAGGGGAGGAAAAACTCTGCAGGCAAGTGGCCCCATGGCTGGCGCCAGCCCAAGTGACCTTGGGCAGGAAAAGTGCCCTCTAATTAGCAATCAGGAAATCAAGGCACAGCACGGCGCCAGGCAACATGACCCCAGCTGTAGCCTGGTGACACTTCAGCCCTCTAGATGGCATGCCCTTGCCCCTGCACGGCAGGGCTGGGACCCCGTGGGTCGTTTTTTACCTGATGTCGCTATCGTTGGTTGTCTGGTAGCTGCTGCAGTGGGTGCCAGCAGCGACAAACATGCAGTGAGGGTTTCCTGTGTAGCTTCCGCCTCCTTCCCCATGCACAGTTCCCTCCCTCCTCCAGGGCTCAGCAGCAATTTGAAGCCTACCCAGAGTGTAATCCTGACCTTGGAGGAGACCAAGGACATAGTGGCCTTCCCAGGCTTGTCCCCTACACACTGACCACACAGTCTCCACCCTTGGGCGCGCCAGCCCCATTTCCTTTGCAGAGAGGTGTATTAAGCTACTTTTCCTAGTTGCCTGTCTCACACTGCCATGACTTTACTAAGTAAAAGTACTGCTTTCTAGAAAGCCAGATTCCCCAGATCAGTGGCTCTCAAACTGTTTTGACTGTGACCCGCAGAAAGAAAAGTATTTTTTTTCATGACCAAGTACACACACTCATCCACATGTAGGGATGAAACAAAACAAAAATCAGGGAATAACATTTATTCCTCCTATATCTGCCGTACTCTGATTTTTCCTTTTCTATTGTCATCCTTTCTGTTTGTTTTCTTTCTTTTTAAAAAAATTCTGGTTGCAGCCCACAAATAGATTACTTTCACAACCCCATAATGAGTCATGATTTAGCTTGAAAAATACTGTGCCAGATAACTTTTCAGAATGATTTCTCTTTTCCAAATGGATGAAGGGCACTAGAGTTTATTGAGTCCTTGTGAACTAGGCACTGTCCTGGTTTTTGAGTGATATCCATCTTATTGAAAAGGAGACTGAGGTTCAGGCAGGCTGAGCCCATGTTCTTCTAGCATAGAAGTGGAGGATCAGGGATTCTAGAGGTGTGCTGCTATAGGCTTGCATTGGCTCCCATCTCATCCCAGTCCCACAAAATCAACCATGGTGGGAGCTTTAAACCATGGAAATTGGCAAACACTACAAATCAGGGCTTTTTTTTTTTTTTTTTTTTTTAATTTCAGAGAGCTGGTTGTTACACATTTTACCAGCACACCATTTGTTCTAATTCTACTCTTTTCCAAAATCAGTGTATATTTTGAAGTCCTCTGACCTCAGCTTCCTCGTCTATAAAGTAACATTAAAAACGTCCGCTTTGTAGGAAAAAGTTATACTCGTTGAGCACATTCTGGTAAGTATGCGGGAACAGTGACTGGAAGGAAACCAAAATGCAAATAACTGATATGTTACCATGATGGGATTTGAAAGATGAAGTCCCTAAATTTCACCATCTTTTATAATTTCCATCATTGCTAAATGTACTTTGTGCAAAAACGAAAACATTATGTATATGAAAACCCACACTTTGCAAGAAGTGTGATGAGAGTTAGAAGAAATGGAGGTAAACCAGTACTCTGTACTTGGCAGCCGCCAGTAATAGAAAAGTGTGAATTCACAGTTTTCTGACTGAAAATGGCAAAGGAAGTACTGCAAATGAATTGCATGTCAAAGTAGGACCTTCTATCCAGGTA
The DNA here is from genome assembly GCF_001698545.2 of Rhinopithecus bieti. NCBI lineage: Eukaryota > Metazoa > Chordata > Mammalia > Primates > Cercopithecidae > Rhinopithecus > Rhinopithecus bieti. The sequence goes on from NW_016814242.1 coordinate 600,954, forward strand.
AACAGAGAGAAGGGAGTAGTCTAATGAATATTCTGATTCCAAGACTAGACTGATGATCATATCACACACAAATCACTAATTTTTGAAATTCTAAAATAAAGGATCTATAGCCTCAAATTTATCTAGTCATAGGTCAGTCACGGTCCCCTCCATCTGACAGATACCTCTAGCTACTGGCACTGAGAGAAGACTGAGCCTTATGGGAAGGTGTGGGCTCCAGCTGCTGGATGGTGGCCTCAGCCTGCCTGCAACCCCTTCCATTCATTCCCTCATCCCTGTTCTCTGAGGCCATGCGGAAAAAGTCTATCATCATCATTATCACGGTTATGATGATAAAGGCTGAATTTGTTTCCTATTGTAGCTGTTAGCAAATTACCACAAACCTTGTGGTTTACAACAAATTTATTATCTTACAGTTCTGGAGGTCAGAAGTCCAAAATAGCTGTCACTAGGATAAAAATCAAAGTGTTGGCAGGGCCCCATTCCTCTGGAGGCTCTAGGCAGAATCATGGCCTTGCCCTTTCCTGCTTCTATAGGTGCCTGCATTCCTTGACTGGCAGTCTCTTTCTCTGTCTTCAAAACCAACAGCATTTCATCTTGACATCTCTCTGACTCACTCTCCTGCCCCCCTTTTTCATTATGGGGACCTTTGTGATTACATTGGGCTCAAAGATAATCCAGGAGCTCCCTAAGCCAAGGTCAGCTGATTAGCAACCTTCGTTCCCCTTTGCCAATTAACATTACATATTCACAGTTCTTCAGATTAGGACATGGACATCTGTGGGGGTGGAAGACATTATTCTGTCTACCGCAATGGGCTAACATTTCTTTTTCTTTTCTGTTTTTTATTTTTTATTTTTTGAGATGGAGTTTCATTCTTGTTGCCCAGGCTGGAGTGCAATGGCATGATCTCAGCTCACCACAACCTCCGCCTTCTGGGTTCAAGTGATTCTCCTGCTTCAGCCTCCCGAGTAGCTGGGATTACAGGCATGCACCACCATGCCTGGCTAATTTTGTATTTTTAGTAGATGAGGTTTCTCCATGTTGGTTGGGCTTGTCTCGAACTTCCAACCTCAGGTGATCCTCCCGGCTCGGTCTCCCAAAGTGCTGTGATTAAAGGCATGAGCCATTGTGCCTGGCCTCACAATGGCTAACATTTCTTGAGCACTTACTATGTGTCTAGCAAAGTTCCAAGCATGTTACTTGTAATATGCATTTAGGTGTCACCACAACCCTATGAGTTAGGTACTTGTTTTACAAATGAGGAAAGTGAGGCATACAGAAGAAAAGCAACTTGCTCAAGGTCACACAACTAGTAAGAGGAAGGGCTGAACTACAGATCCAGGGGCCTGATCTCAGAGCCAATGCTCTTAGCAACAATCACCCTTCAGTAATTTAAGGACAGATGCACAGACTGAATTCTACCTAATTTAATCCTCCTCTGATGATCCAGAAGACCTTTCCGGATATGACAGGGCCTCAGGTCCATCAACATCGACTGCCATAGGCCACCAGTTGGGCAACTTTAAGTGGGCTGACCAGTGGATTTCAGGGGCTGGGATGCCTGGTGAGCCTGCGTCCTTCCCTGAAGGCTTCTCACAATGGGCACCAGTGATTCTGAAACTCACCTTCATGAGGACCCATGAGGCACTGCTCTGTGGTGTTTGCTCTCATCTTTCTCTTTTTCTCTACTCCAGACATTCTAGCTTCATAGACATTCCTCAAAAAGATGGAGACAATCTCTACCCCAGGGCCTTTGCACTTGCTGTCTCCTCACCTGGAATCTCTTCCCAATCGACTCGAAGCTCAACTGTCATTTCAAACAGCTTTCTGCCCAAGGATCCTCTCTTTAAAGAGGAGTCAGGCAGAGCTATAGACCCACCCTGATGAGAGACCTTCCCCCCTTCCCTCTCCAATCTTTGGTGGGCAGAGGCATTACAGTTCTCTTCTCCTTGCCTTTCCCCTCTCAAGGTGATGAAAAAAAGGAGGCAGACTGAAGGAGCTGAATCTTGTCTTCACTTTGAAGCTCCATTTGTATCTAGTGTCCACAAAGGACCCAAAGCAAAAAGCAGGAGAGAGAAGGCAGAGGTTAGTTGCTTAGCCACTAGACCCTCAAAAGAGAGAAAGAAAACATCCTGACTTGTGAAGCACCTACAGGGTGCTCAATCTGCACACCCCTATGCAGGAGGTATTAGTCTTATCTCCATTTTACAGACAAGAACACTGAGGATCCTAGACATTAAGAAAATGGCCCCACAGCACCTATGGAGGGGCTGCACAGGACTCAAATGCAAGACAACTCGAATAACATAGCAAAGTCAGCCAGGTGCCACCCAATCCTTCTCCTTCAGGGAAAAGGAGGCAACTTGGGGTGAAGCAGGAGGGTATTGAAGCAACTGGCTAACCATGAAAAAGAATGATGAAACTTTTTTCCAAACAAATAATTATTTTGTTTAAAAGTCACATGGAGACAGTGGGAGACAGAAGTGAAGACTCATCTTGCAGCACCAGGGGCTATTTTCCTATGGATATCCAATTGTTCCAGCATCATTTGTTGAAAAGACTTCCCTCCCTCCACTGAGCTGCCTTGGCACCTTTGTGAAAAATCTGTCAACCACACATCTGTGGGTCTATTTCTGGACTCTACTCTGTTTCACGGATCTATTTGTCAATCTTGATGCCAACACCACACTGTTTTGATGACTATAGCTTTGTATTAAGTTTTTGAAACTGAGAACTGAGAGTCCTCCAACTTCATTTTCCTTTTTCAAAGTTGTTTTGGCTAGTCTGGGTTCTTTCCATCTCCATATGAGTTTCAGAATCAGATCATCAATGTCTACAAAACAGCTTGCTGAGGTTTCAATTGTGTTGAGTCTATAGATCAATTTGGAGAGAACTGACATTTTAACATTGAGTCTTCAGATCCATGAACATGGTAGTGCTTTCATTTATGTAGGGATTCGATTTCTCTCAGCAGTGTTTTGTAGTTTTCATTGTTTTGGAGGGTTTGCATATCTTGCATCAGAGTTACTCCTAAATAGTTTATATTTTTGATGCTAATGTAAATTGCATGTTAAATGTCAATGTTCTGTTATCTATTTTTTTATTTTTTTTAAGTCCTGGGATACATGTGCAGAATGTGGTTTGTTACATAGGTATACATGTGCCATGGTGGTTTGCTGCACCTGCAACCCATCATCTAGGTTTCAAGCCCTGCATGCATTAGGTATTTGTCCTAATGCTCTCCCTCTCCTTGCCCGCCACCCCCCCGACAGGCCCTCCCTGTGTCCCTGTGTTCTCATTGTTCAGCTCCTGCTTAGGAGTGAGAACATGCAGTGTTTGGTTTTTTTTTTTTTTTTTTTGTCATTGTTACCAATATATAGAAACAGTCAATTTTTGAATATTGAACTTTGATCCTGCAACCATGCTAAACTCAAATTTATTAGTTCTAGTGGCTTTTTTTGTGTAGATTTCATAGGATTTCCTACATAGATGATGTCATCTGCAAATACAGTTTTCTGCAGGGGTGTGTTCAAGGAGCCTGCATTCTAATAAATTCCATCTTCAGGCTGCTGGAGAAAAATAAAGGGGCAATCCATATGAGGAGGGTAAAGTCCTGCCAGTTATCCTTGGGGGAGCAGATCTGTTGATCTAGTTGTTTCACTAAGGCTAATGTTAAATTGGGTCATTATTCTGTAAATCCTGGCGGACACCTTCAGCACAAACCACTGGATTTTCTATATTTACCAAGGTTAAGGAACCCAGAAGAGGGCTGGGTGAAGGCAAAAAGGGCCTTGGGTTAGAAAAATGACGCCAAATCCCTTCTATGAACCACCATTCTCTCACTCTGACCTCCACAAAGCCTCCTGCCTGGTCTCTAAGTTTTCATCTTGCCCCCTCCTATCCCATCTCCATTGAGCCAGGTGGTATTAAAATGTAAAGCAGACCATGCTAGGTCCTCCCCTTAGAATGAAATCTAAACTCTTAGCCAGTACTGAGTAGCCCTCTCGCAAGCTTTCCTCTTCCACCACCCCACCCCATCTGCCAATCCCTTGCCAAGCTGTTCTCCATGTTGGAATCCTTTTCCAATGCCCCCAACTCCCCTCTGCTCCCTGCCACCTAGTACCTGGTTAACTTCTCCTTGTCGCTGCTTCCAAAGACCTTCCTGACCCTCCCAATTGATGTTCACTCTCGGGGCATCCCAGTTTGATCCTGCCTTGCACGCACCATATTCGTCATTTAATTTTTCACTAAGGCAGTGCCATGAGAGCCAGGGTCATTGTCATTTGTGACCCTGACCTCTTACCAATGCCTGCCAAGCAGTAGGTGCTTGGTAAATGCTTTACATGATGGCCTGTGCTTGCCACATGCCCACCCACTCACCCTCCAGCCTCTGTGAAGGACCTTCTGATATGTCTTGGGTTTTTCTTCCTTTAGAAGGGTAGTTTACACCTTGGCTGTGGGTTAAATCCCCCCAGTGAATTCTCCCCGGACAAGCCATCAGGTGAACTACGTAAGGAGTGTCTCTTGGGACTCCCTCAACTCGGCCTCCTGCAGGACTTCATCTTGCTCCTGAGCTCACTCCATTCCAACGGAACAGGAAGGGAAAAAGGAAACCAGACCAGAGTGGAAAGCATTTTCAAACTTTATTTACAACTGTCACAGTGACAAAAGTAGTTTGGAAAAAAAAAAATGCTAGTTTCTCCCTGAGCCTCAAAAAAGAACAGATAGAAGTTACAGGAGGTTCATCTCACAACAGGCATTTTTACTGAAATACTAAGAATTTTTTCAATACAATCAGTTAGAAATACACACAAATTACTTGGAAAAAAAAAAAAAAAAAAAAGAGGAGGCCAGATAGGAGCTCAGCCACTTGTCCAAGAGCAGCTGGGTCCCCCCAGCAGGCTCCACCGCTGAGGGTCCTGACATTAGCTGTCAGCCCCTGGCCTGCTCAGACTGCAAACGGTCATACAAAGTGGTCTAGGGACCAGCAAAAAGAATAAACCACCCCCATAAACAGACACATACACAAAGTAGATTTGTTACGCAGTTTACAAGCACGTTCCTGTCACACAGCAAGACCGGGACAGGTGATTCAGGGTAGCAGATAAGGGAAGACACCAAAACACAGGAATTGAAAAGGCAAGACCCCTGCCTCCGTCCACTAGGGGAGGCGAAGGAATGAGAGTATGGATGAACCACTCTCTGCAGCCAAAACAGAATGAAGCGGGGAGCAAGAGAGAGGAAAGCCCCTCTCGGTGCAGGCTGCAGGCCTCTCCCACTTCTGCGAGGAGTTGGAAGAAGTTATTGCCATTGATGTGTGTCACACAGGCAGACAACAGAGGGAGGAAGCAGGGGGTGCCGGCGACCATCGGCTTCCCAGAACGGAATCCCGTGGACTGCTGTGTCCACAGCACACCCTCATCCTCCTGCCCCGGCATCCCCAGAGCCACAATGACCTTGAGGTATTAAATACAGCTATATACACATGTCCAGAACTGAGGGTCAACCTGGACTGACTGGAGACCTGAGGGGACAAGCTGCGTGCCTTGGTTGGCCGAGTTTAGCTCAAAGAAGGCTCTGAGTCCACCTCCTGGCCACACGGTACTGCTCTCGGGTGGACTGAAGTGTTTGTCCTGCAACCTGCTGCTTCAGATGGCTCTTAGCTACGATAAGAAATGCTAAGTCCAAAGGCCAACTTTCTCATACAACTGGTGCCCTTGCAGGAAGCAGTGGGAAGTGGGGAGGGATGAGGACCACTGCTGAGTAAGGACAGTGCAGGTCCCTTGCCATGCCTCCCTTCTGCCCTTGTCCAGGAACAACATGGGGAGAAGCCAGGGACCTCATGGCATCCTTTAGTCTCAAACTCGATCCCAAGGCTGCCACGAGAGCCTTGTCCCCACCATGCAAGTCACCTCCCCAACGAGACACAGGAAAAGCCATGTCTGCTCTCCACTTGGCAACCACAAGAAAAACAGACCAAGAGCCCCCATGGGTGTGAGTACTGCAGCTGGGCAGACTGGCGGGAATCCACAGCTGAGCTGGGGACCCATGTGCCCGTGGCTGCTGTGGCTGGGGCAGGGAAGGTGGCGGTGAGGAGGAGGAAGGGCCAGCCTGGGAGAGCACACCCACTCCATCTTGGGAGCAAGTCTTGGGAGGGCAGCAGCAGAGGGAGAGACCTTCATGCCAAGTGTCCACCCTGGGGCTTCCAACAAGGGCAGGAAGTGCTCTCACTACTCCTGAAAAGTGCTGGGAAGCAAAATGGATATATCAGGGAGAAAAGCTGAAAAGCACTGCCTCTGAAAAACCGATCACCTTGGCTATGTGAGCCTACCACAGCTGGGAGCAGACAGGCCATGGAGAAGAATGGGGTGACCTTTCCTTTCCTGCACATCACCTCCAGCTGGCTTTGCAGGCAGCCAACGGCTCCTGCTCTCCTTTCCTCTCCTCCCTGTCATAGACCAACACACCTGAAATGAAAGCGAAGTGTGGGGTGGGTGAAACTGGAGAGAGAGATGAAGACTTTGTTTTCTGATGCACCAGCAGCCAGAGTGAATGTCTGCTGAGCGCATCCTGGCTGCAGTTCTCTGCTCAATGTTTTCTTAAAAACATGTATTTTTTTATTTTGCCTCATGTTTGTTTTCTTACCCCAAATGTTCCTTGCTTGCTTTGCACATGCCCCACCTCCCACCCACCAAGACCCACTGGAATCCCACCACTGCCTCTACTAGGCTGCCTGAGTTCAGATAATGATCTCAAAAACAGCACTCGCTCCCCCCACCCCCTAACGCCCTGGCTCTAAGCAGCTTCCTTTCTCAGAGGGCCTTGCAAATTGTCAGAGGGCTCCACTGCTCGGCAAGTTTCAAAAAAAAAAAAAAAAAAGGACAAGAAAAGAAAAGAAAACCAACTCGGTGATCTGCAGCTGCAAAACAGAAGCCTCGTTTGACATTTTCAGAATGATTGTGGCTCACTCTCTTCTTCCGTCATGATGGGAAAAACACAGTTCAGGAACAGATGCTGGCTGATATGACCCATGGGAGTCCACAGGGACTCTACTGCTCTTTATTTTCTTTCGCTGTCTCTTCGCAGTTGTCTTGCTCATCCTCCTGGACCAGGAACTCCTCAGGGGGCCACCGGAGCTCCCCGCTCTCCACCTCCCCTTCTGTGGGTTCCACCACTATGGAGGGGAGGCGGTCCTTCAGTTTGCAGCAGCGGTCAAAGTCTGATGGGTCTGGGAAGATCTGAAAGAAAAGCAGAGCAGGTGCCTGGTCATGTAGATATTTGAAAAGAGAAATTCCATTCCTTCTTTGCACATCCGTGTGGCATACTGGGTGCATGCCGTAGGCCAGGGACTGTGCTTTGCACTTGGGAGGCTGTGGGGTATATAAGGCGGGAGCCACGGGAGAATATTCTGGGGCAACATAGGAAACTGTCCCTCAGTGAGACTCTGATTCTAATCCTGAAGCTGAAAGTTTGGGGGCAGTGCCACTGAGTTTAAAGGTTGATGTGACTCTGTTTGGACTCTGTATTTTATTTTCAGATAAAATAATCCCAAACCATGATATCCACAGTAAGTCTGGTCTCTCTCTGCAGGAAGTATTTTACGCCAGCAGTGCAAAGAATACAACAGGTGCCACAGCATTAAGTACCTCCCGGAATAATTATTGGCACTAAGTGAGCAGGCTACCAGGTGCTATACATGTATCACTTCCAAGCCACACAGTCATACTGAAAAATACGTGTTGCTAATGCTAGCTTAAAGAATCTCAGGCTTGGAAGAGTAGGTGGTCCAAGATTAGACAGCCTAGAAATGAGTGAGGGATGGGATGAGATTGAAAACTGGGTCTGCGCTGCGCACGGTGGCTCACAACTGTAATCCCAGCACTTTGGGAGGCCGAGGTGGGCGGATCAAGAAGTCAGGAGATCAAGATCATCCTGGCTAACACGGTGAAAACCCTAACATGGTGAACTACTAAAAATACAAAAAAAAAAAAAATTAGCCGGGTGTGGTAGCGGGCGCCTGTAGTCCCAGCTGCTCAGGAGGCTGAGGCAGGAGAATGGCATGAACCCGGGAGGCGGAGCTTGTAGTGAGCTGAGATCACGCCACTGCACTGCAGCCTGGGCGACTGAGCAAGACTCCATCTCAAAACAAAACAAAACAAAACTGGGTCTGTTCAATTCCCCTGCCCCAACACCAGCCTGTCCCTCAAGTAGATGGGTCCTGATCCCATTGCCAACTGTAAAGTCAAACCCAAATCCTGATGAAAGGCATGGCCCCCAGTCACAAGTGGGCTGGAAACAAAATCCAAGGATCCTTTCTTTTTCACCTGTGAACATTCCTGGCTTCTTGCCAGCTCTACACCTGAAGGACTCTACTTCTTTTTCCAGAGTCCCATCAACCAGGCTTTGTTTTTTCATGCCTACTCTGTGTCCTGCCCAGAGCTGGCAGAAACCCCAAACCTGGCTATAAAATCAGGGTCAAATCTGGCTCTGCGGATTCCCTTTGCACACACTGCCCTGTGACTACAGCTGACCCAATTCTTTGCCCAGCACTTTAAGTACTTAATCTGCTGGGCTGCTGGTCCCTGCCATTCACAGCCCTCAGTGACACACCCCAGAGCTAGAGAGAGGAGCTTCTGTCTGCGATGCTGGGCTCACAGAATCAGGCACTTGGCACCTTCACGGCCATCTCTTCCCACCTCTCCATTTGGTAGATGAGCAAACCAAGGCGCCAGAGGGGTCAGGAGACCTGCTCAAGGTCATACAGTGTGTTCATGGTGCAAGAAAGGAAAGCAAAGCTTTCAGTGGGTGGAGACACATTTGAAGAGATCTAGGGGGCTCCCTGCTCCTGCCTGCACCTTGATCCAGATGGGGACAGGCCCATGGCAGCAGACAGGAGTCCTCCACTACCAGGACAAGGAAGAAAGGCCCTTTTACAAACTCAGGCCTTCCCAATTCTGTGGTGCTCTGAGGGTGCCCGGTCTTACTGCAACCCAGCCCCAAGCAGTGCTGCCCCAGCCAAGTCACACTCTCACCACATCACAGGCCATGTGGGGCTTCCAGGAATCACAGGCCTCAACGAAGCCTTCCCAATCCCTGCAGACGAGTGATTATTAACCATTTATCCAATAAGGCCTATTGCTGGGGATTAAGCCTTAAGCCAGCTGTACAACCAGGCATCATTAAAGACTTAACGAGGCTCATAAAAGGTATCATAATGGCAGCCAGGAGGAAAACAAGCCCAGGGACAGACTGGGCCAGTGTGGGTCACGGAGGCAGGGGGACAAGGACCCCAACTCTGGGCTTTGTCTTCCTGACCTGGCCAGCCTAGAAGTTCTGCCCTCGGACGGTGCTGTGCCCGGACACACATGTGCCGAGCGAGGAGTGGCCACGTGGGCTTTTTGGGGGTTTCCTCATTTCTTGGGTGAAGTCAGAGCCCCCCATGGGCTGTGAGTACACAAGGCACCCTCCAAGCATGAGCTCTGGGAGTGGGTGAGAGGGACCCCGATGGAGGGAAGTCCACTACAGGTAACAAAGCTCTTTCAGACGTCACCTTGTTCAGGGCTCACTGTCACCCTAGGAATAGTAAGACCCGGGACACTGCAGGTCACATGGCAGAGCCAGGATTCAAACCTACATCTGCTGTTTTCAGTGCCCGAGCCTTCTGGAAAATGGATTAGGCTGCTGCTGGGTCTCCGCCCCATTTCACAGATGGAAAACTGAGCAGGGAGGGAGAGCAAGACTCTGGGCCTTGACTGCCCAGGCAGCTGTCAGTCAGGGCCCCAGCCCAGGAGGTGAGCTTCCCAGTCCTGATGCTTGTTCTAAACCTTCAGGATCCAAGACAGCACCATAAGCTGTCAAGAGGAGAGGGGCACCTACCCTGTGCAGAGCCTGGCCCTGCCTCCACCCTCTGACCTCAGTGCCAGGATTGTGCCTGCCTGTGCCAGGGCCACATTGCCAGGGCTGGGAGAGTGAAAACCCAATTCTAACTATGATGGCCAAGGAAAAGCAAAAGGCATGACAAGCAGGGCAGAGCCAGCAAAAGGAGGAAGGGGAGAAGGGGGAGGAGGAGGAGGAAGAGGAAGAGAAGGAGGAGGAGGAGGAAGATAGGAAGAGGAGGAGGAGGAGAAGGAGAGGGGTGGGAAACATTGGATTTCATTTCAAGCTGGAAATAGGTCTTTCATTAAAATAAGGAGAAAAATCTAATGATGATGATGATGGATGAAATTTTTGCTGAGCAGAATCTCAGACCTCGAAATAGTTCTAGTCACCACCCCCAACTTATCCAGTTTTGCTTTCAGTTACCCATAGTCAACTGCAATCCCAAGATAGGTAGGTACAGTGTAATAAGATACTGTGAGAGACAGAGACCACATTCACATAGCTTTTGTTGCAGTATGGTGTTATAATTGTTCTATTTTATTGTTAGCTATCATTGTTAATCTCACATTAAGTCTAATTTATAAATTAACCTTTATCACAGGTATGGATGTATAGGATAAAACATAGCATATGTGGGTTTGGTATTATCTGGGCTTTCAGGCAACCACTGTGTGTCTTGGAACATATCCCCCAGAGATAACGGGGACTACTGTAACCCTATTTTGTGGATAAGAAACTTGAAGCACAGAGAGGTATGTGACTTGCTCAAAGCCACGCACCTGGGAAGTGGCTGAACTGGGATCCAAACTCAGACCTGTAGGACTTCAAATGAAGCGTTCACTTGATAACAAGGGTAAGCCACACAACCCAGGCGCTCACTATGTCCTTGATCACCATTGTATAACTCTAGTCAAGTCCTCTCAAACCCAAACGCCTCAGTTTCTCCTTTCGAGATGTGAGGTGACTTTCTTGTCTCACTAGATGGGTACAAGTTCTTGGCAAATATAAAGATGATAAAATACTTTGAGGACATAAGCAAAATTAAAACTATAATGTCCTCTTTGGAGCAGTTTCAACAGAACTACAGTAAGCATCCAATCTCCAAGCAAGAGGCAGTCATACATACACAGTAATTAAAATAATTCCAAACAGCGCCATTCGTACTGAGAACTCCATAATTAAGTCTTTAAAGTCCTTGGAAGAAGTCTGAGAATTGAACTTCTGATAGTGCTTACTGCCAGAGGACTTTGCTCCCTGAATTGCTTGAAGCAAGCACTGTTCAAAAAAAAAAATTTTTTTTTACAAAGCCTGTTAATTGTATTTTTAAAAATTCCTATAATAATCAAACCCTTCCATCAGAGATCTTATTTTATTATCAGATTATACCCATTTGGGCCTCAAAATTGTAGCTCTCTCCAAACACAAAAAGTACCCAGAACCAACAGCTTCTGGTTTCCTTACAGACAGACAAAGTCTTGCAAAGTGCTGCTGAGTAATTTGCCAGCACAATCTTATCTCTGACAGCTGCTTCAGAGGCTGACCCCAAGGAGGTCAACATTTTTCCACTAAGTCATGCTTTTTAATCATCTAGGCAGCAGAAAAATGAGAGGTTGCAACTGCAACTTGATGGGTGGGGAAGGCAGTGGAAAAAAGGACTTGAGTCAGACTTGCCAAGCACATGACAGGTAGGGTTGAGGCGGCAGGCCAGCCAGGCATGCTGCCTGCCTGCAGGAACTGGCAGGGAGTAAAGAACTGCCCCTGTTCCCAAAAGAAACTGCTTCTGGTTAAACCTCTTACCCCTAAAGTGCTCCTTCTCTCTGTACTACAGAAAGGCAAAAACAAACACAAATCATTTTCCCTTCTCTCTGCGGTGCTCAGAGCCATTTCCCACCCTCAGCCCAGGCTAGGGCAGGTCTAGAAGTATCCACCGCCAGCTGTGATTCTCCCACCCCTACAGCTTCCTCCCTCTGCCAGCCCTGGACTCCACATCCAGCAGCCACATTGGGCTGCCAAAGCTGATGGCTGAAATGAATCGAATGGACACCAAGTGCTTTTAGTCCATTCTCATGCTGCTATGAAGAAATCCCCCGAGACTGGGTAATTTTTAAAGAAAAGAGTTTTTTTTTTTTTGAGACGGAGTCTCGCTCTGTCACCCAGGCTGGAGTGCAGTGGCACGATCTCGGCTCACTGCAAGCGCCACCTCCCGGGCTCACGCCATTCTCCTGCCTTAGCCTCCTGAGTAGCTGGGACTACAGGCACCCACCACCAAGCCCGGCTAATTTTTTGTATTCTTTAGTAGAGACAGGGTTTCACCGTGTTAGCCAGGATGGTCTCGATCTCCTGACCTCGTGATCCTCCCGCCTTGGCCTCCCAAAGTGCTGGGATTACAGGCATGAACCACTGCGCCCAGCCTAAAGGAAAGAGGTTTAATTGCCTCACAGTTCCACATGGCTAGGAAGGCCTCAGGAAACTTACAATCATGGCGGAAGGGGAAGCAAACACATCCTTCTTCACAAGGTGGCAGGAGAGAGAAGTGCCGAGCAAAGGGAGAAAAGCCCCTTATAAAACCATCAGATCTCATGAGATCTCACTTACTATCACGATGAGAACGGTATGAGGGTAACTGCCCCCATGATTCACTTACCTCCGACCAGGTCTCTCCCACACACGAGGGGACTACAGGAACTACAATTCAAGATGAGATCTGGGTGGGGACACGACCAACCCCTATCACCAAGTTCTATCCTTTGCAAATGGAATGAAGCCTCGACGTTCACACACACCATGAACCTTCCCAGGTCTTGCATGCCCCACAATGTAGAAAAGTAAGCACCATTCTTGTCTCCTTAAGCTCACCCTCAGGCCCAGGATTCTCTGCTCCAACAGGCTCTGCTGTTGGTCGGTCAAACAAATGCCCTGGGCTTCCCTGGAACATCCTGCTGCCTTCACCGTCCTCATACTAAATCGTCAATCCAACAAGGCAACCACTCACCACAAAGGGCCAAAGTTACTTAAATTGATGTTTATATTATATCACATATAAATTTCTGTTAATAAAAATTAAATAAAAAGTTTAGCCACCTTTCTTATTTTTTATTAGTTTTTTTTTTCTTGAGATAGGGTCTTGTTTTGTCACCCAGACTGAAGGGCAACGGCACAATCTCGGCTCATTGTAGCCTCAACCTTTCAGGCTCAAGTGATCCTCCCACCTCAGCCTCCCAAAGTGCTGGGATTACAGGCATGAGTGCCTGGCCATGGTGAGGGTGAATTTTACAGGGGATACCTCTTCGGAGGCATCCTTTGCCTGGTGGCCTCCAGTCCCAACAAGCCCCGGCATTCGGGGAACTCAAATGAACTCACTTGAAAGGTCAAGGGAGCTTCAAGACTTCGTAGCAGGAAGAGATGGTCTGTAAGATAGTGGAATTTCTGGCTGTATAGATCAGTGCTGTCCAATAGAATGTTCTACATATGGAAATGCTCTCTATCTGCCCCATCCAAGACAGTGGCCACTTGCCATGTGTGACTATGGAGCACTTGAAAGGTGGCTAAAATTGGCCAGGCACAGGTGGCTCATGTCTGTAATCCTAGTACTTTGGGGGGCTGAGGTGGGAGGACTGCCTAAGCCTGGAAGGTGAAGGCTGCAACAAGCAGAGGCTGTGCCACTGCACTCCAGCCTGAGTGACGAAGCAAGACCCTACCTCAAAAAACAAAATTCTACTGACAATAAAAAACAAGAATGCTGGCTAAAAGTTTATATTTTATTTAATTTTTATGAATAGGAATTTATATGTGCTATAATATAAATATCAATTTAATGTAACCTTAAATGGCCCCATGTGGCGAGTGGCTGCCTTGTTGGATAGATGATTTAGTATGCGGACTACGAAGGCAGCAGGATGTTCCAGGGAAGCCCAGGGCGTGCGTTTGACAGACTAACAGTGGAGGCTGTTGGACCAGAGAATCCTGGGCCTGAGGGTAAGTTTCTGGAGACCAGGAATTCCTCAGCAGGCTTCTCGCTTAGGCATAAAAGTTGCCAGTGAGCCAGTTCCCACCCAGTTCCTGTGTCGCCCATGGAGGAGAACTGAAAGGCAACACCAGGGCTTCAAAGGCCCCAGATTTGGGGAGCTGGCTATCAACTGTCTGCCTGCACGCCACGTGACCTAAACCTGCCTGCCCCTGGGGTGGGAGAGGAGAGAGATGCCTGGCACCTGGCATGGAAAATGTGAGCAATTCTGGTCAGAGCTGCCCTCCCCTGAGTGTGCATCTCTCAGCCATCATCTCTGACAAACAACCTGAGCTGGCCACAAAGAGGCCGAGGGCTCTGCAAAGAGCCGAGAGATGCTAATGGGGAAAGCGGACACCAGCAGGTAGAGGAGATGAAAGGTGGTTAACAGGACACAAAGGGCTAATTACCAGCTCTGCAAGCTGAGACCTCAGGAGCCTGGACCTCTTGCTCTTTTTCTCAAGGGTGGAAAGAGGAAAGAGGAGGGCCGGGGGTGGAGAGGGAGGGGAGAGAGCCTGAGATACATAACCAAGCTAGCTCCCTAAGGCACTGTGGACAAAACCACACAGTAAGCCTCTAACCTCTCTTGTTGCAGAGAAATAAGAAAAATCAGCCCAAACCCACTCAGGAAAATTGCTCTTCCCACAGGCAGACCACAGAGTCTGCAGGATCTAGCTTTTTCCTCGCCTCCATCTCTCATTATCTCTGTGACCCTGGTCACATCATTGTATTGCCTCTGAGCCTGAGCTGCCTCCTGAGTAAAATGAGAAAACCATTTCCACTTTACGATATGGTTGGCATGGTCACAGTGCTGTGCCTTGAGAGCCAACACAGTGCCTGACAGGCTCATCGAAGCGGTGGCCCATTCTCCTCCTCCTCTACTCCTCTATAATTTGGGTCAGTGCTAATGCTGATCTTGCAGGGCTTTGGAGAGAATCAAATACAGGTATGTGTGAACATGCCCTGTAAACTCTACCGTCCTAATGATGGTTCTTATTAGGTAAAGCTGGGGTAGAGCATTTAGAGTGAAGAACCAAGGGGTCAACAGCTGTAGCTTGGGACAGGAGCAAATATGCAGCACTCCTGAGCTTGTGCCCACAAATCCTAGGCCAAGTTCTTTGGAGAAACGGCTGCAACTTCATCACTTCCCTCCCAGTGCCTCTGTTTCCCCAGGGCATGGGTTACGCCTGCCAGAATGAAAACCATGCCCTTGTCACCACCCCACCCCTCACCAGAGGCCTTCCTCTTCTTCTACCTCTTCCTTCTACTTACTCCAGGGGCCTGCCCCTCAGCTTCCCCAAGTCTGGATTTCTTCTCCTGGAGAACAGCAATGAACTGCCTTGTGTGTTCCTTCCTACGAGGGGCTGGCTTATAACAATGGGCAGATCTCTACCAGCATCCTGCTCCGCCAAGGGATGAATGAACAAGCAGCAGCTAATTCAAATAAAAAACACACCTATTCTTTGACCCCTAATAATGTGTGAAGGCAAGAAATTCAGTTTTTGAAATACTTGCCTCCTGCTATTTTATTATCATCATTATTATTATTTGCATTTTACTGGCTTTTCCACGTGGAATGTGGCTAATAAGAACAGAAAGAATTGTAGCAAAGGGCAGCAGGGCTACTAACTAGATGCAGGAAAGGAAGAATATTCTCCAGTCTCTACTCAAGAGACTTGTCCACTCACTATCCATCTTTAAGACTCTCATCTTCCTTAAATCTCCCCTGCACTGGGGTTACAGAACATCTACTTCACTCTATTCTGCCTCGTCCTGGTGCCTCTAATCCTATAGAGGACTTAAGTAAAGATTTAGGGCTTATAACAACTGCGAGACCTCCTTCCTTTGGATCAAAGATGCTTAAGCCTCCAGCCTTGAAACTTGAAAGAAAAGGAAATCCTTTGGATAAACACCATCTTTCATAAACATCTCTCGAACACACACCCATCCTGCGAGTCAGGAGTTCCAAATTCTAATTAATTGCACTAATTTCTACTGCTAACTCTGGGCCCAGTAGAATGAGGAAGCTTTTGGAATGTTAGAGAATTTTTTCAAAGTTCTCTGGGGCAGTGAGAAAAGACTTGTTATCAGGCACAGGTAACAAAAGACAGTTTTCAGGCACAGATGACTTCAAATATTCATGACTTTTTGACAGCATCATCATTACCTTCTTGAAAAAAGATTGGCCCCCTGTCACCTCCAGGCATCTGTGGGTGGCACATCCCTCTCTCTATCCTCCCTCCACTGATACTACCCAAATGTCCCATGGTCACACCTCTCTCAGCTGCCATTTCTAACTATCCCCTCATTCTCTATTTTGGAAACACAAATCTTAAATATTTAGCCTGTCCCATTGCCTTGCTTCCATTTCTTGTCTGGTTCTCTTTCTAACCCCCACCATGTAGCTTCCAAAAACATGCCTGGGTGGAAACAAATCTCGAAGGCCTTCCTTGCAGTCCTCCCCCATGGCCTTCGCTCCACTTTCATTCCATCTCTACCCATTCTGCAGTGCACTACCAGGACAACTCACTTTGTCCCCCTGACCCCCAAAATTTTTTTGCCCCACACAAGAAGTCTTGCTTGATAGTAGCTCCCATAAAAGAAGCTTGGAGATTTTAGTTGATCACAACTGCAGCATTGAGGCTAACAACTGAAGCAAACAGGGCTGTATTCCTAGAGGTATATGCCTTTCAATGAAACCATCTATGCTAACAGAGGAGCTGATGGCCCTGCTACCCTCTCATCAGGCATATTCTATTTAGCCTAGGGCAGCCATTCTCCAAGCTCAATTGCCAAGATCCTTTCAGGGAGGGAGCCTTCAGGGAGGGTGCCTCCACGGAGGTAACTTATTTGCATAGTACTACTAAAGATGTCGTTTGCCTTTTCCACAGTGTTAACACTTGCACTAAGGGTACAGAAAGCAACAGTGGAAGAAACTGCTGGCACCTTGGTGAGAATTAACATAGTGGCAGCAAACCATACTTGGCATCATCAGTTGTTCGCCAGCTCACCCTCATGATTAAAATGAAAGCAAGCAAACAAAAAAAATTAATGCCCTTGATGAAGCAGTAAAAAGTAATTTGTATTAAATATTGACTCCACCACATGTCACTTATATATGTGGCACAGTAAAATGGACAGTCAGCCCACAACATTTCTGCTGCTGATGGAAGTACAACAGCAGTCGCAAGGAAAGCGGTCATGTGACAGAGTTGCCAGCTGAACTAGCCACTCGTGCCATGGAGCACCGTTCTTCTTGAAAGAATGACCAACAAATTGTAGTTATTCCAACTTGGGTATTTGGCAGACATTTTCTCAAAAATGGACAAACTGAGCCTGTCAGTTAGAGGAAAATGGCTGACGGTATTTATCACCAATGATAAAAATAGAGCTTTCAAGTGAAAATTAGAATTTTGGAAAAGTCGTATCAGCCACCACGAGCTTGATAGCTTCCTAATGCTTGAGATCAGTGGAGACATTAAGAAATGCGATTTTATGATATCGTATAATGAAACAAGTCAACATTTTGAAGACCTGCATAACTCAGTGAACCCATATTTTCCAAATGATCAGAGCATTACACTAAGCATCAGTAAAAGATGCACTCAAAGTGCAAAATAGACTAATTAATTTTAGTGCACAAAAAGGTCACTGATAAGATTTCAGATATCACATTGCCACTAACATTTAAGAAACTACCACTTGTTGGCTGGGCACAGTGTTTCACGTCTATAATCCCAGCACTTTGGGAGGCTGAGGTGGGAGGACTGCTTGAGGCCAGGATTTCAAGACAAGCCTGGGCAAAAGAGTGAGACCCCATCTCTACAATCAAAAAAAAAAAAAAAAAAAAAAAGCCAGGCATGGTGGCACATATCTATAGTCATAGGTACTTGGGGAGGCTGAGGCAGGAGGATTGCTTGAGTCCAGGAGTTGGAGGCTGCAGTGAGCTATGATCATGCCATTGCACTTTAGCCTGGGTGACAGAGCAAAACACTGCCAAAAAAAGGAAGGAAGGAAGGAAGGAAGGAAGGAAGGAAGGAAGGAAGGAAGGAAGGAAACAAACAAACTACTACTTGACTACTACTTGTTGAATTTTATGAAGTACCAAAGAAACAAATCTGCATAGGCTAGATATCCTTCATTGACTTCAACCAACACATACTGCAACCGATTGACTGGAGAAGCACACGAAAGTCTAGCCTAGTCTTCTATTAAACTAGACATTAAACAGACATGCAAAAATGTAAAACAATGCCTCTCTTCTCACCAAACATTTTCTGTTTTGGAAAATATATTTTTTATTAAAAACTTTCGTTTATATTAACATGTAACAGTTTTGTTACTCTAAATGAATAAATAAAAATTTTTGAAAATTCTGTTTTAATTTCTGAAACAGTAAATACCAAAAGATATAATCAAAACAAAAGACATAATCATGAACAAAAGCTCTTTGGGTGGTCCTAAATAACTTTTAAGAGTGTAAAAGGTACTGAGACCAAAAGGTTTGAGAATAGTTGGCTTGGAGAAATAATCCTCTCAGTAAGACGACTATGGACCAGGTGTGGTGGCTCACGCCTATAATCCTGGCACTTTAAGAGGTAAGGCAGGCAGATCACTCGAGGTCAAGAGTTTGAGACCAGCCTGGCCAACATGGCGAAACCTCGTCTCTACTAAAAATACAAACATCAGCCAGGCGTAGTGGTGCGCGCTTGTGATTCCAGCTACTTGGGAGGCTGAGGCACGAGAATCCCTTGAAACTGGGAGGCAGAGGTTGCAGTGAGCTGGGATTGTACCATTGCACTCCAGCCTGGGTGACGGAGTGCGATTCTGTCTCAAGGGGAAAAAAAAAAAAAGACTATGTAAGTCAAGGTTGAAAAACAACATATTTTAAAACTGGTAAAGATTTGACGGGAACATAAAAGGTGCCTTCTGATATCTGAAAGGCTGATTGGTAGGGGAAGAACAGGTTTTTGCTTTTGTTTTTTAAACTCCAACGGACACATCTTAGGATGAGGATGGTGGATTTCGTGTCATTATTCAAATTCTAAAAAACACAATAAGGATTAGCTCTCTCACTTACAGACATGGAAATCAGGCCCAAATAGGTGATGTGAGTTGCCTGAGATGACATAGGTAGCAGCAAACCAAGATTAGAAACCAGTTATCCAGATTCTTAGTCTGTAATCCCTCTGTGCTGAGAGGTTCTGGGCTCTGTGTCACAGTGTCCAAAGAATACCTGGGTGACCCGATGTCAGGCTACTATAGAGACATTCCTTATCAAGCTCAAAGCTGCCCTCCCCTCCGAGGAGCTACAGTGCTATCGCTTTGACTCTAAAGAAAGTATACATATCCGTGGTTTCCAAACTTTTAGTGTAGTCCCCAACAGAATTCTGAACAACTCTGTCTCCTTTCACATGTTCTAAAACCCTGATATATTATAAATATTAACATTTTAAAACAAAATATACATCCCACTCTTTTAAATGTACTCAGTGGATTACAAATACCATAAGAATTTAACAGCAACCATGACCTATTAAAAAACTCAAGAACAAGCTCTTAAGTCAAATCTTGTATTCTTACTTTCTCTACGTAAAACTGTATTTCCATTGTACTTCTCCACATAATTTTTTCTTATTGTAATATATTTTATGTTTGAAAGTTTTCATCATTAGCTTTTCATACTTCTCTACAATAAAAGATGTATTTATGCATATACATTGACATTTAAAAAAATGTCCTATGACCTTAAGGCTTTGTTAATTTACAAATTCTGGATTGGTTTATTGTAGCTATTAGTATATAACTGATCAACGAACATATCACAAATAATTATTAAACACAAAGGTAAATTTTTATTGAGGTTTCTTTTTTTTTCTGTTTGTTTGAGACAGGGTCACACTTTTACCCAGGCTGGAGTGTAGTGATGCGATCTCAGCTCACTGCAGCCTCTACCTCCTAGGCTCCAGCGATCCTCCCAACCCAGCCCCTCAAGTAGCTGGGACTACAGGTGCACGCCACCATGCCTGGCTTTTTTTTTTTTTGTATATTTTGTAGAGATGGGGTTTCCCTATGTTGCTCAGGCTGGTCTCAAACTCCTGAGCTCAAGCAATCCGCCCACCTCAGCCTCTCAAAGTGCTGGGATTATAGGTGTGAACCACACATCCGGCTTTAATGAAGGTTTCTTACTGTGATAGTGAGTTGAATTGCGGCAGGTTCTCTGGTAAAGGGGAAGAAGGGCAGTTTTGAAGGAAAGGTAGGACAAGGAAGCAGGTGAAGCTAGTCTTCAGGAAATGCAATTTGTAAAAAGCAAGGGAAGAAGGCTTAAGATGTGGAAATGGACTTCCTGAAAACCCTCCCTGCTGTCATGTCCTTTAGAAAGTGTCCGTGAACCCCAGAGGCAGCTGTCCTCCCATTTTAACATTTTGTTAAAATGTGAGGTAGTACAAGCATTATTAAGAAGTAATTTGGCATACAAATCTCTAACACTCAACTGCCAATGAAAACAGTCAGGAAGGTTCCTGATGCTTCAACTGTCATACCCGAGGGGCACATGACCAAAGAGATACAGATTTTAGAGGATCCTAAAAGGATTGTGCTGTGGAATTTCACACTCATTTGGGCTGGTATGTCTCAGCCTCGTGATACTGCCTTCATCATTCCTGTTATGTCCACATACATGTCTTAGTTCTCCTTCACTCATTTGTTTAAAACATCCTTGTTTAAAAATCTACCACTACATAAATGGAAAAGTAGTCTTACATTTTTCAAGCTGTCTGTATAACACCTAAATGAACTTTGTAAACCATCAGGAGTATGTGGACCCTGCTGGAGCACTGGCCTGGGCCATGTGTTGCAAAGCACCTAGACCCTTGGAGAGTTGTTGGGTAGAAGGCCCTTCGACACTGGGTCCAAGACTTCCATTATGTGAAGATCTACTTTTAAGAGTCCAGCCCAGGCTGGGTGCGGTGGCTCATGCCTGTAATCCCAGCAATTTTGGGAGGCTAAGGCAGGTGGATCGATTGAGGTCAGGAGTTCGAGACCAGCCTGGCCAACATGGAGAAACCTGTCTCTATTAAAAATGCAAAAACTAGTCAGGCATGTAGTGGGCACCTGTAATCCCAGCTACTCAGGGGACCGGGGCAGGAAAATCACTTGAACCAGGGAGGCAGAGGTTGCAGTGAGTCGAGATTGTGTCACTGCACTCAAGCCTGGGCGACAGAGCAAGACTCCACCTCAAAAAAAAAAAAAAAAAAAAAAAAGAGTCCAGCCCATCCTTAATTCCAGGGAAGGAATATTTCTCAACCATGAGTTATCCATGAGCCAGATCTGGAACCCCAGGAAAGCCGAGTTGGTTCAGAGACAAAGCATGCATCTGGGGAACCTTCTTGGGTCTCCAGAACAATGTAATTTTACTTGTCTTCAAGGTTTACACAATGCTCAATGTCATTAATAGAATAAAGGAGACAAGCTGAGCAATTGCTGACCCACGTACATTTTTAATCCACAGAGGGTGTCAGTGTACCTACTATGGGACAAGAATATGATCACGAGCTATTTTGCAATGCTGGCTAAATGTTGCTTGAACATCATCAACTGTATCATCACGCTTAAAATAAGTTATTAACAAACAATAGGAAGATGTACAATATCTCCTAAACACTTTAAAATAGACAAATATCTTTCTGACTCTATCCAAAAAGCTCTACCATTATCTCATCTTTATAGATGTTCTACCCTGGAGATTCTATTTGCTAGAGCTTTCGATGCTGGAGGTTTGTATTTTGATAAACTCTTTGATGTTTTCTGTTTTTAAGGTAACATATAATCAGGAGGCTTAATGATGCTGTATCTCTTTGAATCAGTAATTCTACTTCCAGGAACTTATGCCAAAGAAACGAATCAGACCTGTGCAGAGATTTCTGTAAAATGATGTTCAGAATAGTGTTCTTTGTAAGAACATAATATGCTACAACCTAAATATTCAGCATTAAGAAATGTTACATAACAGAATTTTACAAAGAAAACCAAATGACAAGAACATAGTCACGATATTATATTAAGTGAAAAAGGGATCCACTACAGCATGTACAGTACGGTCTCAATTTTATTTTTTAACTATAAGTGCATAGAAAAATACTGAAAGTAAACATACCAAAATGTTTTAGTGATAGAAATATGGGTGTGGATTTTTTTTTCTTCACATGTCTCTGTATTTTCCTAAATTTCTATAAAGAATAAATATTGGCCGGGCGTGGTGGCTCACACCTGTAATCCCAGCACTTTGGAGGCTGAGGCGGGCGGATCACTTGAGGTCAGGAGTTTGAGACCAGCCTGGCCAACACGGCAAAACCTTGTCTCTACTAAAAATACAAAAACTAGCTGGGTGTCGTGGCACATGACTGTAATCTCAGCTACTTGGGAGGCTGAGGCAGGAGAATCACTTGAACCCGGGAGGCAGAGGTTGCAGTGAGCCGAGATTGCACCACTCTGTACTCCAGCCCGGGCCACAGAGTGAGACTCCATCTCAAAAAAAAAAAAAGAACAAATATTACCTTTATAATAATAACATACATGTAACAGTATATATACACAATCACACTTTTACCTTTTTTCAAGAAATCCTATTCCACAGACTCGATTCTAAGGAAACAGTATAAAGTATGAACAAAGATTTATAAAAAATTGTATATAAATTTTTATATACATATTTGCATATTTATAAAAGAAAATATATGTAACCTAAAAATTTCAACAATTGAATGATAAATTATGTTTTAACTTTATGATATATTATACAGTTATTAAAAATGATAGCTTGGAATATTTTTAAGATAAATTATCATGATATAGTGCTAATGACTTAGATGCCATTAAGTAAAGCAGCAAAATACAACAATGTGTGATCCTGGCTACATAAAAATGTAAGTGCACTGGGAAAGAAGGCAAAGATGCTAAATTGCTAACCATTGCACTTTATGCATGGTGAAATTGTGGTGACTGTAAAACAAAAAAGTTTAAGAAAGAAAATAGGTCTGGCGCGGTGGCTCCTGCCTGTAATCCTGGCACTTTGGGAGGCTGAGGCGGGAGGGTCACTTGAGGGCAGGAATTCGAGACCAGCCTGGCCAACATCATGAAACCCCATCTCTATTCATAAAAATACAAAAATTAGCCCAGCATGGTGGCACACACTTGTAGTCCCAGCTACTTAAGAGGCTGAGGCAGGAGAATCCCTTGAACCTGGGAGGTGGAGGTTGCAGTGAGCCGAGATCGCACCATTGTACTTCAGCCTGGGCAACAAGAGCAAAATTCCATCTCAAAAAAAAAAAAAAGAAAGAAAGAAAGAAAGGAAGAAAATAAAACAAAATTCCATAATGAGCACATGTTTCTTTTAAAATTGGAAAAGTAAGCATAAAAGAATAAAATACATATTTTATCAATAAAATATGAAATTGCCAACAAAGAGGGAAAGGGAAGGAAAAATTTCCTATAATTAAAACGCTAATCTAAAACAACAACTTATTAGCCCCCATCTGCCCTTACAGTTGTGTGTGTGAATGTGTGTGTTGGTGGATGTGGGCTGGCACCACTGCCTATATCCATGGGGATAAGTGGCTGACCTCAAGGCCACCTACTAAATTAGGGCTTGTATGCAGGGCTACATCTAGTGAAAATGTTGAGAAATTTGGGAAAGCCAAGGATAGCTCTTAAATCCAGTTTGAACAAGTGCTTTAAGCTCTCCTAAGAAAAGGTGGAAGATGAATTCAAGATATATTTTAAATTCTGTTTGGGAACCACCAAATCAAGTTAGGAGAAAGTCAGGCTTAGACACCAACTATATCTGTACTGAAATTTATGAGTGCCCTCTTTGCTCAAACTAATTCCATTTTATGTGAGAAATCCAGAACTTTCCTTCCCATTGGTCCACATAAAATTCCTGGCTGAGAGGCAAGGAGTGGATGAGTTTCAGCTAAATGCTTGGGGTCTCTTCTACACAGTTTACCTAAATAAGCTACTGCCGGTGCAAGGCAATTAAGTCCACCGGAGAGGGGCTTCAGGGGCTCCCAAAGTTTCCTTGAGGTTAAAATGCTAGCTTGAAAACAGTTTGGAGAAAGCTTTGGGCAAATTTAAATTGTTTTTCAAGATGGGCCTGTGTAATAAGGGGCCCTCCCTCAGCCCAGGAAGGAAGCAGAGGATTTGATGTGCTGATAACAACGCCTTCCTGAGCTGTGCTTGAGGACAAGGGAAGGGCAGGTGGTGAGGTGAGAGGCAGGCAGAGGCAGCACAGAAGCTACTAGACTGGGAAGGAATGAAGCCCCAGCAAGTCTAAGCCCTGTGTGAATGAGGGCCTGTCTTCATATCCTCTGAGGATTACTTCAGGACTCAGGCCTGCAAGATCATTTCAGGACATTTACTAGACACCCAGGAATAGCTCTTGGCTACAGTCACAACATTCGCCACCCAAACTCATCCCTTTCCCTAATAGTACCATCCTTTCTGTCCAACGTGGGAGACCGGGCCTACTGGGAGAAAATGCTGATCCCATAAAAATTAGCTTCCTGAGACTGCCAAGATAAAAGGATTCTCAGTGCAGGATGGGGAGAGAGGAAGGGCCAATCCATCATCCAGGCTCATTAAGCAACTATTTGTAGGACACTGTGCCCAGCGTCTTAGAAACAAAGAGCAGTCTAAGACACAGTGCCTGGCTCAGCAGAGAGATGAACACATAACCTCTTGGAGAGAGAGGCATCAGGCCCAACACAGGCCCCTTGAGAGGAGGCTGGGATGTATGGCCCTAGTATGCAACGTGTTGGCTGGGAAAGTGAAGAAAGCTTGTTCTCTCCCTGGCCAGGCTACAGACTCACTGTTGTACCAGGGGGCTCATGGGGGCTCGGAGGAAAGCCCCGTGGGTGTAATTCCAGCCCTCTGCAGGGTAGTGTAAGAGGAAAGGTGATGGATCCTCACACAAAGCAGACTTGCTCTGAACAAGGTGAACAATGACTCACATAGAGGCAGAATGTGCAGACATGGGCCCAGTGCCACTCAGAGAAATGCATAATTTGTGCTTTTGAGACCAGTGGCCCTAACTGCCTGTCCTACATCCCATTTCTATGATTTTTATCAAGGAGAGAGGCGGGTGGAGGGAGTAGGGATAGGAGAAAAGAAAGTTGTTGCAATTCCAGGAACATGTGTCCGTGGCTGGATGCCTCCTGCCAAATGTTTTGGAATTTTAGCTCTATGTCTCTCCAGGGACTACTGAGGCCTTTTAAGTCTGACATTGTGAAAGATGTTTCCTGGCGACCATGGGACTTGCGTGTAGCTGCTCAGCAGCGCCTCCCAAACTCTTGAGGACATGTGGGGTACTACAGCTGGGAGTAACCAATGAAACAGGCCTAATGAGGAGGCAGATAGAGTGGATGCGTTATGCCCAGAATGGCCTCGTGAGCTGGTGGGGGACAGAGGCCACAGACCAGAAACCTTCCCAAGGGCTTAACCCGTCACCTGTTTCCACACACGCATTCCACCCAGGTAGAACCAGCAGAGTGAAGCCAGGCTCAGGAGGTCTCCATCAAGAGAGGCTCAGCAGAGATGTGAGCAAAGAGAAGGGGTTTCCGAGCTACCGCCTAACTTCAGCGATGAAATTGAGCCTGTTCTTTGAGAGACGAGTTGCTGCTTCTGACAAAGAGTGGGAAGGGCCAACATGGAGAGACCTCGTCTCTACTAAAAATACAAAAAATTAGCCGGAGTGGTGGCACACTCCTGTAGTGCCAGCTACTCGGGAGGCTGAGGCAGGAGAATCGCTTGAACCCGGGAGGTGGAGGTTGCAGTGAGCAGAGATCACGCCACTGCACTCCAGCCTGGGCGACAGAGCAAGACTCCATCTCAAAAAAAACCACAGTTGGGAGGAGTGAGAGAAATGAGGTGGCTATTTCTGGATCTGAGAGATAAAGGGGCAAGAGATCCTGTGCCGGGAGAGGCTGGTTGTCCACCCCCAGTGGTCCTTCAGACCACTCCTCAATGCAGGGCCATAGCTGAGGCTCTCAAACTGCACGAGGCAAATACTAAGGCTGAGGCAAGAGAGATCAGCCCCCTAGCCTGCTCTTCCCTACCACAGAAAGCACCAGGACATCACTCCCTCCCACGTGAGAATGCAGGAAGCTCTCAGCTCTGTTTATCAAAGGGAATGAGGGGCGCACACGAGCACTGTGCTGTGTGAAGAAATCTCCTCCTGGCTTCCTCCCTCCCAGAGCATCCTCCCTCGCTGCCCTGAGGAGGGGAGCTGATGCTTGCCTGACTGACAGATGTCAAATGGAGGGGGACTTGACCAAGAATAAAAGCAGAAGGAATCAAAGGGCAGCCAGGAAGGGATGTTGCTGATTAAAGAAACTTAAAGAGCCTGGGGAGGGATAATGTGTTCAGACTTTGGTCCAGGTGCTTTAGAAGTAACAATTTTAAATGAAAACCAAGGAGCCACACTGTATCTAGACCTTAGCTGGGGTGATAAAACTATAGAAGCCTTGGCTGCTGTGCTGAGGAAGTTAGAGTAGCAAGGTCAGGGCCCCAGTGCCCTTGGGTGGAGGCAGTGTCGGTGCTCACAGGTAAACTCCCAGGACCCTTCCCCAGACAAAGCCCAGGCCAATTCGGGCGCAGCATTGAAGGAGACCCAGTCGCAGAGGCATTCCCCAACACCATATTTTTAAGAGTCCCTGGAGACAAGGAAGCAGCCGCTGACTTGCTTCCTTGAATTAGGGTGAGGAAGAAGGCACTGGGGCAGCAGAAATTCCTGTTCCACAGGCTGGATGGAGGTGGAGAGGGAGCTGCTGCCATCAGGGAAATCAACATCCTGCTGGAGACCCTCCCACTCAGCTGGTTAGCTGGCCGCCACCCACAGCCCGCCTGCCCAAAATGTACTCACACTTTCTAGTAACCATTTACTCACCCACCCCACAGGGTGTCACAATTCATGTTGAGTGAATGTGCACACGTGGATTTCCCTTACTAACTGCCTCTCCAAATGAATGTTACTACAAACCAAGGCACCAGCCCGCAACACAGCCCTAACTGCCCCCAGGACAGCAGCTAGGGCTTCCTTGAATCTTTCAGGGGATTAAAAGGGCATCTCTCTGAAACCTTGGTAGGCATGAGCCTGAGCAGGCCCTTTCCAGAAGCTAAGGCAGAAGAGAAGGTGGCCAGCTTTAGAATCAGGAGACTCAACTTTATGGAAACAATCACCGCCCACTTATAGCACTTAGGCACCTTGGGTGGGGGTGGGGTACAAAGATGAAGATAAGTCCTCCCTTGCCTTGGAGGACCTAGGCAAAGAGAAGGTAAGGCAGAACCCATATCCTTGAAGCAGCGCGGCATCATTGGTAAGTATAAAATGCCACAGGCATTAAAAGAAAGGTCACATCTGGTACAGAGAAATCAGGAAAGCTTCATTCTCGGTAGATCTGCAAGGCGGGGAAGTGACTGACGAAGTCCAATGTGCCATTTATTTGATGACTTTGTTTTCAAGGTCAAATCACAAGCCTGAGATCCTATTTCATCTGCCAAGTCTGGACTGATGTCTCCTTCCCACTCTCAGTTCCTTAGAAAAGCAGGTCTCCGTAAAAGTCACGTACTATTATTATCCTTAGGAGGAACGCCAAGAACAGAGCTCCGAGATCTCCTGCCCCCAGCCCTGAGCCGAGCCGGAGCATGCACAGGGAAAGGGCTCCAGCCAAGTGCCAGTCCCAGCCAATCCCCAGAGCTCTGGTGGGAATGTGTCTAATTGGATGGTACTAGCTTTGAGTGGGCGCAGAGAATATCTGTCACACAGCAATTGTCAGACCAGCTCTCTGCACAGCCCTGCCCCCGGCATAAACAGGGGCGAGCCCAGGGGGTTTGAAGGTACAAGAACATTACCTTAGAGATGGAGCTGCCCTCTCAAAGTCCTAATTTTCTTTCAAAGCCTAGCCCCAGTCTGCCCTCCCTCTGATTCTGTCAGCTGGATTTCATTGTTGCTGTCAGTGCCTGGACTCACTGTAGCTTCTGTATGTCCCACACCTGGATTGACTGCACCACCTGTGTTCCAGATGTTTATGTAGATGCTGGGTTCTTACAAGGGTCCTGGACCCTGGGCACAGAGGCCAGCACAGCAGGTTGCACAGGGAAAGTGCCCCTAAATATTGCATGGTTAAATACTACAGTCTCCCTTTCCTCTTCACCAGGCAACCATGAGACCTTTCTGAAATCAGAAAAGTTGTGAAAAATTGTGACCAGAGTGCTTTGAAGTTCCAAGTAAGATATTTTGGAACTGGGGAGTGGTCCCCACCAAGGCAGCAGAAACATTTCCTGGGAGGGGGCTCTGAGAACTGGGCCCTCAGTCCAGCACCACGAGGGAAGATTTGAGGATCCTTTGCTCAGGCAGTGCCAAGATGTGTCAGGCACCCAGAGGCGATTTTATTTTCCTCCTGCCCTTGCAGCCCCAGTGTGTCCTTCCTCCCCCAGCTCCTTCCTCCCTCATCACCTGCCCTGAGTCTCAGGTCCTGCAGAATGGCCTGAAGGACTTGAAGCATTGAGAAAACTGCCCTCTAGGGCCTGGCCCTTTATCCTGGGATGTGTTTAAAAGGAAAATATGAAAAGCACACACAAGACGAACAGATGACTGCATTTGGAAAGGTTCTGTGATGGAAATCTAAAACCCAGAACCGAAAGAGAACCTCACCTGTAACCACAGAGATTCAGTCTGACTCAGGGGCTTGGAAACTGCTACCCAAAACCCCCTGGCTGGTGGGCCAGGAAACTTCCACCCCTCCCACCAGGCTGGGGGGCCCTCAATTTTATTCCTCAGACCCACTCTGGGGGAGGAGGGTAGAAAAGTCAAACGGTAGGAAAGACAGTTCCCCCTTGCCCCACACACCCCCTTCAGGCTAATGGCTACTTATTTCCAGTCAGCAAGACTGCCAATATAGACAAAACAAAGGCTTAGCCTCCCAAGTGTGTCTGAAGTTATGTGACCCTGCCTGAGCTTGGTTCTATCTGATTACTCTCCCTCCATGGCACCCACCCTAGCTCCCTGGCTTTCTATTTGTTTTTTTTTTTTTTTTTTTTTTTTTTTTTAATTTACAAAATAAATGTCCCTGGAACAGTTCTAAGGAATGACCAGCCAGAGTCAACCTAGACCCTAGCGGAACCAAGCCATGGTGTGGATACACAATACAGCAGAAGGACAAGGCTCTGGGGTTAGACAGACCCAAGTCACTGACTCAGGCTGAGCCATTTCCTCATCTGTGAACAGGGTGAGGATCCCCACCTGGGAGCTGTGGTAAGGTGTGAGCAAAGTAGCATCTGTAGAGTACTTGGTGTGCAGTGGGCATACCTTCATGTCTGTAGCATGGACCCATCACACTCCCTTTCGACTCCCCTGGACTGGCCCTCCTACACAACTTCCCTAGCCCCAAAGTCTTCCTTAAGAACAGACTCCTCCCTCTCCCCAGTTTAACAACATAGGAACTCTCCTCCAAAGCCCTAAACCAGCTTACAGCCCAGAGGGAACTGCAGGTGCTCCAGTGCCCCCTCCCCCCCCCACCCAGGGGCAGTAGAGAGGCAGCAGGGCAAGCCACAGAAGAGGGCTGGGGTGAGAGTCCAGAGGGCTCACTCCGGTCCCTTTTTGTGTCCTTGTGCATTTTGGATCCACCAGACAGGATGATCTCCAAGCAAGATCCCAGCAATAACATCCCTGAGCTAGCCTCCCTTTGGGGAAAATCTCTTCCTCTCTAAGTGGTTTGAATGTTAACTCTGAATCAACAGGTCAAAAATCAACCCAAGGAAGAAAGCAGCATTGGACATGGCTATCCCCACCAGACCACCCTTCTGCAGAAGCCCCCGACAGCAATGCTTCTACTACCCCAGGCATGGCTGGGAAGGAAAGTTCTGGTCTCAATCGACTACACAAATCACTTGCTCCTTTGCTGCGGTGAATGGGAAAGTTCACAGAGCCAGTAGGGTTAATTCATCACAATGGCTAATGCTTGCTGAGCCCTTATCTGTCCCAGACACTACGAATGCCTTCTACACATCCACTGGTCACTGTCATGGTGAATCTTTACTGCAATCTTAGGAGATAAGAACGATGTTGCCCCATTTTACAGATGAAGAAACTGAGGCTTACTGGCATTAGGGGACCCTGCCACAGTCCATGGCTCTTACAAGTGACACTGGGATGCAAAACCAAGTCTGTCCCCCCACCCCAACAAAAGCCACTAGGCTCTAAAGAGTCAAGAGGGAAGCCAGGACTTACTCACCTGGTAGGAAAGTCCATCCTTGCGGGGGCTGAGGCCGATCTCCTCCATGGGCTGGGTGTTCATCATCACCTCAGTCATCTCGGCCGATCTCAGATAGTCGGGGCTGCCAAGAAACCCAGACCAAAAGTCAACAAACATAGGCACTTTCACATTCCTAACTCTTCATGCATTCACTGCTGTGGGATCAGGGGACTGTCTGGAGACAGGAAGAGAGGTGTTCAAAACAGAACTTGCAGAAAAACAAGCTCACACCCTGAGGAAGTGCCTTGCAAGCCCACAGCCCCAGGGCTCAGCCCCAACAGACAAAGCTCATTGTCTGCAGACCTCTCAGGCAAACCTCTTCTCTCCTCTCTTACACTCTAGTCCCCACTGGCACAGAGGGACCCTGAATGTTTCTTTAAATGACAGAACTAGAAAGACCAAAACAATAGGTAGCTGAGTCCATCTGTCTATATTAAAACCAATTCAACCACATCTCCCTTCACCTCTCCAACTAAGAATAAAAATAATCCTCACATGAATTTTCCAAAGGGGAACTCTATATATTATTATTACATAATAACAATAACAGGTCAACTGGAGGGAAACAAAGTCCAATCATACAGCTTTCCTAAATTTCTGTCTCTCTGGTGCTCCTTTTGGCAAAATGTTCCATGTAAAGCCCCAAGGGGTCAGCTTTTCTACAAGTTTCACATCTGCCATCCAACCGCTTTCTCTAGCCCCAGACACAGCAGCTGCTTGCTCGCAGCTTGAAAAACATCCCCTGGATTAAAAGCCTTAAGGATACCCGACTCTGATTGCAAAGGAAATTTCCAGAGGGGCCAAGTTGGCCCACCAATGGCTGACATGTAAAAGTGCCTTGTACTCTCTAAGCTGGATACGAATATTCCGTTATCCTTGCACAAGCTCTGGGCACATATAGGATCCTGTGCACATAATGCTGAACAT
The DNA here is from genome assembly GCF_001698545.2 of Rhinopithecus bieti. Taxonomy (NCBI): domain Eukaryota; kingdom Metazoa; phylum Chordata; class Mammalia; order Primates; family Cercopithecidae; genus Rhinopithecus; species Rhinopithecus bieti. Next base: position 632,073 of record NW_016814242.1, read on the forward strand.
AAGCACCAAATCCAGGTACCTGCTACACAGCACCCAATGCTTTCCACCACCGTGCCTGTGCACACGGTTTAAAACAAAAATGTTTTTTTGTTTTGAGGGGGGATATCTGAGGAAACAGCGGTACCAGATTCCTCTTCAATTGTATGGTTAGAAACAGAAACAGTAAGTTCTAGGCTCTGCCCCTCAAGAGCTGTGTGATCTTGAACAAGTCCTGTAACTTCTCTGAGCCACAAGTGTCCTGTTTGTCTGTTATTCTGATGCTAACAGTGCATACCTCACAGTTAGGTTAAGGGTTAATGTCTGCACGAAAGCATCGCAAGCTACAAAGTGCTAATCGATGAAATAATCTTAAATCTTAATTTCTCATAATACTTCTAATGGGCCCAAGCACCCACCTTGGTAAATTTTGAGCAGCCAAAGGCACAAAGCCTCCAACAGCCTTTAAAGTCTCACCTACAATAAGGTACCTAGGGAGAGGCAAGGGAGGGGCACCCACAAGAAGGGTACACAAGCCTCGGGGTGGGGGAACTTGAACTGTTGAGAGAGGGAAGTTCAGTCCCCTCTCTAAACACTGACAGGCTGGGATGGGGACAGGGAGACTAAGAAGATGAGGGGCTTTGGGCAAGTTTAGGTTCGGGAGCTGGGCCCTGCAAAGGCAGTTTCCTCCCGGGTCCTGGAAAGGCTGTTGGCGACCTCCAAAGAAAGGAGCCAGAAGAGCGCCCACAGGGCGAAGAGCCTGACGTAGGGGCGGCTCTTCTTCGCTCGGGGCTGTGGCGCCGGCCCGAAAAGTTGAAGCGAGAAGCATGAACTTTCCGCTTCCTGGGCCAGGCCGGACCCCGCCGAGGCTTGCGCCGGGTTTCCCTTCGCTCAGCGCCTGCCAGAGACTCGAGGCCGAGCTCCCCACGTCCGCACCTGAGTGCGCGCTCCGGGGCCGCCAGCGCTCGCCCCCGGCCGCTTCTCGTCTAACCCAGCGCAGGAAGGAAGAAACCGCCGGCAAGGAAGTGCCAGCAGCCAGGGGCCTGCCTCTCTCTGCAGCCCTCCTGGCTCCGATCCCTAGTCCGGGGCAAACCTCCGACGCCCCGCGCCCGGCCCGGGCTCCTTCCCCCACAGCACGGCGAAGGCGGCTCCTCCCAGTCCCGGTCCCCACCAATGTGCGTCGGTTTTTAGGGGCCATGGAGAGGGCAGGGGTTGAGAGGCTGCAGTGTGTGCCCTGCTGCTTGTGGCTTTAGTGGGGTTACGTGTGGGGAGAGCGTTTCCCGCCCCCCACCCCCTGGAGCTCTGCAAACCCGGCGGCTGCACCAGCTCAGCCCCGCTGCAGCCGGCCTCAACGTTGAGACTTGCATGCAAACAAAAAGAAAAAGAGGAGGGGCCCGGGAAGAGCAGGAGCCCCCTGCGCCAAGCGGGGCGCGCGCCTCCTGCAGCTCTCCGCATTGGGGGGTTTCACCCGGGGGGGGGGATTCACACGTGACCCCTGGCTCCCCCGCCAACCAATACAAACCCTCCGGCCGTCACTTGGGTGAGGGCTCCGAGTTCACGTCCTTTGTCTGGATGTTCTCAGCACCCCCTCCCCCCACCCCCACCTTTGCAACCTTGACGTTGACTCCTGCACGGGCTCGGGCGGCGGGTTAGCGCTGAGCGCCCGCGCCGCCGGCCGCCCTCGCACCCGGAGCCGGCACGAAGCAGGCGCCCGGACCCGTAGCCACCGCCGCCAGACGGACGCCCGCCGCAGGCGCAGGGTACTCACCAGTGAATGGGGAAATATATAGACATGAAGTCCTAGGGCAGGCTGACACACGCCCCTGTGATTTAAAAACGGTCCCTGCGTCCCGAGTGAGGATGACACGGGCGCAGACAGGCACGGCAGGCGGCCTAGTGCGGGCACCTGGCGCTCGCCGTCCGCCTTCCCAGGACAGCCCCACGGCCAGCAGCGTCGGCAACGCGGACACAACTCCCCACTCTCCACTGAGCTCTCAGCCCCACAAAGAACCCGGGAAGCCGTATTTATCGGGGCGGGGGCGGGGCTTGGCCCCGAGAGGCCCCGCCCTCCCTCGCCCACTCCTGGAATAACGTCACCAAAATCATGAATGGCTTCAGCGCTCGCAGCTCCGGCGGGCGGCGGCTCGGGGGCGCGCTCGGCTCTGCTCCCGGGGCCGTGGTTCGCTGCGGCTCCGAGCCCGGCCCCCTCCCGCCGTTCTCCCACGCGCACACGCGCTCACTCACACCGGCCCGGACTCCGCGTCCGCACCGGCCCGGACTCCACGTACGCGCCGCTTCCCACTCACAACCCCCTCCGCCTACATCCCGGACTCCAGCGAGGCGGAGTGGGCGCGAGGAGGGCGCGGAGGCCGCGCTGCGCAGGGGTAGGGCGCGCGCCACTCCTCCACCCCGGCCGCCCGGCGCCAGCGCCCTCCTTCCCATCCGCTGGCTGTCCCCCAGCCCGCACCTCGGGACCCCTCTGAAGCGTTTGTTCCCCTGACTAGGCCTCTCCCTGGAATCCTCGCCCGCAGCCTTGCGATCAGCGCGGGTAAACAAGAGCATGGTTAAAGAAGAAGCGATGGGAAGGTGGGAGAGACGCGGAGCCGGGGGATCGAGTGCCCACGGGGCGCGTTGGCTTGCGAAGGGCTGGTCTGCAGCCCTGAGTTCCGTGGAAGGTTTTATTTGTGGGAGCAAGGATGTGGTGTCGTCCTGGGTAGGGTTTTTCCATTGGAGACACACACACAAGTACGCACGGTCCGCAGCGGGGGCAGGGGGTGCGGGCGGGCGGTGTGCGCGCCGTCCCCCATCCTTGACTCCCGCGTCTCCTCCGAGGAGTCGCTCATGACAGCAGAAACAAAGAGCTTTAGCCGAACGCCTCCCACACTGCCCAGGAATTGCAGCTCCGGGCGTCTGTCCAGGAAGGCAAAGCTGCGCAGCCCCCCAGAGCCACATGATGGGAGTCTCACTCCGGACCCAGCGCTGCCCCTCTGTGGCCTTCCGCTTCAATTACGCCTGTAAAATGGCTTTAGAATCCTGACCTACCCATGTATCGAGGCTGGGGAAAGGGGGCGCGGGGCGATCAAAAACTAAGCAAAATTAAATCGGCTTTGAAGTTAATCAGCTCTTTAAAAGAAAGGCAGTGAGTGTATTGAATCCCTATATAGGTGCTTGAAAGTGGAAACGCATAGCTTATCTTAGGCAAAAGAATGACAGAATTAATGGTGAAGGTTCAAGAGGGGTAGGACCCTGAAGGAAGCCAGGAAAGAAGACCCTCATAATTTTCATCAGTCCCCGCAAAAGCAGCCCAAACAAAAATTATAAGAATTGATGAGAATAATTTATTTAAAAATAACTGGGCTATTTTCAATCACGTAAATGCTTATATGTACAACCTGAGTAAAAATAGTGTGCTTCCTATGAAAACACAGCTTCATGACAAGCCCCTGGCTTCCCGCTCCAACCAGAGAAATTCCCCCACCTCCCAAGCTAACCGCATTCTCTTCCTCTGGGGGTGGTGCCTGATGGAGGTGCTAAACGGGAGATGCTGCAGGGCTGGGGTTATTGTTGGTGTCCTGCACAGAGGGTGGGGAAGCTTCTCAGTGTGTCACTGGCCAGGTGGGACACATTGTCATCTAGGCAGCCACAAGAGAAGCCAATGCTTCGAGAGCTAGTTTCCAGGCTGAGACTTCCTGGCACTCGGAGGAAAATGTCTGGACTAGACCCCGGGTGGGCAGGATGAAGCCTTCTGCCATTTCTTCCCAGTAGCAATCTCTGGTGAGGCTGGGATCAAAGACTGTCGTGGCATTTTTACACATAACAGACATACTTTACGTGTTTATGATTATTGCCATGTGAAGCTTTCAAAACTCGGAAAGCTATTTCCCCCCTCCCCATTTTCCCAAATATCTAAATGTTGAAATGGCCTTATTTTGGAGAAGAGGGTGGGGAGTAAGGCCTCCACCAGCTGTTATGTGGCGTCTGGAAAAATCCTCTATATTGGGGTGCATTGAGGGAATTACCTGAGGCCTACGCTTTGGGAAACTTATTAATGCCCATTTTAGCTAAAGTTCATCTCTGTCAGTAAGTTAAAGTAGAAAATAAGCCTGGGGTTGTGATCCCAAGTCTACATTTTCTGTTTCTCCTCTGGAATCACAATGACACATCCATTCATTTGAAAATATGGCAGGCGGCTGGGCACGGTGGCTCACACCTGGTAATCCCAGCACTTTGGGAGGCCGAGGCAGGTGGATCACCTGAGGTCAGGAGTTGGAGACCAACCTGGCCAACATGGTGAAACCCCGTCTCTACTAAAAATACAAAAATTAGCTGGGTATGGTGACAGGTGCCTATAATCCCAGCTACTTGGGAATCTGAGGCAGGAGAATCGCTTGAACCTGGGAGGCAGAGGTTGCAGTGAGCTGAAATTGTGCACTCCAGCCTGGGCGACAAAAGTGAGACTCTGTCTCAAAAAAAAAAAAAAACAAAAGAAAATATGGGATGCATGGTGCTAAGCTTTGATGCAACCATGACTAGCATGCTGTTTCTCAATTATTCTAGTCTATATGATGCCTTGCATGTTTTTCTGTTGTTGTAGTTGTTGTTGTTGTTTTTGAAGCATTTCATTGTCTTGGCTTTCAAAAGAAAGTGATAAAGTTAACATAGCACAACTTACGGTCCTCAGTTCACAGATATGTAAACTGAGGCCAAAATAAATTAGGAGGCTTGCCAAAGATCACACAGCCAGAAAGACGTTGAGCTGGGCCTGGAAGTCAGAGGTTGTAGGCATACTCAGCTTCCCCCTCTGTTAACATAGCTCTGGCTGACTGCCTTTCCTTCATATCTCTAAAGATACAGAGTATTTCAACATGCACACTGACCATTTCTTCCAAATACCCGATGAGATAGGTTTCTGTCCCTACTGCCTTTGAATAAATGAAGAAACAGAAACAAACGAATGAAGTTACTTACAGCCCCAGAACCTTAGAGCTGAACGAGACCTTCCAAATCACCTTGTCCCAGTCTCCTCGTTTTACAGGTGAGAAGACACCTAAGAGATTAAATGGCATGTCCAAGGTCGCCAGGCTATTAAGTGGTATAGATGGAACTTAATGCAGTCTTCAGACTGCTGGTCAGATGTTCTTTCCACTTTAACACTGCATGTTGCACTGCATTTGCCAAGAAGTCAGCAGCAAAGGTCAAACACAATGTCTGGACTCTGTAAACCACCACAGTCCATCACCAACATTTACTAAACATCTACTAGATGCAGATCAGTGAACTAATTACCCAATCAGAGCCCTCTGCATTCCTTCCCTTCTCCTGTCTTTGTCTTTGGAGACTAAAGAGTTGAATTGCAATTTTGCTTCAATAGAAATCCAGGTGTAATCAGAATTGCCTTGCTTTCTGGCATTACATACATCCATTTTGCCAGCACCTTCTCTTACCTACCTAAAATACAAATTAAAAAAAAAAGAATAAAGGCAATGAACTTAAGATCTCATTAGAGTTACCTCAGCTGCAAGGATGCTGTGTATGCAGGACAGGTAGCAAGTTCATTCATCTAGTTAAAAAAAAAGTCTCCATCTAAATTCATTTAGCAGCTGGGTGCGGTGGCTCATACCTGTAATCCCAGCACTTCGGAGGGCTGAGGCAGAAGGATTGCTTGAGCCCAGGAGTTTGAGACCAGCCTGGGCAACATGGTGAAATCCTGTCTCTACAAAAACTAAAAAATTAGCCAGGCGTGGCAGCGTACACTTGTAGTCCCAGCTTCTCAGGAGGCTGAGGTGGGAGGATCGCTTGAGCCCTGGGAGGTGGAGGTTGTAGTGAGTCATGATCGCACCACTGCACTCCAGCCTGGGCAACAGAGCAAGACTCTGTCTCAAAGAAAAAGATCATTAAGCAACACATTCCCACTTCTCATCTCCCTCTGGGTTGCAAAAAGACAGTATTGCATTTATTTTGCCTAATGGTGGTGAAGCTGGTATTTTGGTTACTAATAAAGGACTTTACGAAGTAGCTATTTGACCTTGGGGAGGAAAATAGGAGAAGGGAAGGGGCAACACATGCTGAGGTACACTGGTATTTCTTACTACACCTGTGCCTCACAACAATCTTAGACAGAGGCACTATTGCCCCCACTTCACAGATGAAGCAACAGAAGCTCTGAGAAGTTAACTACTTTGGCCATGGCCACGTGGCTCTCAAATGGCTGAACCAAAATGTGACTCTGGGCAGGGTGTGGTGGCTCATGCCTGTAATTCCAGCACTTTGGGAGGCCTAGGTGGGCAGATCACTTGAGGTCAGGAGTTCGAGACCAGCCTGGCCAACATGGTAAAATGCCACCTCTACTGAAAATACAGAAATTAGCCGGGCGTCGTGGTGGGTGCCTGTAATCCCAACTACTTGGGAGGCTGAGAGGCAGGAGAATCACTTGAACCCAGGAGACAGAGGTTGCAGTGAGCTGAGATCGCGCCACTACATTCCGGCCTGTGGGACAGAGTGAGATTCCATCTAAAAAAAAAAAAAAACAAACCCAAAATGTGACTCTGAGGCTTGCTGTTTCCAAAGCTGATGTTTTCCCCACCATACCACACTTACCATGCCTCTGTGGTTTTGTTTGTTTTCACAGCTACACTATGAACTGAATACAAAACCGCTGGTTCCAATAGCAAAGACCCGGACCACTGGGATCCATCCAGGAGGGCAGGGCTGGCAGGATAAACAACTTTCTCACCCTGGGAATCTGGGAGCTTCTTAAAGAAGCTTGGGGTTAAAAAAAAAAGTGAGTAGGAGAAGGGAAGTTTCTAGCCAATTTTTCGGTGAAACTCATTTGCGTACATAAGAAATCTAAAAGGCAAGAATGTGTGTGGGTTGAAGTGAGAATGAAATGAGATAATGTTATGAAAACACTTGGTAAATTGGAAAGCACTGAGCAGACGCAGGGCTTGTTTTAAGGTGTTTGAGAAAAGAGGGGGTTTAGCAGAGCTGATTTCATCTGCTTCAGTTTTTTACTCATTGCCATCACAAACTGCCCCATTTTCCTCCTGGAGTCCCTTGATTGACATGTCTAGCTTTTAGGGAGCAGACTTTAGAGGCAAGTAGTGATGCTGTACCTGGTGGCCACTCTTGCAGTCGCAGAGTCCAAGCATCTTCTCTCACCGTCATGAGTTCCTCTGTCTTTGGTGCCTCCCAGGAAGTACCTAGCTGGGTACTGGCCACACAGAGAATGAATGAGGCCCGAGAGTGTGAACCTCCTATTTTGGTCATCAGTGAGTTAGCAGTCAACAACACAAAGCAACCTGAACCTACCAGACAAAATCCTCCAGCCTTTTGACTTACTTTGCTGTAAGTCCTCAGGCAAGTGGGTTGACCTCTCTGGGTCTGAGACATGGAAAGCACTAAAAGCAGGCAATAGAAGTCTCTCTTTTAGGCCTCAGGGTCTAGTAGGGCTGAGATAAGTTGCTTCTATAAAGCGTCAAGAAAAAAGTGCTTTATGTCCTTACCATCGGGGCTCTGCAGCCCACCCTAAAGCGAGTGGCCCCTCTTCCCATGTGGCAGCGCAGGAGGTGCCTTCATCCTTCAGTCCAGAATCCTTTCATTGCCCCCGAAAGAAGCCTGAGATCTGGCAGCTCATAAACTCTTGCCTTCCCAAATATCAAAGAAATTCAGTCCTGGCTTTTTCTTTATTTCTATCAAGGGGCCTTTGAACCAAAGGGATTTTTCTGACAAAGAAAACTGTATGAAATCTTTAGGGTCCAGGCCCTAAAAGAAAACACTCCAACTGGAATCAGTTCAAGGCTCTCATGTCCAATTAAGGAAATACTCACATTCCTGTCCTAGCCCTGGCTGTATCTTGCTTTCTCTCTTTCCACATCCGCACAGGAATGCACTTCAACAGCCAGAAAAGAGAGGTTACTATCACCAGGATGCAGATCGTATAGCAGAGTCCTCCTTGGGGTATAGGCTGATACCTTCCCTGAGTTAGACAAACAGCACGGACCACAGCCCAGCACAAACTCCCTTCGTACCACTTTGTCCACGTCTCCTGCTATTTTACCCACAACTCTGGACCAGAGAAACTCCATCATACCTGGGGCGGTGGGGAATGGGGGAGGATTATGAAGAAAGAGGGAAACACAATAGTTTCTTGTGAAGAGAAATACTTTCGGTTTTCTTTTCAAGTACACAGGATGCTGCTAACTTCCTCCAGGGGCAGCTGTGTTGTTGCTCTTCTTGGAGGAGCAAGCTGCGTGTTATGCACCGGAGAGCAGCCTGAACACTCTGCCAGCTCCCTAACTGTAACCCGAGCTAGCACTTGCTGGCTGGAGCCCCTGGTGTACTTCACACCCACATGGCACCCAGCCTCAGGATCAGATAGCTGGATCCATGTTACACCCTCCTGCCCTCTCAACCACAATTCTAACAGGCATTCGTACCCACTGTGTACCAGAGAGGTGCTGGCATTTCCAAAGAATCAGCTTAGGAGACCTTTAGTTTTCTTCTGTCTCCATAACTCCCTGTAACCATCCCAGATAACCACAGTCTGTGTGATGGTAGCATGCCTGCAAGGTCACTGTAGCTGTAAGACAAATTCCCTAAACTGCATTAGTGATCCCCTCAAAGAATCACAAAACTAAGGCTGGTCACGGTGGCTCACGCCTGTAATCCCAGCACGTTGGGAGGCGGAGGTGGGCGGATCACCTGAGGTCAGGAGTTCGAGATCAGCCTGGCCAACATGGCGAAACCCCGTCTCTACTAAAAATACAAAACTTAGCCAGGCGTGGTAGTGGGCGCCTGTAATCCCAGCTATTCTGGGAGGCTGAGGCAGGGAGAATCACTTGAACCCGGGAGGCAGAGGTTGCCGTGAGCTGAGATTGCACCATTGCCCTCCAGCCTGGGCAGTGGAGCAAGACTCTGTCTCAAAAAAAAAAAAAAAAAAAAAAAAAAAAAAAAATCACAAAACTAAGTAGAACTGTCACACATGCTAGCAAGTGCATTTTGAGGTAAGTCCCCTGGCCTCTGCCCTTCCTATGCAAATTGCTACCCCTGAGTTTCTTTTTTAAAGAAATGAGAGACTGCCTCTGGTGCTTGGCAAGGCATTAGGCACTGGGGAACCAGGGAACCAAGATGCCACTCTCTCTGATACCATACAATAACTGCTGCAGTAGACTCACTTGAGCATGGGAGAGGATATGATTAGTTCGGTCCTGGGCAAAGGGACTGGGAGAGGGGTGCTGACTGACAGAAGAGAAGCTCTCGAGGGCAAGGCGTGGGTCTGTTTTGTGTATTACTGTGTCACCACCACTGGAAGAGTTCCTGGCATCTAGCAGGCACTCGGAATATCTGTTGAAAGAATGGTAGCAGGAATAGCTAAAGGGAAGGGATGGCAACTGAGCTGGACTCAAAGGATGGGGAGAAGCTAGAGAAGGGCAGTCCTGCCAGCAGAACACCATTGGCCAAGGTGTAGGGGTCAGAAAGGGCCAGGTGTGTCCCAGGAACTAGGGGTGGGCAGCAGCAGTATCTATTCTAGACCTTGGGAGAGGCACTCCCGTGACTCCAAGTCTACATGCTGAAGGGAATAACTCTTCGTGAGGAAAAGGCCTCATGCTCTGTGGAAGGGACTGTGCACACAATTTCTAGCAGAAAGAAAAGTCTGTTACTTCCATTAGCCAAATCAATCCAGGTTCCCTCACCTCTATGTTATTTGAGCTAATATCAGCATTTCTCTTCCAGCCAGGTGGGGCCTCAGCAGAAGTGTTAAGTAGGTCAGATTTCATGTATGTGAAATTTGTCTTTTGAGACTTCCCCTTTCCAACCCCTCTTGTTTCACACTTCTCTTCAGTGGGCCCCAGGCACCCACTGAACTCAGGAAGCCCCACACTCGCTTCATAACAGCCTCCAAAGCCCCAAAACCACTCTTTTCTTTTCCACTGAAACTTCCATCCTGCAGCTCTCTAAGCCCAGGCAGCTGCCAGGCAAGAGAACTTGATCTGACAAATGAATTCACACTATTGTGAGAATGACATGCAGGCAGCACCTCAAAGGCCTCAGTTTCACGGTGCCACTGCAGACAGGGTAAGTGGGTAACAGGAAAGCCTCTGGTCCTGAAGACAGATTGATGGTTGATGGTAGAAGCCTGAGGGGAAACCATGTCATGATGAGAGAGAGAAAGGGGGAACCACCTGGAAGGGCTGGGGTGGGTGCATCCAGTGGGCACACTGTGAGGTGACTTTCCTTGTCCATCACAGTTCTGGAGGGATCTGATTGGAGTTATTGTCCCTAGATCTAATGTGATCATAGCACTTTTAGCGGTTTAACTCCACTGATCTATGGAAGAGGGAAAAAAGATCTGGGCATACCATTTCCTTCCCCTTCCTTCCTTCCTTCCTTCCTTCCTTCCTTCCATTCCTTCCTTCTTCTTCTTCCTTCCTTCCTCCCTCCCTCCCTCCCTCCCTCCCTCCACTCCCTTCCTTCCTTCCTTTCTTTCTTTCGACAGAGCTTTAGACCAAAGAGACCCTGGGTACTCAGCACCCCTGCCCGGGGGTGTAAGTCCTGTATGAGTCTCAGCAAAAGCCAGGACAAGTCATGACAGCAGAAAGACTTTTCCACATGCTTGCTGAGGCTGCAGGGGTGGTTTACATGCAGGGTTTCAGAGCCCAGTGAGCAGCCAGTGTGGCACATTTTGGCCTCAGGCAGAGCCGGTGGCCCTACTACCCCCAAGTGCTGCAGATGGTGGGGCAACTGGCCACCCACACCTCCTAGCTTCACCAAGGGCCCTGGATGGGTGATTTCAGAGGCACAGCCAGGTAGGAGCCTTGGCTTGCACTTTCCTTAGTGAGTGCCTGGCTTTCTTGTTCATTCTCGTCCAGGCCTCCTCTTAGAAAGGAACACAAGAAAGACAGAAGGTGATGCACCTGAAGCTGTTTTCTAATCTTCTTCTTCTTTTTTTTTTTTTTTTTTTTTTGAGACGGAGTCTCGCTCTGTCGCCCAGGCTGGAGTGCAGTGGCTGGATCTCAGCTCACTGCAAGCTCCGCCTCCCGGGTTTACGCCATTCTCCTGCCTCAGCCTCCCAAGTAGCTGGGACTACGGGCGCCCACCAACTCGCCCGGCTAGTTTTTTGTGTTTTTTAGTAGAGACAAGGTTTCGCCGTGTTAGCTAGGTTGGTCTCGATCTCCTGACGTCGCGATCCACCTGTCTCGGCCTCCCAAAGTGCTGGGATTACAGGCTTGAGCCACCACGCCCGGCCTCTAATCTTCTTCTTTAATGCCCATGATATTATTACTGCAAAAAGCTAGAATGTTCTGTGTATTTGAGTCTTCCCAGGGGTGGGGGCGGTGGGGGGGGCTACCAATGACAAACAGGTGGGAATGATATCACCCGATTATTTCATCTGGGATGGTTGCAGGTTGTACCAATAAAAGCGTTGACCCACTCGGCTTCCACTTCCACCCTAGAGAGGGCACCTTCATACCCACTCACCAACGTTATCCTCATTTTATTGCCTTCATCTCCAGGACCCTAATCCTCCACGATGCTTAGTAATTTCTCCATTTAAAAAGAAGAAAGTAAATGGATTAAACACCAGATATGAGGCTGCCAGGCATTCTTAATAAGAGAACCACCAGTTCCTTTCACTTATTGGGGCTCAGTTTGCTTCTCTGTAAAATGGACCTGATATTTCCTGCCCTCCGCTTATGGCGCAGTAAGTATTGTGCAACCATGACAAACATTCAGCTTCCTTGACAGAAAAGTGCAGTAGTAAATTATCCTCTATTGGGCCTACTTGAAGAACAGTAAAAAGAAGGGAAAGGGAAACCCAAATGAATGATTTCATGTTGTTGCTGGTTAACAGGAAAACATAGCAAAGGCAGCAAAGCCCTCTCTTGGTTTCTGAGAGGCCAAGCCTGTTCTCTTAGCAGAGAATGATGCCAGATAGAATGGTTGATATTCCATCCCTCTCTCTTTCCAGCACATTTTAGAGTATTTGTTGACACCTTGCTGACACCTTGGCTACATGTACACAGCTGTGGCATTTGTGTGGCCTAATGGGGAGGTTATACTAGTCCTCTTTCGACTAGAATGTATGGTGCCCTAACTTCGCAGCTAGCCCTCTGTACATAGGGAAGCGGGCATTTCCTTCAGCATTTTGCAGCTATTTGTTCAACAGGAACATTAAGAAACACCTGGGTATCAAGTGCCAGCATGTTGCCCAGCTCTTCTTTTGTTCTTGAGACCTCCACATGTCCATACAAGCACATTCACTTACGTGCCAGGGGCATCTCCTCAGTTGAACAAGTGCTCTGTTTTCTGGGTCTACGCTAAGGAAGTAACACTGACCTCAATCCAAACAGAAGCAGAAGGTTCTCATCCAATTCACATTGTTTTACCACCTTTTGTTTGTGTTTGGGTATTTCTAACAAGCAGCAACGAACACCTCCCAATGACTTCGGGGAAACAGGTGTGACTCCAATTTGTCATTCCTTCCTTCCACAGAGCAGTGACCCATATGGTGGGGAGTGCCAGCAGGAATCACAGTGACAGGACCTGCACCAGGGATGAGTATCTTATAGTAAGGAGGGAGGGGTCCTCGTGCGGTTGCTGCAGTAGCCCATGAGGGAGGTGGTGTATGCAAAGGTAGAGTTTCAAAACTTAGCAACTGTTCAGATGTAGGAGCAGAAGGGAAAGGAACTTGGGAAAGGCTTGGAGATCTTGAGCTTGGGTGACTGGAAAACTGACATCATCTGCTGGAAAAACAAAGCCAAGAGGGGGCTGGTTTGGGGAGAAGAGGGTCATGTCCCTTTCCCATGTGATGAACGGCCACTGAGTAGCAGCTGTGGCCAGCGGTGCTGGCAGACCATCCATGCTGGTTGTTTCTCTAGCTCTTGGGTCCACGGTGGCTCAGGTGTTTGTTCCAAAGATCATAGGCCAGGCAAGTCTTTGTGCTTGGGTGCTTGGCTTCTGTTGCAGATTGGGTTCTTCAGAAGCAGATGCCAAGACAGGTTTTGGGACCAACACCTGTGCAAAGAAGAAGGAAGAAGCTGGCTTGGGTAGAATAAAAACTCTAAAAGAAAATCTAGGCAGTACCATTCAGGACATAGGCATGGGCAAGGACTTTCATTGGGTGAGCGGGGGGATGCACAAAAGCCAAAACTTGCCAAATGGGATCTAATTCAACTAAAGAGCTTATTGCACAGCAAAAGAAACTCCACAGAGTGAACAGGCAACTACAGAATGGGGAGAAAACTTTTGCCTGAACTCTCACCTCATCTGACAAAGCCGCTAAGTATCAGAACCCACTACAAAAGAAGCTCAATCAAATTACAAGAAAAAATCAAAACCAATGACCATCAAAAAGTGGGGCAACAGGATAGTGAACGGCACCTCTTCTCAAAAGGAAAACCAATATATGCAGCCAACAGCACACATGAAAAAATGCTCATCACTCGCCATCAGCTGAACATTGCAATATCAAAACCCCCCCCCAAACCCAATGAGATAGCATCTCAACCCCATCTAGCAATCGGCGACTATTAAAAAGTCAGGAAACAACAGGTGCTGGACGAGGCTGCTGGAGCAAAATAGCGAACACTGTCTACACTGTGGTAGGGGGACTATAAACATAGGTTAACCATTGTGGAAGACAGTGTGGCGCATTCCTCAAGGATCTAGAACTAGAAATACCATCTTGACCCAGCCATCCACTACTGGGGTAATACCCATAAGATCTATAAGTCATTGTCTGCCTAGTAAAAACCACATGCACACGTTTGTTTATTGCAAGCCATCGACACAAATAGCAAGACTTGGAACCAACCCAAATGTCAATCAATGTGACGGATTAAGACAAATGTAGGCAGATTCACACCATGGAATACTAATGCAGCCATTCAAAAAGATGAGTTCATGTCCTTCCTGTTCAGGGACATGGATGCCAGCTAGAAACCATATTCTCGCACACTGTCACAAGACAGAAACCAACACCACCATGTTCTCACTCATAGGTCCGGAACTTGAACAATGAAGAACACCTGGACACAGGAAGGGGAACATCACCACACTGGGCGCCCCGTCGGTGGGTGGCGGGGAGGAATAGATATACCTAATGTAAATGACGAGTTAATGGGTGAGTACACAAACATGGCACATGTATACATATGTAACAAACCTGCAAGTTGTGCACATGTACCCTAGAACATAAAGTATAATAAAAAAAAAAAAAAGAAAGAAAAAGAAGTCTAACTGAAATGCAGGCTCAACAAATCTTGGCCAATTCCGTGAGGAGTTTTGGAGCTAATATTACCTCTCAGAGTGATCTGCACAGGGACAAAGTGGCTGGGCCTTTATTCCCCTGCTGCACTCAATCCACAGCATGGGCTATCCTGGGAGGGCATGGTCTTATGGGAGGCAGCTCTCTGCAGCCGTGGCAGACTTTGAAGGAACAAAGAGCTGGAGGCAGGCTGCTGGTTCCACACCCGCAGCTGGGCAGCAGGCCCTCCGTAGAAGGGGGATCTGGGTGACACATTTCATGTCTTCCACAGACTCCAACACTTCCAGCCCTGCTTCATTGCCTGTCTTCAGCTTGCCATGCACTGAAGAGCTCTGCAACCAGGAGGATCCTCACGAAAAGACAGATCAGATAGTAGCTCGTCTGCTCCCCTTCACAGGCGACAGAACTAAGGCCCACAGAGAGGAGTTGTCTTTCCCAAGTTCCCACAGTCAGTGACTGGTGAACCCAGGACCAGCACTTAGTCCCTCTTTCTCCTCGGCCTCGCTTGACTGGAGACTACTCTGTGGCCAGAGGTTGCGATGGGAAGACCATGGGCCTGGCCTGTGCATGGGCTATGTGCTATGCCTCTGTCTTCAATGACTGCAGCTTTGCTGGAAACCCTAAGGACTCCCTCCCAAAGCAAAGAGCAAAGCTGGCACAAGACCTGGGGAGAAGCCTGAATTCAGATTCCCAGAGAGGCAGGGCCCCTCAGATTCCCAAAGCAGTTTCTTTCCTCTGAGTTTTGTCCTAGGAGTAAGCCAGCTCAGCAGAGGTCATTCTGGAGTCTCCTATAATTGTTCTCGCTGGACCAGGCATTGGCATGGCCAGTAGCCTGCACTGGGATGTCACAGGAACCATCTCAGGAAACTCCAGCCCGGGAAACTCCCTATGATGTACGGTAGGGCTGTTGTTGGGGATGTTCTCGGTGGCCTTCCACTGCGTCTTCCAATTCTTTCTCATGAGGCCCCATGGGGAGCCTCAGCATCGGGAGTAGATGTGCTTCTCTACAGCAGCTGCCTGGTTTTTCTTATCATGGGTGCAGTGCTACACGTGCATTTCTTGAACTTTTGCTTTGTGGGTTGGGAAGTCAGTGCTGGATTTGAAAGTATACAGGAGCTTACAGCAATAAGATAGTAGCCACACTGGACTTTATCCTCTGTTATCTATTATTTTTCCTTTCCCTCTATATTCTATTTTTTAAACTTTGTTCTATTTTATGTGGTTTTTGTAAACTTGAATACTTTCTGCGAAGATGTAAAATGTAAAGAACAAAATTACATATGTCTTCTTTGGAGGCCTTCAGTTTGTCTTGGGACTTGGTGCTGTATTTTCTTCTGTGCAACAACTTCCCAGGGATGGAGTTGCCATGGACTTCCAGGAGGGCCCAAATCTGGCCTCCCCACGCTGCAATACAAATCATGGCAATACAAATCATACAGCCACAAATCATGGCTGCATCTTGGCACCACCAGGAATGAGGTTGTAATGTTAATGGGGCCCTGGAGCAGCCTGACTTGTTGAGTGGTCACCAAAATTCAGGTCTTCCAAGGGGCTGGAGGAAGAGTATCACATTGTCCTCACGTTTTCCTGATGATAATGAGTGGCCAGGGTCAGCCAGTCAGGCCGCCTCACTCCTTGTGATCCAGACATGACTCAAGTTTCTACGTGGAAGCTGCCTGGGTTTTGCAAGGACACACCACAGTTCTTCAAGGTATTTAAATACCTCCAGGTGGGTCAGTCTGGTTATAATTGCCTTCACTTTGATATTTCCACGAGCTGGGGCTTTTTTGGTTTTGTTGTTCTCCTGGAGTTCTGAATGGCCTTTACGAGGCATTCTTTCCAAGCTGACACATCAAAGCAACTCCTCCTGGTATTAATAACTTTCTCCAACTGTATGTCCTAGGGGTGAACACATCAGCACCAGAGGGATCTGAAAACCAGTCTTGTCCCCCTTTTGGAGGAACTCTCTTTTGAAGAGAGGACCTCCTAGGCCAAACGTTGATAACCAGGATTTCTGAATTCCTGAGCTTGGCCCTGACAATGTACAGATGAAATTACTCATTTCCAGGTGCCAAGAGGGCCGATCACCACCAGCAGACAATGCCCGTCTCTACCACAGGCGTTTATTATCTTTTGTCTTTGGGTTATGTCAGATCACTGTGAAAGGAGGGAAGGTAGCAAGGAAATCTTTTGGAAATTACACATATAATGCATGAATTAACCTCTCTTAGCTTCAATTTCCTTGCCAGCCAAAGGGTGGGGGCAGGGCGGGGATAATAACACCCACCTTGCAGAGTTGGTGTGAAGAGTTAGAGGATAGCAAACATCTGGTACAGCACCTGCAACCTGCATCAGTGCTCCTTAATCAGTAACTATTTTGACTGTGTAAAATGCATACCATCATCTGAGCATTAAGACTTTGCAAATTCAGAGAGTGGTCCACAGACCACCACCCCCGGCATCACCAGCCGCTTGTTAGAAAGGCAATTTTCTCAGCCATCCCAACCTGCTGAATCAGAACCTGCATTTAAATGGCATTTCCTGGGTGACCTAGTAACACATGACAGTTTGAGAACCCTAGATTTAAGGGACAGGAATTTTACCTTTGAATTTGGTGGTGATGGCATTTCTCTTGGCAACAAACAGACAGTTAGTGAGTCCATCAATCAAGTTAGGGCAATATTTACCTAACACAGCGTGCTCCTGGGCCCGGGGCTCACCTTGCTCACCTGCTCTGCTCACCTGCCTCCTGCGGTCACCTGCTCAGTGGCCAAGACTCCTGGGAGATTGCAGGCTCCTTGTTTACCAGGCAAGCACAGATAAGGTTTCTCACAGCCCCACCTGAGCTCCTGTGCCAAGGTAAACGTGCTGTCCAGAATGGCTCCCTGACTGGAAAATGTGTCAGTCTATTTATTTCTCACTCCCACTGGAAAAAAGGTGGGGTGGGGGAGTGATTGGTCATGATGTCATTCTTTCCACAGAACTTCTCAAAGGCATTGCATTTCTCGGTGACTTCCAGGCGCTGCCTGTGTGTCTGCACAGTACGGAGCACAACTGGCCAAGAACGGAGTTTCTCTTCCTTCTCCCACCATGCTGCCCCTCCTCCTCCTGCTGGGGCTTTTATTCCCTGTGGGCCTTGCAGGCAGCACTAAAAAGGAACCTGGAAGCCATGAGGTGTGGGAAAGTTTTCTTGACATTTCTCCCAGAGGTGAACTGCAGAGAACTGGAAACAAAGGGTGAAATGATCCTTCTAAAAGCCATACAAAGAATCAACGACAGTTGCATTCATCAAAATTCTTGCTTACATTTCTCTGGAGAAAAGCTAAGATTTTCTCATTGGGTTTCTGGCTCCCCGAATTGATGGGAAATGGTAGCAGACAGCACTGGAGGAAATCTGGGCTCACCCAGAAATCTGGGCTTAATCAATGATTTCCGCCATTCATCCTTCTTACCAAGAGGCTCCTACAGTTCCACATTGCTTCCATCCCAAGTCAGAGGTACTTTTTGAAAACACAAAAGTTAATAAATTAAGAGAGGGGCCTTGTGCAGGCCAGTACAGAGAATTTTTGTGAATGAAGAAATAGAAACCCAGTCCAATTTAAAAATATTACAAATTTTTTTGGTAATATTTCAACATGTAGATAAAATCAGAGACTGATCCAGTGAATAGGAGTGGACCCGTTTTCCAGCTCTATTCTCTAGGGTAGACTTGCAGTAACAAACAACCCCCAAACCTCAGTGGCTGACAGTACTCGTCTCCCACTCATCCTCCCATCCTTCTAGGGTTGCCTGGGGGTGTCATGCTCGCTCAGGGACTGGGGAGGACAGAAGCTTTGTCTCTGGGCTGCCATGTTTGCCAAAGTTTTTGTGCACTGGCTCAGGAGGCCAGAAACATAAGTCAATTCCAGTCACATTTCATTGGCCAAGGCAAATCTCTAGGCTGCTCCTTATTCAAAGTGGGTGGGGAAATGGAATCCTACGATGGTCCTGGTAGGCCGAGAGCCGGAAATATTTGGTGGGTAGCACGAATGATGGCCACATCGGCTTCAGCAAATATTAACATATTGCCTTATTTGCTTCATGTCTTTATATATAGTGTATAATCATATCTATAGTATCATTATCTTCTGCAATGTTCATTTCTCCTTTAGCATTGCAATTGTGAGATTTGTATCTATGCTGACACATACTGTGTTGTATTCCATTGTATAACTAGAATACAATTTAATTATCTATTCTCTTGTTGATGGACATTTAAGTTGTTTCCAGTACTGCAGTGAACATCTTAATACATGTCTTCTTGACTATATGCCTAGGAGTGGAATTTCTGGACATGATCATCTTCAGCTGTATTAGTTGTTGCCAAATTGCTCTCTGGAGTACTTGGATCAACTTACAGTTCCACTAGCAGTGAATGAGACTCCATGATTTAACATCTTTCCTAACACTTGGCATTGACATATACTTTTGCTATCTGGTGGGTGTGAATGGTATCTCATTGTTGTTTGGATTTGTATTTCTTTAATAGTGAGAGTAAGCATCTTTTTATATTTTTATTGACCTTCTGGAGTTCTTCTGTGAATTGATAGTTTTGCCCATTTTCCCCCATATGTTGTCTTTTTCTTAATAATTTGGGAGATTGCTTTACATATTGTATTCATTGCAAATATTATCTTCCAGCCTATGGCTTGTTCTTCACTTTGTTCTCATGGCCTTTGTTGTACAAAAGTGAATTTTAATGTACTAGTCAACATTACACTTTTAAAATTAAACGAACCACAAGTTTTATTTGCAGTGTTTTAAATGAACTCTTCATCTTAAAGTCACAAAGAATTTTCTATCTCTTCATCTTCTGTTTTAAAGTTGTGCTTTTTTTTAAGTTCTTTAATTCACCCAGGACTGATCCAACGTAGAAATCTACTTTTGTATTTTCCATATGGATAAAAGTTGCTCCTAGCACTCATTTATCAGATAGAACACCCTTTCCCCACTGGCATGTAACATCATCTCTGCCCTGTCTTGTTTCCAAACATGGGCAGGCCAGTGACTGGGCCCTCTATTCTGCTCCCTTACTTATCCCTGTGCCCAGACTATATTGTCTTCTTTACTAAATATTTTGATAATAGATCTTGATATCTGGTAGGGCAAGTTCTTCCACCTTGTACTTTTTCAAAATTGTTTCTCAGTTATTCTTGGCCCTTTGCTCTTCCAAGGGAATTTTGAGATCAGATTATCTAGTTCAAAACAAAACTAAACACAATCCAAACCCAACCAAAAAAAAAAAAAAAAAGTTTGTGTTTGACTTCAGTGAAATTCTATAATTGATTTGGGAAGAATTGACATCTTTATGAGTTTACATCTTCCTTTTTATTTGTTTCCTTTTATCTGGCGTGTGCTTATGATTTCCAAGCCCTCCAGAAGATCCCAAATTTTTTCCTCTTCTTTCCTCTCTAACTCTTCTTACTTTGACCCAAACATGACTTCCTTTCTATTTCTTGTTTTGGCTTCAGTATCTTTCCTTACAATACCATCCATCTCTTTCAAAAGTCTCCTAATTCTTCTAACTCTTTTCAGATGTGCAAAAGATAAAGCCCAGACACACGTCATAATGATGGGAGGGGAAGGGAGTTCTGGCAGCCTCCTGTGAGGAGATAGGAAGGCATAATTCCACATGGGGGGTGCACAATAATCTCTCTGAGCTTCAGGATGTAGTATGTGCAGTGGTTAACAGCCCAGCCTGCTCGGTTTGAATTCCAGGTCTATCGTTTACCAACTCTGATCTTGGGTAAATTATATAACCTCAGCATGCCTCAGTTTTCCCTTCTATAATGCAGGGATGAAAACGTTAATTCTCTCATTGGGTAACTGTGAAAAATAAATGAGCCAAAGTATGTAAAGTACTGGCTGGGCACAGTGGCTCATGCCTGTAATCCCAGCACTTTGGGAGACCGAGGAAGGCGAATCACGAGGTCTGGAGTTCGAGACCAGCCTGACCAACATGGTGAAACCCCGTCTCTACTAAAAATTCAAAAAATTAGTCTGACATGGTGGTGGTGGTGGGGGGGCATGCCTGTAATCCCAGCTACTCGGGAGGCTGAGGCAGGAGAATTGCTTGAACCCAGGAGGCACAAGTTGCAGTGAGCCGAGATCGTGCCACTGTACTCCAGCCCAGGTGACAGTGTGAGACTCTGTCTCAAAAAAAAAAGTATGTAAAGTACTTGGGACAGTGCCTGACACATTGTAGGTGTCTCATACGTATTAACTATGATTATCATTACTGAGATACCCAAGGTGCACTGGAATTATGGTTAGTTTGAATGTTCAACTTAGATAATGTCAGAGTAGCTCACTAATCTCAACGCCACAAATAGAACTTGCTGGTTAGTGTTGTATCTTCTCATTAAGCAGAAGGGCACCATGGTGTGGTGGATGATTTAATCATTAGTGATCCCCAGTGGTGCTAGTTTAGCTCAACTGTGTTGTAAATTTCACAGAATTAATGAATTCAGGGTTGGATGGTGGCCAAGATAATCTAATCCAATTTCCTAACTCATGTGTAAAACCTCTTCCAATAAAGCTTCTACAGAAAAGGCAGATTTTTATGAGAGAAGATCAGAAAGGCAGGAATAGTGAAAGAACATCAGACCTATTGAAAAATGAAATTGAAGAGATGGTAGAAAATAGCATGAATTGATAATGGTTCAAAGGTTGCTGGAAGTAACCATTAAGAGAGACTGAAAGTGAGGGGGTGTTTCTGGAGAGCTGATAGCCTATATCCAGGAGAGAGGGACTTATCCAGGAAAAAGTCTGTGCCTGGGAAGCTAGGGAGTATTTCTTGAGATTCTATATGACTGCCTAAGTGGGCCATTTGAGGGGTTTGGAACATATCTCTCCCGCCTCCCTGCCACCAGGTTGCCAGGGAACGGTGCCCGCTTTGGGTTAGGACTTCAGTTGCCGGGCGCGGTGGCTCACGCCTGTAACCTCAGCACTTTGGGAGGCCGAGGTGGGAGGATCACCTGAGGTCGGGAATTCAAGACCAGCCTGACCAACATGGAGAAACCCCGTCTCTACTAAAAATACAAAATTAGCCTGGCGTGGTGGCATATCCCTGTAATCCCAGCTACTGGGGAGGCTGAAGCAGGAGAATAGCTTGAACCTGGGAGATGGAGGTTGTGGTAAGCAGAGATCATGCCATTGCACTCCAGCCTGGGTGACAAGAGCGAAACTCCATCTCAAAAAAAAAAAAAAACCAAAAGACTTCAGATGCCCCTATTGAAAGGACATATATATAACTTATAAGCAGTGAGACTCCTACAGGGCGGGATCTCCTTAAGGGGCTGCAGCCCCAGTAGAGGTCATGGGCCTGGGTGTGACACAGCACAGTCATGAAGCTGGGCTCCCGCCCTGGCTCCACAGCACCTCCTACTCCAGCCCTGTGGCCACTTCCACTTCTCCATTCTCTTAGTTCATTCAGTCGTTTAGCACACAGTGGGTACTGATGCCCCAGGAGTACAGAGACAAAACAGCACTGTATCCCTGCCTTTCACGGTGTGGTAGAGGGAGGCCATAGCCAAACAGACAAGGACAGCAAAGCTGACCCTCTCAGAGCAGGTGGCTAGTGTAATGGTTAGGAGGGCTGAATTTGGAGCCAGAAGGGGAAAGCAGATAGTGAAGGGAGGCTATATTTGGAGGTAAAATGACTGAGAATTTTTCGGAAATAAAGAAAATATAGAACTTCAGATTGAAAAATAAGCCAAGTGTTAAAGAAGACAAATACAGAAAGGAACTCTCACCTAGATATACTGTAGTGAAATCTAAGAACATTAATGACAAACAGAACATTCTCAAAACGTGTATAAAAAAAAACTAGATCAACTAAAAGAGAAAAAGAATTAGAATGACAAAAAAACTCAATAAGAAAATTGGATACAAGAAGACAATGACATTGTCCAGGCGTGATGGCTCATGCCTGTAATTCCAGCACTTTGGGAGGCCAAAGTGGGAGGACTGCTTGAGCCCAGGACTTTGAGACCACCCTGAGGAACATAGCATGACCTCATCTCTACTGAAAACAAAACAAAACAAAACAAATAAAAAGAAGAAGACGACAACAAAGTAATATTTTAAAGTGTTGATGGGAAAGAACTTCAACTAACTATCATTTAAATAAAAGTAAAATAAAAATAGTATCAGGTATATAAGGCTTCAGATGGCTTATTCCTGAATCACTTTTGAAACATTCTTGAAGCTAATTTTTCAATAGAGAAATCTGGAAAAAAGGAAAATATATTCATAAAGTCAGAAATGTGAGAAATAGTGTACATCAACAACAAGACATTGACCAAGTTGGTTTTTTGAAAAGGTTAACAAAATATATAAATGTCTGATGAGACCGGTGGAGAAAAAAAAGAGGAGATAAAACCATGCATTAAATACTGAAAGCCACAGGCCATGAAAAGTTTGAGACTAATGCTATTATGAAGAATTATAATTTGGAAGCCTACTAAAATTGATACAATTCTGAAAAAAATATAAAATTCCAAGACTGGAACAAGAATAAATAGCAAACTGTTTTGTCAAATATTCAATTAAGAATTACAATATAATCAAAAACCTTTCTGAAAAGCCCTAGGCTCGGATACTTTTACAGATAAGCTCCACCCAGTTTTAAGGATAAGATGGGGCCGGGCACAGTAGCTCACGCCTGCAATCCCAGCACTTTGGGAGGCCAAGGTGGGTGGATCACAAGATCAGGAGTTCAAGACCAACCTGGCCAACATAGTGAAACCCTGTCTCTACTAAAAATACAAAAATTAGCCGGGTGTAGTGGCCCGTGCCTGTAAACCCAGCTACTCAGGAGGCTGAGGCAGGAGAATCACTTGAACCCGGGAGGTAGAGGTTGCAGTGAGCTGAGATTGTGCCATTGCACTCCAGCCTGGGTGACAGAGTGAGACTCTGCCTCAAGAAAAAAAAAAAAAGATAATCTCTTGACATATATAAATTACCCCAGAAAATAGAAATGAGTTCCTCCTTTGCTATAAGACTGCTCTAACCTTTATTACAAAGTCAGATAAGGATGACAGAAACACAGACTCATAAAACTATAAAGCTGTTTCACATTTAAATTCAGAATAAAATATAAGTTGATGGTATCTAATAGTGTATTTATTTATAGCCTAATGTATTTTAATAACAAACATACAGGAACTGCACAGAAGACAGACAACATTAAAAATATGTATCTGTGGCCGGTCGCGGTGGCTCACACCTGTAATCCCAGCTACTCGGGAGGATGAGACAGGAGAATTGCTTGAACCCAGGAGGCGGAAGTTGCAGGTCGCACCAGTGCACTCCAGCCTGGGCAATAAGAGCAAAACTCTGTCTCAAAAAAAAAAAAAGTACTTGCATGTAGGGCTCAGAAAAGTATAGTGAATGGGTGGAATCTACTGTATGATAAAAATGCTGCAAATACCATTTAGTCAATAAGACATTTATTTATTCTAAAAGTATTCAAGGGCTGACATTTTCCAGAAAATTTAACAGGTTTATTTATAATTGTTATAAAGGTGAACTGCTAAAACTTACGCACGGAAACATTCTGACTTGCATGAATGCTTTATGTGCCACCATCTGTATTAAAAATTCACATGAAAATGGAAAAGCTGCTGCTATGGTTTGGATATGGCTTGTTTGTCCCCATC
>NW_016814242.1:657355-674058 GCF_001698545.2 Rhinopithecus bieti
GAGAGGAGAGGAGAGGAGAGGAGAGGAGAGAAGAGAAAAGAGAATAAGAAAGAGAGAGTTTACCTTACTACAAAGCCATGGTAGTAAAAGGAGTGTGGTATTGCTACAGAAACAAGCAAATCATACAGAACAAACTAAAGAGCTCAAAAATATAAAAACCATTTTTTAATATGAAAACTTGACCTGTGATAGAGGTAGCACCCCAAAACAGTAAGAAAAACATGAATTTGGGGGCTTGGTGATGGGATCTAACTAACTCACTCTATGGAGAAAAATAAAGCTATATCTCAACCTTATATCATAGTCGTTTTTATATCATATTCTAAACTCCAGATGGAAAAGTGGAATATCTTTTTGACCTCAGGGTGGGAAAGCACAAGCCATATTTCTTTTTAGTGAAATTTACAGATAGCTGAGTGACAGTTTGGGAGAATATATTTGCGAACAACAAGGGATGTACACCTAGATTATACAGAGATCTCTTGCAAACCAACAGGAAAAAGAGAACAATACGTGGGGGAATGGGAACACAAACTGGAAATGATAGGAAAATGAAATAAAACAAGAGAAGGCCTTTGCACAGCTTGACAATGACAATGTATTGTAAATTGAGAAGGGTAACAGATGCAGAGAAAGGGTCATGGGCTAGAAAATAGCAGATTGACTCCTGGAGTCTTGGATTGCTGATATTCAAATCTTGTGCATGTTACAGAGTTTTCTCGCTGCCTCTAGGTCCTGAAGGCATCCTCCTGGGGGAAGCCTCTTCTTCAGGTGCACCCTGCCGTCAGATATATCCTGACCAAAACGAGCCTTTGCAGCCGTCCTCACTGGCTCCCTTCTGCTTTCTTAGGCTTTGCTCTCAGTGGTTTTACTGCACTGACTTCCAGACCTCTTGAAAATGATGTAAACGGCTAGAATGGCAGGCTTCTGCTCCCTGCTGGCCGCTCATGAGCCTTACCCTGACAGATAATCCAGCCATCAAATTCCACCAAATCCATTTCTTCTTTGAGATCATTTTATTTCCTGAAGATACATATTCTGAGGATTTTTTCAGCTCTTACTGTATCTGAACAAAATAAAAATTATGGTATTATACTATAAACAGATCAGACTAAAAATCAAGAAACCTGGACTTGAACCACATATATCTTGTGGGATATTGGGCAAATCTTTCAGGTTCTTTATGCATCTTTCCTTATTTGTAAAATATGTATAATAATTTTACAAATTTTCAAGGGATAGGATGTATTTGAGAGTATCACAGAGCTGGGACTGAGGGAATTCCCAGTTCATGTTCGTTGATATTCATGGCTTTGCAGTGTTGTCACTGTCATTATTCCTCTGCTTATAGGAGACCCGAATTCAGTTCACATATTTCAAAGAACTGTGGAATTGAAAGGTACTTAAAGACAGGCACAAAGTGGTTTTAAGAGGTTCCTCATAAGGCACATTGAAAGTAGCCAACACCCTTTCCATTGCTTAAATACTCCCACCCCAAAACCTTACAAAAGGCATCTAATGGGAAATTCAGCATCTCAAAAAGCAGCCCATTCCCTCATTGGCCAGCTGTGCCTGGGAGCAAGCTCCCTCTCCCTTGTAGGAGAGAACTCCACTTGACAACACCTGCTGAGACCCAGAATTGAGGTGAAGGGGCAGGTTTGGGGCATATGCTATTTTCTGCCAAAATTCATTGGCTTTACTCATCCATGGATTCATTTGGACCGGGGACTGCATGATTTTGCATTTATTAAAATATCTCATTCATGAATTCCCCAACACTGGAGTTTCTTTGGGAGAAACAGGCTCCTATCTCCCCAGGCAGGTCTTCTTGCACAGCCCTCTTGGCCACTGAGGCTGAGTATGAAGTCCTGCCCAGCTGATTGACACCTGCAAGGTAATTGGGGGGCAGGTAAGCCAGTCTGGCATAAAGACTTAGTGAAGGGGCCGGCGTGGTGGCTTACACCTGTAATCCCAGCACTTTGGGAGGCCAAGGCGGTCAGGTTGCTTGAGGTCAGGAGTTTGAGACCAGCCTGGCCAACATGGCGAAACCCCATCTCTACTAAAAATACAAAAATTAGCCGGGCGTGGTAGCAGGTGCCTGTAATCCCAGCTTCTTGGGAGGCTGAGGCAGGAGAATTGCTTGAACCTGGGAGCCAGAGGTTGCAGTGAGCCGAGATCGTGCCACTGCACTCCAGCCTGGGCGACAGAGCGAAACCTTGTCTTAAATAAATAAATAAATAAGTGAAGGGACCAGCTGAGGGCACCTGGCAGGAAGAGCACAAAAAGCAGGCAGCTGGAGAGCATGCAGACAGGGAGGAAGAGGCTGACTTTAGCTACCTGCTGACAGTTTTGGTGGAGGAGCTACTGAAAATCATTTCACAATTGAGCCTTTGCCACTTGAGGGCCAGGTTTTGCATTCCTGCATTAAGAAATCGCCCAGCCTGGAAGGCTCCATCTCTTAGCTGCTCACAGCCCTGCCCATTCTCTCTGGAGCTCAAATCTGAGAGCTGAGTGTCTGCCCTGCACTCATTGTGTTCCTGTTTAATTCATGTTCTGTACCCTCTGGAGGAAGGGAGAGGAAGAGCAATGATGGGGGAGATATGGGCAAGTTCCCCCACTCCCTCCTTTCCTTTTATTTGTATTTATAGAGACAACATTTCCCTGTTTCACTGTTTTGGGGCCTCTAGATAAATTAATTCTGCTTTTTAAAATCTCCCTGCTACACTGTGCATACCCTGAAGGCAGAAGCTGCGACTGATCTGATCATATCTCAGGAGCCCACATAGTGCCTGGCATATGACAAGCACTCAAAAATGTCTGTGGAATTTAAATGTATAGCAAGGCATCAGAATGGTTTCAAGTTAGCAACTTGACATCATTTAGTCTAGTGGTATTGAAACCTGAGTGTGTGTTAGAATCATTTTCAGAACTTCTAAAAAATGAGTAATTGGCCTGACTCAGGCCAATTAGGTCTGAATCCCTGATAGTCACTTTTTGATGGTTACAGACCCAGAAAGGGCTCATTGCTTATGGCATGATGCAGTAAATCATTTTAGAAAATGGACATTGTTTTCTAATACACAATATTTATTCATCATATTATGTTTGAGTTATCATAGAATGCATTTTTTTAAGTTGCGTCCACATGCACAAAATCTTCAGAAAAATTTTCATAAAAGTAACTGGGAGGTGGGAGGCCAGGCGTGATAGCTCACACCTGTAATCCCAGCACTTTGGGAGGCTGAGGTGGGTGGATCACCTCAGGTCAGGAGTTCGAGACTAACCAGGCCAATGTGGCAAAACCCATCTCTACTAAAAGTACAAAATTAGCCCAACAGGGTGGCACGCGCCTGTAGTCCCAGCTCCTTAGGAGGTTGAGGCAGGAGAATCACTTGAACCCGGGAGGTTGCAGTGAGCCAAGGTAACATGACTACACTACAGCCTGGGCGACAGAATGAGACTCTGACTCAAAAAAAAAAAAAAAAAAAAAAAGGTAATTGGGAGCTATGGAAAGAAAAAGGTAATTTTCACTGGGTATGCAGAGTCTTGCCCATTCATGGGATGGCAAAAGGTGCAGCCTAATATCATAATTGTTGAGCCAAATGCTATTGAAAAGAAATAAATAAGCCAAAGGGGATAGAATGGGGTGAGAGAAGAAAGCCCCCCCCACTGCCATTGACTCCCCACCCCTCACCCGAGTGTCCTCTTGTGATCCCTTCTTTGGAAATCTCTCTCTCTATATATATATATCTGAAAGTTCTTCTGTTTAAATGATCAAAAGTGATAAAAATCTAAATGTGGGTTTTAATTTGATTAAAGTGTCTGCTGAGAGATGCTCGCTTGGCTGGCTTCTTGCCTGTTAAGACTCAACTGCATGAAGATAGCAGGGAACATTTACGGATTGCAGGATTCAGGACTGGGGCAAGGTGGAGGCAAGGAAGAAACTCAGCACCCGTTCCTCTAAACATGGTTCCGAGTCAGCAGCATGGACCTTGCCTGGGAGTGCCTTAGACCTACTGAAACCGAATTTGCATTGTATTAATAACAAGACTCCTGAATGATTTACAGATACACTAAAGGTTAAAATTCCTGCCTTAAAGAGTGCCCACCCCAGCCTCTGCCTGGTCATTGCCATGAGCTTTCCACGGAGAGGGCTAGAACTTTTCTTTTGCATTCCAGTAGCCAGTATGTAGCTCTTCCAATATTTTCAAAACCTTTCTGAGTCCTTTCTGACCTTTTCTCTTTATAGGGAAAAGAAAAAAAATTAAAAAGGAATGAAATAGCTGTCATCACTGATTTGAGGCCCCCAAGGGAGAGAGGAAGAGATCAAAAGTCAACATCTGTGATTCTGCAAATAGAAAATGAAATGATTCCCAGGCAGGCTGAGAAGCAGCTCTAGGTTGCTGGGCTGGTCCTCCATGGTCCCATTGGAGGTGGCTGTGCTCAGTCCAGAGCCTTTAAAGGGAACCTCATGGCTGATGGGCATGGGGAGGCAGGAGTGCCCAGCCCAACTCCCAGGGAAAAGCAACATGTGCCTGGCAAGGCCTGGGACCAGAGGAGTAAGGCTCAGGGAACCCTTCTGCTCACTGGAGACCTTTAAGAAGGAGCAGAGCAGGATGAAATACCACCTGGATGTAGGGCACTTTGCACGGGTAACATTCCAGTTACCTCCCCACTCCCTGTCTCTGAGATGGGGACTTGTCCTTCTTCCATCTGGGGACTGAGTCTATCTGGGATGCTCACAATAGTTCAGAGCCCTGAGCCTTCTTGCTGTGTTACTGGCAAGTTGTTTTTCAGAAAGAAAAGCTAGAGTGTGGCAGAGAAATCAAGCAGCCAGTGTGGTGGGCATGGTGGAGGAGTGGGAGATCCGTGCCAGAGACGGAGGTCTCCCACAAACACCTGTGTCCTAAACCTCACTGGGTTTTCCCATCAGGGCTCCCAGAAGAGGCAACAGAAGCGAAAGGGGTGGATGTTACAACTGGTGTTCACGAGTCCTCTTGTGGGTCCAGTGCGGCACTGGGTCTCCTGCAGGGTAGGCAGCTGCTCGTTTTACAGAATAGGAGGCTGAAGCTCAGAGGGAATGAGTGCCATCCCCAAGTTCAAAGAATTAATGAGTCAGGGCTTGGAGAAAATCTAAGATCCGTGATCTTTTCCTTACCATACCCGCCTCTGCATCCAGGGATTAAAAACCACCCAATTCGAGTCTCTGTGTTTTGTTTTGTTTTGTTTTGTTTTGTTTTTTGAGAAGGAGTTTTGCTCTGTCGCTCAGGCTGGAGTGCAATGGTACAATCTCAGTTCACCGCAACCTCCGCCTCGCGGGTTCAACCGATTCTCCTGCCTCAGCCTCCCGAGTAGCTGGGATTATAAGCGCCCACCACCATGCCTGGCTAATTTTTGGTATTTTTAGTAGAGATGGGGTTTCACCATGTTGACCAGGCTTGTCTCAAACTCCTGACCTCAAGTGATCCACCTGCCTCGGCCTCCCAAAGTGCTGGGATTACAGGCGAAAGCCACCGTGCCTAGTCAAGTCTCAGTTTCTGAATTCATTAGTCCATAACCTTAAGCAAATCCCATTGTTCACTGTGGCCTTGGTTTGCCTATTTTTTAAAATGAGAATATTAATAAGCCTTCTTTGTATTGTAAAGTGCCTGGCACACAGCACATCACCAATGGATTCTAGTTTTCTTCCTTCTTCCTTTTCAAATGAAGGGACTGGCCTTGGTATGAGGCATTAGTCATGAAGTTTTAGATTGTATTACTGGCCCTCAAGTAGACTGACCTTTCTTAGGCCAGGATTAAGATGCGGGGAGCCAAAGGCACCTTCAGCAGAGCTCCTGAGTCAATCAGTGGCCACGTAGTTTTGCTCTCCACACCCGGGTGCAATTCCTCACTGGCTTCCTTGGCTCTCAGCTCCACATACTCTTCTCCATTTAGCCCAAGGACCTCCAAGGAGACAGGCTCACCTTGGCCCAGATGCAGTTTACTTTTCTCTGCTCTGAATTCTAGCCAAGAGTGAAAATCAGATGTACCAGCCTCAGGAACATCGGTTCCTCAGACCCCTGGCAGCACTCCCAGCCTAGAGGGACATGAAACCCCTAAGAGGAGTGTGTTCCGGGAGTTAGGACAAGAATAGTCCTGGACTCCACCATGTCTTCTCCAGCCTCCATCTCCTCTCTCCAGCCAGGAGAACACACCTCAGGGAGGGTCTGAGCAATTCGGTAGAGAGGGGCCCTGGGCTAGGGTCCCCTGGCGTCCAGAACTGAATGCCCAGACTTGTGTTTCACTGAGCATTTCGTTTCTGACCTAGTGCCAATAAAACAAAAGCAGACCTGTTCCTGGCTTCAACGTTGGGAGTAGAGATAAACATTGTCTTCCTTTAGATATTCTTCCTGAAATGTTTGGATTGTAGTTCCTTTTATGGATACAACTTTAAATGTTGGTGCTCTTTAACCTAGCAATTCCATCTTCCTGAGGACAGATTCAGGGATATGAACAAAGATGTACACAAATGTTCATGACATTGCCACTTATAATAATAAAAAATTGAAGACAGAATAATGTTCAACAGTTGGCAAGCAGTTAAATACATTAAGATATATCTTTATGATGGGCAATTATACCCACTAGAGTGATGTTTTCTGAGAATTTTAATGACTGGGAATACATAAGAATCTTGTGAAGAGAAAAGTGGGGTTCAGAACTACATAAACCAATTATATAATACACGTGTGTATAATATATACACCCATGTAGAATAATATGATATGTATATGTATACATTTATAATATATAAATAGTATATAATGGAAAAATATGTGAAAGAAAACACCATAAATATTAACAGTCCCTATCTGTCGATTATTTAATTATGGTTTTATTTATTTTTTTCATGTTTAATCTTTTCCATATTTTCCATGTTTTCTTGTCAGAATTTAAAAATATACTTGATGGGGGAGAAATATTTGTTTGAATAAAAGGGACACCCTTAAACTCCATCAATCAGTACCCATCATGAAGGGCAGAGGTGACTCTATGAATTTGCAGAAAGAATTTTGAAAAGAACACTAAGAGCCCAGGATATCAGGCAGATGTAAAATCTAGTTTTAAGTGTCTCCCTCCGTATCAGTTTTGGTTCCATAACAAAATCATGTGACTAAGAACAACAATAATTTATTCAGTTCCTGATTCTGGTCTTAGCTGGGAGGTCCTTTCGGTCTGGGCAAAGCTTGGCTGTTGTTCCCTGCACACACTCCCATGTCTGGGGCCTTAGCCGGGATGATCTGGGGCCTCTCTCCATGCAGCATCTCTTCTTTTAGGTTTGTCCCATGTGGCAAAACTAGATTTTAAGAGAGAACTGATGCTATAAGGTCCCTTGAGGCCTAGGCTCAGAACTGGTTAGCTGTCACTTGCATGGCACCCCAAAGCAAGTCACAGGCCAGCCCAGATTCAAGGGGTGAGAAACAGACTCCGCCTCTTGATGGGAGAAGCTTAGGGTACTTCGACTTTGTTTGCAGTTCACAATATTCTTGTTCAGTGAAGCCACAATTTCAATGAAAATAGCCCTTGATAAGATGAAAGTTTTTGAAAAACGTAATGTCGAGTCTTGAAAAGCATCTGTGGTAACTTATACCCAAATAGTATTAGTCTTTGTGGTTGTCACCTTTTCTTTTTTTAACCCAGCAGGGCCTAGACCATTAGTGCTGATGGATTAGTTACAATGGTGTGTATGTAAAATATTTGTAATAGTGCCTGGCAAATACTAACCACTATCAAAATATTAGTTATCATTATTGTTATTGTTGATTTTTATACATAATCTGTGGTGAGCTCAAATTCTAAATGGAGTTTGGGGTAGAGAGGGGCTATTTCTGCTGCCTGTAAGAAGTGCATTCCAGGCCGGGTGCAGTGGCTCATGCCTGTAATCCCAGCACTCTGGGAGGCTGAGGTGGGCAGATCATGAGGTCAGGAGTTCGAGACCAGCCTGGCCAACATAGTGAAACCCCATCTCCACTAAAAATACAAAAAATTAGCTGGACATGATGGCGGGCACCTGTAATCCCAGCTACTCGGGAAGCTGAGACAGGAGAATTGCTGAACATAAGAGGTAGAGGTTGCAGTGAGCCAAGACTGTGCCGTTGCACTCCAGCCCGGGTGATGATGCAAGACTCTGTCTCAAAAAAAGAAAAAAGAAAAAAAAAAAAAGAAGAAGAAGCACATTCCAATAACCCCTGCTCTCAGCCATGTTTGGAGATGCTCGATGTCTATATGCACTCTTGGCTCCATGCCCTTACCACAGGGGCCAGGTTTTTGCTGGGAATAGAAGTCTATCCTCAAAGAGATTTGTGTCTATAGCAAGACAGCCCTCTGCCTGGAGCCCTGGACTTTTACCCACACCAGCACACATTTGCATCATTTGCTGCTAGCCCTAAAGGCAGGGAAAGACATGAGCAGTGGAACTGAAGGGGCCAGGGAGACCTCCAACCCTGCTGTACACCTGTGCAAGTTTGGCCACATTCCTGTGGAAGAGGTTATCCTTAGGTGAGTTTTGTGCCTGTGTACATCAATTTAACCAAAAATACTAAGCAATTTTCAGAATTCCCTTTCTTGTACTGTTCTAGGCTAGGGTTGGCCACAAGAGGAGATCATGAGATTTGGAAGTGGAAATGAAATAGCAGCCATTCCTATGCTCTGAAGGTTGATGTGGGCTCAAGCACGCAATTGCTGGTCTCCTGGCTCACCTTGTGAGTGTGAAACAGCAGCTGAGTCCACAGCCCTTATTGGTCTTATTGAATCTTCTGCTTCCCCAAATCCTGGGCCAGCTTGTGCATCTCTTTGGGGGCACCAATGAATCCTGCAGGTCACTTGCATTATTGAAAGAGATTGAGACAAATGCGAGTTCCAATTTGTCCTCCAGGGTCCCAGTTTGTCTTTGTGGGTTCTAATCTAGTCTTGCTCTCCCCCACTTCACACTCATCTCTACTTTCCAACTGCTGGCTCTGCTGACTCAGGGCCAACACTGTACACGGCAACATCTGCATTTGGCAGACTGTTTAATCAGCTCCCACAGTTGTGTAAGGTCTAATTCCCCTAAATGTCTTCATTCTATGTCACTCATAGTAGTTCTCCCTTTTTGATCAAACCCCAGAGGATATATTGAGGGGCTCAGTGACACACAGTGACACATAGTGTCAGGCTTTGATCCTAAGACACTCTGCAAACCCACCCTTCTTCCATGATAGCATCACCATGTCCTCCTCTTTTTAATCTTTGGCTAACTTACTATACCATAAAATTGGCCCAGTTTCTGTAGCAATCCAATAGGTTGGAGAAAAATAGGAGTGAACAATAGGAGAGGGTGGACTTCTAGATTATAAGAGAATTAAGAGAGAGAATAACCAAATGCAATGTGTGGATCTGATTCAGGTCCTAATTAGAGTAGACCATTTCTAAAGGGACATTTTTGAGATAATTGGAAAACTTGATTAGAGTGTAGGTATGAAATAATGTTAAGGAATTCCTGCTAATTTTGGTAGGTGTAACAATGACATTGGGGCTCTGTAGGAAAAGTTCTCATTTTTTGGATGCATACTGAAATGACACAGTGCTTAGGATTTGCTTTACAACATTTCAGCAAAGAAAAAAGAGGATAAATGAAATGTCTTAAGTCTGTTTGGGATGCTGTAACCAAATGGCATAGACGAGGTGGCTTTTGAAAAACAGAAATTCACTTCACACAGTTCTGGGGCCTGGGAAGTCCAAGATCAAGGTGCTGGCCGACTTGGTGTCTGATGAGGGGCTGCTTCATGGTTCATAAATGGTGCCTTCTGGCTGTGTCCTCACATGGTGGAATGGGAAGGCAGCTCTCTGGGGCCTCCATTAAAAGGGTCTGGTCTGCTAATATCAACCCAATAGAATGGTATTAAGAGGTGGGGCCTTTGGAAGGTGAGACTAGGAGATTATCACCTCCCAAAGGCCCTACCTCCTAATACCATCAAACTGATGGTTAGGTTTCAATGTGTGACTTTTGGAGTGACACAAACATTCAGACCATAGCAGGAAGAAAATCTGGATCCCCTCTGATAATTGTTGAATCTAGGTGATGGATAATGGAGGTTCTTTTGTGACTTAGTCGATTCTTGTGTTTAAATGAGGCAATTCTCACAGTGCTGCTCTCTCTGGCGCATGGTGGGGTCTGGGTGTAAGTTGTTAATCATCTCCATTGATTCCCTGCCTGAGAACAGAGTAGGGAAATAGGAAACCTTGGTGTTCAGAATGACTTTTCCCAGCAGCATACTGCTTTATGTCTCCTTTTCCTGAATGTTTTCTGCAGGAAATGGGTCAGAGGAATTTGGTTTATGGTGTGTCTCCTGCCCTAAGGTCTCTGAATTTATTCGGAGGACACAGCCAGCAGGCACCATCCATGAATCAAGAAACAGGCCCACATCAGACACCAACTCAGCCAGCACCTTGATTGTGGACTTTCCAGCCCCCAGAACTGTGAGAAATAGATTTCTGTTGTTCAAAAGCCACTCATTTATTATCTTACGATTCTAGAGTTCAGAAGTCTGAAATAGGCCTTACAGGATAAAAATAAGGTGTCGGCAGGGCTATTTCTTGCCGAAGACTCATGTTGCCTGGGTGCCCCCATGAAGAGGAGACTGAATGTGCTGCTCCTGGCTAAGTTGTTAAGGATTCACATGCAGGATTTTCTGGGGTCCACATAAAGCTGTGGTCTCCACTCCCTTCACCTCAAGAGCAGCCAGCTGCTCAAAGAGTCTCAATGTACAAATTCAAATTTTGTGGGTTTAAATGAATGAAGACCTAGATTTCTGCAGACCAAGAGTCTGTGACCTCTATGGTAGAGAATGGTTAGGGTCACTGCAATGACGGGGTTCCCAGGGCCAGGACTATGAGGGGCTCTTACTCAGAACTCCATGCCAACAAACAAAAGCCTCCATTCCACTCCTGGACACCTCCCTCCCCAACACCAAATTAACAAATATTTATTGAATGTATATACTGGAAGTGACCTTAGATAAATAGTAAACCTTTTTTTTTTTTTTTTTTTTTGAAACAGAGTTTCATTCTGTTGCCCAGGCTGGAATGCAGTGGCATGATCGTGGCTCTCTGCAACCTTCACCTCCTGGGTTCAAGCAATTCTTGTACTTCAGCCTCCCAAGTAGCTGGAACTACAGACATGCACCACCATACCTGGCTAATTTTTTTGTATTTTTAGTAGAGACTGGGTTTCACCACGTTGGCCAGACTGGTCTTGAACTCCTGACCTCAAGTGATCCTCCCGCCTTGGCCTCCCAAAGTGCTGGGATTACAGGCATGAGCCACCACGCCTGGCCATAAACCTTTATCTTAAGATGTGGAAACTGGGGTCTAGAGAGGTTTGGCAGCCTATCCAAAGCCACTCTGGTGGAAATTTGCCATTTTAGTCAGCTGCCACCTGAATACCTTCCTATCTGAGGGATTTCTGAGATAACTCAGAGACAGGGTCCCTGCTGCGCCTTGGAAACTGGAAGCTGTGTCCTCAGCCCTGGCACCTACTGCATGAGCACTTGCCCACGTGAGGTCATTCCAGACCTCCCGTCTGAGTCCTGAGGGAGCAAGATGAAGGTGTGAAGTGAGGTGGGATCTGGCAGCAGTCACACGTGTCCCAGGGAGGGGTGCCTACCAAGGCAGTGGCAAGTGTCCAGTAGGGGCAGCATCCTGAGCAGGCCACTCTTGGAGCAGGGCTCTGCTGTGTCTCCCTGCCTGAGCCGGATTCTTCAGCCTCCATGGCAATTCTCAGCTGCTTGGAGCCTTCTGTATTAATTTCCCTATACTGCTGTCCCAAATTTCCACAAACTCAGTGACTTAAGACAACACACATTTATTGTCTTACAATTCTGGAGGTCAGAAGTCTGAAATAGGTCTCACAGAGTAAAATTAAGGTGTTGGCAGGACTGGTTCTTGCTGAAGGCTCTGGGGGAAACCCATTTCCTTGCCTTTTCCATCTTAAAGAGTTGTCTGCATTCTGAGACTCAGGGTCCTTTCCTCTGTTTTCTTTTCTATTTTTTTTTTTTTTTTGAGACAGAGTTTTACTCTTGTTGCCTAGGCTGGAGTGCAATGGCGCGATCTCGGCTCACCGCAACCTCCGCCTCCTGGGTTCAAGCGATTCTCCTGCCTCAACCTCCCGAGTAGCTGGGATTGCAGGCATACGACGCCACCGCCCCGGCTAATTTTGTATTTTTAGTAGAGACGGGGTTTCTCCATGTTGGATAGGCCGGTCTCAAACTCTCGACCTCAGGTGATCCGCCCACCTCAGCCTCCCAAAGTGCTGGGATTACAGGCGTGAGTCACTGCGCCTAGCCTTGTTTTTATTTGAGGCTAAGTCTCGCTCTGTCGCCCAGGCTGGAGTGCAGTGGTGCTATCTTGGCTCTCTGCAACCTCTGCCTCCCAAGTTCAAGCGATTCTCCTGTCTCAGGCTCCCAAGTAGCTGGGATTACAGGAGCGCACCACCACACCTGGCTAATTTTTGTAATTTTAATAGAGACGGAGTTTTGCCATGTTGGCCAGGCTGGTCTCAAACTCCTGACCTCAGGTGATCCACCCACCTTGGCCTCCCAGAGTGCTGGTATTACAGGCGTGAGCCACTACAGCTGGCCTCCTCCCTCCATTTTCAAAGCCAGCAGTGCAGCCTCTTCAAGTCTCTCTGACCTCTGCTTCTGATGATGTCACAAGTCTTTCTCTGACTCTGACCTTCCTGCCTCCCTCTTCTAAGAACCTTTGTGATTATATCAGACCTAACCAGATAATTCAGGATAATGTCACCATCTCAAGATCCTTAATGTAATTACATCTGCAAAGTCCCTTTTGGTAACATAACACATTCACAAGTCCCAGGTGCTAGAATATGGATATCTGTGGGGGACATTATTCAGCTGATGATGCTCTCCAGAATTTCCTTATTCTATTTAAGAAAACCAAGAATGGTTTCAACGTTTTGCAGCAGAAACCCTTGACTAGCATAGTCGCAAAACTCGTAAGTGTTAGTGCAAGGATAGAATCTGCTTCATTTGAAGAAAACAGAAGCTGCAGTGATTGCGCTTGACATTAAATAGTCTTTCCCAGTGTGGTGCAGCCCTGTTTGGCTCCCTTTGCCATGGATCTCTCCACCCAGCAAGGGGGTTTTGCTTGCTCAGTGTGTAACTACAGAGCAGGCACGTGATCAGGGTTTCTGGAAAGCAGATATGAGAAACATGCAGGAAAACATTAAAAAAAAAAAAGTTCACACCCTCCAAGTCAAGAATTCCCCTTTCAGGGATCCATCCTAGGAAATAGAGAGGCCAGGCACGGTGGCTCACTCCTGTAATCCCAGCACTTTGGGAGGCCAGGGTGGGTGGCTCACCTGAGGTGAGGAGTTTGAGACCAGCCTGACCAACATGGAGAAACCCCTCTCTACTAAAAATACAAAATTAGCCAGGCATGGCGGTGCATGCCTGTAATCCAAGCGACTTGAGAGGCTGAAGCAGGAGAATTGCTTGAACCTGGAGGTTGCAGTGAGCTGAGATTGCACCATTGGACTCTAGCCTGGGCAACAAGTGCAAAACTCCTTCTCAAAAAGAAAGAAAGAAAATAGAGATTAAGAATGCACCATCACACAACCTGCCGTTGATATCACCAGGGCCAGGGCACTAGAGGCTACCAGAGGCAGGTTCTCCCCACTACAACCAGGGAGGTGGGCCTGCTCCAGCCAAGGGTCAGCACTTGTCTTGTGTGTCAGAGCCCTGTAGAGGAAAAAACAAGTTACCCCAGGAATGGAGGGTGGATTGAATGCGTGCAGGTGCACAAGAACCCAGGGTAATGTGGCTAAAGCCTCAGACCCTGGAAAGGAAGAAAAGGAGAAAGGCAGCTCCAGCAGTGGTTCCTATTCTCTCTCTCTCTCTCTCTCTCTCTCTCTCTCTCTCTCTCTCTCTCTCCCCCCCGAGTCTCTCCCCAGCCATCCGCTCTGTTCTCCACCCCATCACAGGCTTCCTCTGTTTCTCAGGCATACAACCGGCATAGCTGTCCAGCCCTCGAAGCTACCTGACCTTCCATCTCAGGTCTACTCAAACTGGCCAATTTCTCCTCTGTCTCTTATTCTGGCTCAGTAGATGAAGTAAAGACTCAGTATCTGTGGATCAGCTCGTGGTTGGCCCCCAGTCGCCGGCTGTGGCCTGGGCAGTCAGGGTAGTGGCCTGCTGCTCGCTGTTGGGGGAATTGCCTTCCAAGCGTGGTCTGTGGAGAGGGCAGCAGCATCACTAGAGGTGCTTATTATAAACCGGAATTTCGGCACCCCCCTTACCTTCCTGCACACCTACAGAATCAGACCCTCTGCGGGGTGAGGTTTGGGAACCTGGATTTAAATAATCTCCCCAAGTGATTCCTGTGCATGATAAAATTTGAGAAGCCCAGAGAGTAGAGTGGTCTTCCTATTTGTGTTCAAATCTGTACTGTCTCTGGCACTAGCACTCTTTGGGCGAGGGACTTGTCTCTTGCCTTTTTTCTACCACCAGACAGAGTTGAGGGCCATGGCCTATGCAGCTCCCCCTGGAAAGCAGATTCCATCCTTGCACAAACACCTATGAGTTTTGTGACTGTGCTATATGAAGGCTTGGCTCCCATGCTGGCTGCCTATCTTCAAGCCATCATCCCCCTTGGTGTCTGGTCCAGTGGCTGCCAGTGGCTTCCTGGACGAAAGGGCAGCTGACCCTCCAGCTGGCGACAGAGGTCAGGAGTGCTCCCTACTTGAGCAGGATGACTACAGTGCGTCAGGGAAGCTGTCCCCAGACACCCACACCGGGGCAGCAGTGGCTTCTGCTGGACACACAGGCAGGAGAAGCTACCTCTAGGTTGACCCAGGCTGCCTACTGTGATGGATTCAGCCCACTGGAAACAGCTGGAAGAACTGGGAGATGCATGATGGATCTGAAAACTCGAAGTCACACTGGGCAAGAGGGCAGGTGAGTCTAAAAGGGCTGCCACACCTTTGTTCTAAGGAATTCAATTCAAGACACACTTTGGAAATGTTTGTGTTGGGCTATGCATACGGGTGAGGACTGAGGCACACACAAGGGAAGCCTGAGTTTCATCCTTTGAGTTGTTTGCATCCTTGCTGGGGAGCAAGGCCCACAAATGTGGATCCTTCCTTGGGGACGGGCTCCTAAGAACTGACCATGCCTTCTCTCCCTGATCATAACGAAGACGAAACCAAGGCCCAAAGAGGTGAAGGCCACTAGGTCAAGAGTCAGGCTGCATTAAGCGCCATGGGCAGGGAAAGGAAGAGGACGCTGGTTAAGGCCAGTGTGGGCTGGGGCAGGGGCAGAATCTAAGCTGGGCTTAGAAGAGAAATAGGAGGAAGGACAAGAGCACCATCCAGGTGGTACAGAGAGAAGGAAACAGGACCTGGGGACCCTGGTGCTCACTGAAGGGCAGGAAGAGAGATCTGATGGGAAAGCTGGCTACATAATTTGATGGAGATTAAAAAAAAAAAAAATCAGAGCCCCTGCTAGGTCAGGAAAGCATTTTCACCTTCCCGTGGCCTGCCAGCTGCCATCCAAGCCAAGGAGGCCAGGTGACCCCGCAACGGATGACAGTCTCTACACTGGGATGACTTGGTAGCTGCATCAGGGGTGGAGGGAGGTTCTGGCTGAGTTGCCTGTGCCAGCCCTGAAAGAAGACAGCTGCCGACTTGCCTCATCCCAAGATGTCACAGCGTGTGTGTCTGACCCCAATCCTCCCATGCCTGTGCCCAGACACGTGGGTCTGCTCCTGCTGATGCAACCTGGTCACTACCCTGGGCAGAGGATAGCAGTGATGTCAGGACAGGAGCATGGAGGGGAAGGCCAGGCAGGGCTGGAGACCAGGAGGTGGGGAGGAGGGACCTAGGAAGGCAGGAGGGGGAGGGACGGGGAATGAGACAAGGCTCCATTGTGTGTCGGACTTCACTTACAAAGCACAAATTCAGAGAAAGAATTATTAAGAATTTCAAGATAGCCACTGCAGAGCATTCAGTCCCGAGCACAGGGGCCCTTGATGAGCGTGGGGCCCTGGGTGGCTGTTCTGGTCACACATATGTCCATGAGGCTGGCCCTGCCTGGGGACTTCGCCTATAACCCTGGCTCCATCCTGGGGGCCTCCCCTGCCAGCTTCTGGGAAGGCACACCTAGTTATAACTACAGTCACAGCCCAGTGAAGAGAGAACAGAGGTGGTGAAACTAGAGACCAGCGCAGCTTTGCACAGAGGAGGCTCCCGCTGCAGGAATGCACTGGAGACGGACAGAAAATGAAATGATATGCAATAGCCACCAGAAAGGAAAAAAGTATTTTTATTTTTCCTAATTTAATATCTTCCACGAGTACTAAATGATTTTTTTTTTAACAGAAAGCTCTATTTTGATTTTCTGTCCCTACAGACTGTTATTTGACTTTCAAAACTACATGAGTACCATAAAATAAATCTGTGGCTGGTTTAAGTAAATCTTTTGGGGAACTGTAGAAATATTTTCTGTTGGTGAACATTCTTTGTAATCCTAGTCTAAGGAATATTTACAGGACTATAAATTTGTGATGTTTCCTTAGTTTTAAATGTCAACTTACAACATAGAGAACTTTATATATATATATATATATATATATGTGTGTATATATATATATATATATATATAATCTCC
>NW_016814242.1:674118-682507 GCF_001698545.2 Rhinopithecus bieti
TATGCAATGTTTCTTTTTTTCCTCTGGCTTAAGATTTTCTCTTAATCACCAGTTTTAAGTAATTTAATTATAAACGTGCATTGTTTTACATTTATTATTTTCTAGTGCTTGGTTTCTAATAATCTTATGGTATTGTGGCCTTATAGTTTTCATCAAATTCCAAAAAGTTTTGCATATTAATTATTCAAATTTTTTTCCCCCATCTTTCTCCTGTTTCCATTCTTTTAAGAACTCCCAGGGCGTATATATATATATATATATATAAGCTGCCCATATTTATAAAGTACTGTTTTCATCTTATTGTTTACAAATGCCTTGTCATTTGACAAATATATAGCAATATGTATCTACCATGATGGCATCATACAGAAGAGCTTCACGGCCTAAAAATTCTCTGCTCTGTCTATAAATCCCTCCCGGGCAACCACTGATCTTTTCACTATCTCCATAGTTCACCTTTTCTTACATCAGTCCTGTAAATGAAGGGGCAGGGAGAGAACCAATGGCTGTCGAGAGCCTGCTACACTGCAGACAGTGTAGTGCACCCACATGCCTGGCTCTGTGACCTTGAGCATCAAACCTCTCTGCTCCTCCGTCTCCTCATTTGCAAAATGGGAACCATTCAACCTCTCATAGGTAGCTGCTGGACATTGTATATGAAATGATACAGTGAGTGAGGCTGGCACCAAGGAGGTATTCGAATGGTAGCTTTTAATGAAGTAGATTCTCCCCTAAAACCTGCACAAGGGGCATCGTGTCTCTATTCACTAGCCCAAGCAGGCCTGGGTGGGTAGAGGCATCAGGGGCCTTGCCCGGTCCACCCTCCTCCAAGCCTGGGTTGCCACCGCTACCCACACTCTCAGTGACTAGGGCAGGAGCTAACGTCCCCACTTCTCACGTAGAAATGGAGCCTCAGAGGGTCTAAGTGATAATTCGGGGTCCCACTGCTCATAAAAGAAGTGAGGTTATCTTCAGGCTCTCAATCCAAAACTAAAACAGGCACATGAGAGGCTTAGCGCAGCTCCACGTAAGATAACAAGGGGGTGGGAAAGATAGGGGGCAGAGAGAAGTGAAGAGGCACCCTCCCTGCCCCAGCCCGTGCTACATACAGTTGCCCCTCCCCCTGGCTTTACCACCTCAAAGACACAGGGTTCTTTTCAGGGCCACTGTGACATTTCCCCTCCATTATCGCTGGGTCGCTCTGCTGTTCAATTCCATAGCCCTGGGATTACCGGCTCTTCTCTCCTCAGCAGGGTATCCTGTGACCTTCCGGGCACTTTCATTTCAGGATGACATTGCCACACAGATCTGCTCAAAGAAGTTCATGCTCTCCCACGTCAAGGAAAGCAGGCAGTGGTTCCTGTTCATGCCAACAAGCGCGCCTCTGCTGATCCCTTGTCAAACAAGACGCAGGGAGAGCATCTTTGTGTTTTCAAGCTAAGGTACCACGAAGCAGCCAGCATTGCTTCTCCTTTTTCCTGCTGGCATCTCTTCTCCTACACCTGGCACTCAGTGGAATCCTACTCACTGGGCACTGTTAGCAGGAAACAGTTTGATGACCGGAAAGGGGGAAGGCTAATAGAGGCATTTTTCAATTTATTAATAGCAAGAGATGAGCACTAGCATCTTATTTTTTCTTAATAAAATTTAATTTTAGAGCAGTTTTTGGTTCACAGCAAAACGGAATGAAAAGTGGAGAGAGTTCCCATTTACCCCCTGCTCCCACATACACACAACCTCCACCATTATCAACATCTGGGTACCTTTGTTATAGTCGATGAACCTACATTGACACATCATTATCAATCAAAGTCCGCGATTTATTTTAGAGAATGTTGCACATTTTAAGGGCTTGGACAAAGGGATATTGACATGTATCTGCCATGATGGTATCATACAGAATAATTTCACAGCCCTAAAAATCCCCTGTGATCCACCTATTCATCCTTTCCCACCTCCCCTCAAACCTCTGGCAACCACTGTTCTATTTACCTCCCCACAGTGTGAACTTTTCAGCATGCCATAGAGTTGGAATCACACAGCATGTAGAATTTCCAGATTGGCTTCTTTCACTTGGTTAATATCCCCACTTAAGGTGCTTCCATGTCTTGTCATGGCTTGAGAGCTCATGTCTATTTTTTTTTTTCTTGAGACGGAGTCCCACTCTGTCACCAAGGCTGGAGTGCAGTGGCGTGATCTCGGCTCACTGCTGATATGGCTCCCATGAGTGGAGGAAAACCAAGGCTCTTGTCTTACATTGAATTAGATAAAACAACACGGACACACGTGGAGTGGTTTTAAGGAGTGGAGAGTTTAATAGGCAAGAAAGAAGGAGAAGGCAGAAGGAAGCGACTCCCCCATATACAGACAGAGGAAGGGGGGCTCCAAAGCCGACAGAGGAGGTCCCCAAGTGTGGTGGACGCCAGCCAGGTATATATGCAGAGGCCGGAGGAGGTGGTCTGATTTGCATAGGGCTTAGCAGAGTGGTTTGACCAGGCATGTTATTCACGTAGCCCGGAAAAAGCTGGCCCTCCCATCCTACCCTTTTAATATGCAAATGCAGGGCACCTGAAGCTCTACACAGGTGGGGATACGTGGGGGGTGTTGCCAGGAACATGTGGGGCAAGGACAAGAAGGCAGCAGTAACCACCATGTTTGAGTGGACCCAGTTTCTAATGGCCTGCATTTGCATATCAAAAGTTACTGGCCCAGCTCTAAGAGCAGGGGCTTGACAAGAAACGTTTCTGGAGCAGCTTTAAAAATGAAAACTTCTCAAGGACCCCTTTTCCTCTCTGTCTAAAATAATTTATTAATATGCTGCAACACTGCAAGGTTCAAGAGATTCTCTTGCCTCAGCTTCCCGAGTAGCTGGATTTACAGGCACGTACCACCACACCTGGCTAATTTTTTTTGTATTTTTAGTAGAGAAGAGGTTTCACCATGTTGACCAGGCTGATCTTGAACTCCTGACCTCAGGTAATCCACCTACCTCCACTTCCCAAAGTGCTGGGATTATGGGTGTGAGCCATCCCGCTCAGCTGCTCATGTCTTTTTAGTGCTGAATGTTGGATAT
This sequence comes from Rhinopithecus bieti, assembly GCF_001698545.2. Classification (NCBI taxonomy): domain Eukaryota; kingdom Metazoa; phylum Chordata; class Mammalia; order Primates; family Cercopithecidae; genus Rhinopithecus; species Rhinopithecus bieti. The sequence continues at coordinate 677,192 of NW_016814242.1, forward strand.
AAAATGCGCCAGAAATAAATGCTTGGTGCTGCAAAGTAAAACCAGCACTCAGGCAAAAGTTTAATTTTCTCAACAAGGCAATTTACTTCTGCAGAAGGGTGTCAATCAAGATGGCACGAGCATAGAGAACAAAGGAGACCAGGGGGGTTTTATCCTTAATGCAGTCCTTATCTCTGTGTCACCGCCCCCTCCATGGGCTGGGTCCGATCGCACAATCTGAGCTGACCCGATTGGCTACTTGTATATATTTTTCTAAATATAAAAGGGGAGCGGGGACGTGAGGTACAGAGGTGGAGTGTGTGAGACGTGCAGTTTTTGGGGTTACAATGGGTACAGGTAACCAAGGGAACAGATGTGACTTATTGATTAGAGCTAATGGGAAGGGGGTAGGCTGTTTACTGTAACTAGAGGCAAGGAAGAAAAAGAAAGTTGAGTTTGAGAACAAAGGATAAGGAAGTTAACAGGCTAAACCCTTTGAAGACAAACGCAGAAAGATTTGTTGTATCTTATATGAATAATATTCCATTGTCTGAACGTATCACTGTTTACCTATCCATTCACCTCCTGAAAGATATCTTGGTTGCTTCCAGGTTTTGGCATTATGAATAAAGCTGCTAAAAGCATCCACACGTAGGTTTTTGTGTGGATATGTTTTCAAGGTACCTCATTCTTAGAAGGTATGAGGCAAAGAGGGAGATCAAGGATTTTTCATACATTGTAAAATAAATAGGAGATGATTCCATGACTTATGATAGCTTTTTCTGAGATCTTGAGACCAGAATCACTTTTTAAAATTGACAATAGAAAAAATGACACAGGGTTTCTTCCTCTGAAAGGCTGTCCTTGACCATCCTTCCTTCCATTCCAGCTCCAGAAACCTCCAGACCTTTCTCAACTCAGGATCATGGCTTCTGACTGTTCTCATGGTTCTTGCACTGTCTTTCTCACCAGATTGCGAGGACTTGAGGACAGGGAACTGCAACTTACTCATTTTTTTTTTTTTTTTTTTTTGAGACGGAGTCTCGCTCTGTCACCCAGGCTGGAGTGCACTGGCCAGATCTCAGCTCACTGCAAGCTCCGCCTCCCGGGTTCACGCCATTCTCCTGCCTCAGCCTCCCGAGTAGCTGGGACTACAGGCGCCCGCCACCTCGCCCGGCTAGTTTTTTATATTTTTTAGTAGAGACGGGGTTTCACCATGTTAGCCAGGATGGTCTCGATCTCCTGACCGTGTGATCCGCCCGTCTCGGCCTCCCAAAGTGCTGGGATTACAGGCTTGAGCCACTGCGCCCGGCCCTTACTCATTTTTATGTCCTCAGATCCTAGCAATTGTTCAAAAAAGTTTTATGGATATATGCAGGCAAAAAGGAATTTTGTGTTTCCCTTACTCTACAAGCTAAGCCTAAATTTACATCTGTAGCTATAGCTGACTCAGTTTATCTTTTGGTAACTCTACTCCATTGTTCAAAGGGCTTTTAAGAACACATTCATTTTTACTAATGCTTTCTGAGGCAGAAGGTGTGTTATTCCTACTGGAATACAAATTCCAAGGTCAACAAAGCAGGAATAGAACCTCCAAGCCAGGAATAGAACCTGGGTCTTTGGCTCAAACCAATGCCCTCTCTTATCAGTGTCATCCCTTTTCTGTAGCATTGTTACTGAAGAAGGGTGTCCAGGGTCTTGGCGTCTCAAAAAATCATTGGACAAAACACACAAAGCAAAGAAAGAATGAAGCAACAAAAGCAGAGATTTATTGAAAACAAAAGTTCACTCCACAGGGTGGGAGTGGGCCCGAGCATGGGGGCTCAAGAGCCCTGTTACAGAATTTTGGGGGGTTTAAATACCCTCTAGAGGTTTTCATTGGTGTACAGTCTACGTAAATGAGGAGAATGAAGTAAAGTTACAAAGTCATTTACTTGGTGTAGGCCCTATGTAAACGGAGAGGCTATTTCCTGTCATAGCTGAAGTGTTTCCATTTGATTTAGTTCTAGGAAGTCAGTGTGAATCGGCCTTATGTTCCCTCCCTCCAGACCCTATTCTCCTGCCTCAGCATCACTCTCTAGACCATTCAATTGTTACTAATGTCAGGGAGGGATAGGCTTCAGCCAACAGCATAGCTGTACTGCAGCATGCCAGCCATTATTGTAGGTTAATTGCAACCAAAAAGATGAATTGGCCAGCCTTGCTCCACATGGCATCATGAGATTCAGGGGAAGAGGGACTCAGAGCCTGCTACCTTCTCCGAGCCCAGCCTGGTCCATTTCCTTTCAGGAGTTCAGTAGAGGGGTTCAGAGCTGGGTGCTGTCCATGAGTTACCTTGTTTTATCCTCACAGCACCCGAGGTGCTGCTATTATCCCTATTTTACAGTAATGAAGCCAAGGATCAAAGAAGTTTGTTGGTTTGTCCAAGATCATCCGTCTTGTAAACAACAAAAACAAGATTTTACCTAGATCTAACAAACTCCAAGCCATGTATATTAGCATGGCTTAAAACAGTAGAAATATATTATCTTACGGTTCTAGAGGCTAGAAGTCTAAAATCAAGGTGTCTACAGGGTCATGTTCTTCCAAAGGCTCTAGAGAAGAGTCTGTCCTTGCCTGTTTTAGCTTCTGGTGCTTGCTGGCAGGCCTTGGTTCTCCTTGGCTTACAGACAGATACAGCATTCCACCTCTGCCTCCATCTTCATGTGGCCTTCTCCCCTGTGTGTCTGTATCTCTGTGTCCACATTTCCCTCTTCTTACAAGGACATCAGTCGTACTGGATTTAGGAAACATCCCAATCCAGTATGACCTCATCTTAACTTCATTACATGGGCAAAGGCTCTATATTCAAATATGCTCACATACATAGGTTCCAGAGGGTAAGGCCTGAATACGTCTTTTGGGGGGAGACAATTGAACCTGCAGCACCATATTTTCCCTGCTATATTTGCTGCTTCAGATGAAAGATCACTAAAACGTTAAATGCTTCACTCTGACATTATTTGTTCTCAGTTTTGCTTGAAGAGGCTTGTATGGTGGACAGAAACAAGCCTAGTTCTTGACCTGTGGGCTGTAGCTCAGCTCTGCTAATCACTGGAAGGGACTACTCTCATTTGCTCCCCTAGGCCTCAGTTTCCTCATATGTAATATATAAAAATTACACTAGATGGGTGACAAGGTCTTTTTCCAGCCCTAGATACTGATGTGATGGGCTGCAAAGACTATAAAGACAAAATCTCATATAGCACCTCTCTCTGTCCAAATTACAGCTATTTTAACCCCATTCGATAATATTTACTTAGCACTAGATACCCATCTCTAATTATATTGCTTTTTTGACTCCTCAGGGACAATGATCACACCTGGCGCCTAGTGTGGCCTGAAGAAATGCTTGTTAAATAAACAATATAATAGAGTGATAGGAATTCAGGAGATAGGGAATTCGAATGTCGAATTACGAATTACGTTGGCTTTCTCACTGAGTACTGCATGGGTTTGCCTTGTTTCCCCAAAGGGAGTGCAAGCTTCCAGCAAGCAGAGTTGTCCTCTGTTCTTTACAATGCCTGAGATAGGGCTAGAGAAAGTAGAGGTGCAATACATAGTTAAATTCCCCACCCCTTATTAATTTCTACATAAACACATACATGTGATCCTATCATTCCTGCTGGCTGTTTTTCATGGTTTTCTTTTGTTTGGTGCCACCTTTCATCTCTCCTCCATCCTCTTCAGCACCCACTGCCACCCAAAATCCTGCTGGGTAGTTGATATTAACAACCTGGTGTGTTTCTTTCCGTATTTTGCACCGTACATGCAGACTCATATGGGCACATATACATGTACCGAAGTATTCATGTACATAAGTGGAGGGTTGTTTGTCATTATTTTATACAATAGGAGCATGTCATAGATGCTTTAAAAGCGAAGTATCTTGCTTTTCTCAATCAATAATACTTTGAGAAATTTCTCAATTTCTCAAAGAAATCCACCCAAGTCCATTGATGTAACTCTAATTTGTACTTTTAGTGGACGCACAATATATCATGGTGTGAGCGTACTGTAATTTATTCAGTGACTGCCTAGCAGATGGGCAGTATTTGATTTATTGATCACTTGTTCTTGAGGAAGAGAGTTCTGAGAATTTGCTGATCTCACTGCCAAAGTACACTCCTTGTCCCCATTTTACCGCCATCCCTCCTCTCCCTTCCCCACCCAGGTGTTCTCAGGAGCCTGCCATCACTTGGAGGTCTGTTTTCTCCTACCAACTCTAAATCCACCTGGTTCTCAATGTTTCATCTTTAATGGGATCTTAGGCTTTTAAAAATGGAATCCAGACTTTCTGGGCTGTTTCCAAAGAAGATGACTTTTTACTTAATGGCATCAACTCCAGTAATCCTGCCTGAAATCTAATCAACACATCAGACAAGGGAAGAGAAGGCTGTGTCTCGAGTGAAAACGAAGGTGCCTTCTATAATAAGATGTGCCTCCTCTTGATTAGGAGCCTGAAAGGAGTGGGACAGGGAGAGAAAATTTTCAAAGTCCCTTCCTCGTAGGAAAGGTAGCAGGGCCAGAGGCCAGAACCCTGGCCCGGGAGTCAGGCCTCTGAGCTAAAGCTCTCTGCCTGGGGTTCTTCCCAGAGCCTCCCATCTTCCAGGGCATCAAGACAGCAGAAACTTCTAGATTTCTTATTTATTTTTAGAATTTTTTATTGTAAAATGTACCATCTATACATAAAAGTACAGTATTGCATCACTTAACCATGGGAATACGGTCTGAGAAATGTGTCCTTGGGCAATTTCGTTACTGTGCAAACATCAGAGTGTACTTACACAAACCCAGATGGTGTAGCCTACTACACGCCCAGGCTGCATGGTAGAGCTTATTGCTCTGAGTCTACAAACCAGGACAGAATGTTCCTGTATTGAATATGTAGGCAAGGGTAACACAGTGGTAAGAATTTATGTATTTAAACATATATAAACATAGAAAAGGTACAGTAAAAATACAGTGTTATAATCTTATAGGACTACCATTGTATATGTGGTCCATCACTGACCAAAACGTCCATATGCACTGCATGACTGTATATAAAACCTAAATGTTATGAAGAGCTTAATGGATTACTGTAAGGGATCATCTGTGCAACTACCTCCAGGTCAAGAAACCTCCAGAACACCATCTGTACTCAAGGAGCCCTATCAGCCTTTTTCCTGATTATAACTCATTCCTTCCTCACAAAAGACAGTGGTATCCTGACTTCTATGAAAACCACCTCTTTGCATTTATTAAAAAATAGCAGTGTAGCTTCTTTTGTGCAATTATATATATATATATATATAT